>NC_051186.1:129593182-129930682 GCF_013339695.2 Rhipicephalus sanguineus | reverse complement strand
CTTGCATAGATGCCTTGCACGTGACGTCATATATTTCGCTTCCCACCGCATTGGTGTCCCAACGTTGTGGCTACAAGATGTCAGTGTATCGTATATTCAATGCCACGTGCAACCTGTTTCAATGGTCGCACGGTTCTTGATGCATTTGCCTAAGACGGCTGCAAGGTGAACGCCATCTTGTTTTTCTCTTTCTTGTCTAAATGTCGATTTAGTATTTATTCTCCCCCACTACGCCCCCCCCCCCCCCCAGCGAATGTTTAATAATAATAATAATCGTTGGTTTTTACGTCTCAAAACCATGATGTGATGTAATATGACGGACACTGTAGTGGAGGGATCCTAACATTTTTAACCATCTGGTGTTATTTAACGTACACCTGAATGTAAGTACATGGGCTCTAGCATTTGGCCTCCACCGAAATGCGGCCGCCGCGGCCGGGATTCGATCCACGCGAAAGCTTGCTGCACCTAACGTGGTTTTGCGCTGCGGATCCGGGATCTGAGGCATTGCAAGCTTTCTGCACCTCATATGGTTTTGCACAGCCTGGCGATATGTGACGTCAGAAATGGTGTCATGTTACACTGAGGTAATGTGACTTTTGGTACACCAACTACACGCATATTCACTTGAGTATCACGTGATTTTTGACCGACTATCAGTGCTTAATTATTTTTGGTTTTCTTCTTTCTTATGATTCGTGTTGACGCCGACGACGAGGTCTCGCCAAAACCCGAAAACTTCTTGACTAATGAGGCATATAAGGCGTTCGCCGTAATATTACCGAGACCCAGTGGGAACGCTGTTCGCGTGTGTGCAAGAACTGTTCAGAAAAAACAAAAGTGGACGATACAGAGTAGGATTCAAAATTTTACGAACACGAAGGGAATGCGATGACTCGTGCACATGACACCGCAAAACATGTGTGCTTAGAGGAAAATGCCACGGTTTTGTCTACGTGTGTGCTGTTATTACAGTGGAACCAGTGTAAACGGCTAAGATCTGCCCTTCTAGAGCTGCTGGTTTCAAGCTCAGTTCTTGTCGGAATAAAGCCACGAAGTGACAAACTACCGCAAAAATCTTAACCACAACAAATGAACGCCTTCGAGCGTATCGTTCCTTTACCACACCAATGTCGTTTCTTCGGGAATTCTCTGTCGCTTTATACCAAATATTTCTCTTTACTATCGCCGGTGGACGTGCCGGTGCTTGAAGTCATTTATTGTGCATTGCTTCGTCGCATTGGAAGTTAACGTTGAGACCCATTATATATACAACCCTTTCGGACGCCCCTGCCCTGTATATATATCACACATGTTAGCGCTGCAAATTATAGTGGCACACTGACAGGCTGTATTTAGATTCGATTACAACCTACGAATAAAAGTGCGCTCCACCCACAGCAGTCGCTGTCCTGCCCAGAGAGAATTCGCGTCATCCAGCCTTGCCTGCTTGTTTACGTGACGTCAACCACCTTTCGGGAATTTCAGCTAGGTGGTTTTACCAGACAGATGCATGTCCGTGTGGTTTGTTTTCGGTTGAGAACTTGAACTTTCCTGGAAAATTTTAGCAAATATTGCTATATCACGGCTTCGACCAAAGCAACATTTTGAGTAGGAAAGACAAACTCTGGATTATTAATAAGCGTAGTATTTGCATTAGCAGCGAGAAAGAACTCATGGTTAGGACGACTCCCTTGCACAGATGAATGGCAGGTGCGCCACAGTTCAGGGGGCTGTGCTTGTATTTGTCCTTAGGTCGTAACTCGCTTATAGGCATTTGTATCAAAAGTGAAGTGCGGCATGTGCGTTATGAGAGCAATCATGGCCATGCCATAGGTTGACCTCATCAGTCAGTGCATATTCTTGTTACCTTATGGATGTAATCTTATCTCGCTCGTGAGCAGAAACGAAGATCACTGTTTGCTTCTTCTTGCGATGCAGGGTCGAAACGCCTTTTGCTGAGCCGCGTGTGAGAATAACATTTCTTGAGTTTTGATTACAACATCTGGCATCGCATCAGACATATGCACAGCGGGATATGATATAGAAAGGGCGCCATCACTTTGCTGAGGGGGTTACAGAGCAACTCAGGAAGTCATTAAAAAAGAGAAAAAAAAAGCTTCATATGTATCAATTTATATTTGTAAATAAGTCTCTAAAAATGTCTAATAAAGTAACGCGGTTCACGACAGCAAGAACTCAAACTGCATGCGACTTCATAAGCCGTAGCTGAGACGTTGTTGTAGTTGTAGTAAATAATAATATCTGGGGTGTAACGTCCCAAAACCCGGATATGATTATGAGGAACAACCGTAGCGGAGGGCTCCGAAATTTCGACCCCCTGGGGGTTCTTAACGTGCACCTAAATCTAAGTGCACGGGCCTCAGACATTCTTGCCTCCACCGAAAATGCAGCCGCCGCGGCCGGGATTCGATCCCGCAGCCTTCGGGTCAGCAGCTGAGCGCCATAACCACCGTGGCGCGGCTTGTAGTAGTAGTAGCAGTTGTGGTTGTTTGATGTTGTTTTGTCCCCATATACGCACCGAAATACACCTGACACGGAAGGTATACAGAACGATAGACAAGTTTCCTTCATTCGATTTTTGATGTCTCATGTCCCGACCTATATATGTGCGCAGAAAAGGTCGACAAATGGTTTTAGGTTGCCCCGCCACGTTGGTCTATAGTGGTTATGGCGCTCGACTGCAGACCCGAAGGTCGCGGGATCGAATCCCGGTCGCGGCGGCTGCATTTTCGATGAAGGCGAAAGTGTTTGAGGCCCGTGTACTCAGATTTAGATGCACGTCAAAGAACCCCAAATGGTCGAAATTTCCGGAGCCCTCCACTGCGGTTGTCCCTCATTATCATATCGTGGTTATGTGACGTTAAACTCCAGATATTTTTGTTATTATTGGTTTTAGGTTGACTATTTGTTTACGTTTGAATGCAATGTGGTGTAATTATTTCTTTCATAATCATCATCAGCAGCAGCCTGACTCCGCCCACTGCAGGGCAAAGGCTGTTCCGCCAATCAAACCGCGATCCTGTGCTTGCTGCTGCCACTTTATATACCCGCAAACTTCTTAATCTCATCTGCCCACCTAACTTTATGTCTTCCCCTCGCGCGTTTGCCTTCTCTTGGAATCCAGTCAGTTACACTTAATGACCGGCGGTTATTTTGCTTACGCGCTACATGCCTTGCTTATGTCCATTTCTTCTTCTTGATTTCGAGTAAGATATGTATTTAACAACCGTTCGTTCCCTAACCCACTCTCAGTTTCAGTTTATTGCAATTGAGCTTACAATGATCGTTACAAAAAGATATGCAGACGAGGGTCCCAAAGTCAGTGACTGCAAACGGGACCCTCGGTTAAAAATACAAAATAGAAGATGTACAGTAAAAACAGGGGAAAAAATATAGGATACAATTCAAAAGAAAGAAAAAAAACATCAAAAAGTAACGCAAGTCAACTGTAGCATAAAGAAACATCAAACAATCAACGTTATACACCGAGAAATGGTCAGAATGAGAGCGGAAAAAGCTATCAGTGAACCTTAAGGTTACACATGTCATTTTCCTTTCCATTGCTCGTTGCGTACTCCTAAATTTAAGTTCAGCCCTCTTTGTAAGCCTCCAGGTTTCTGCTCTGTAGGTAAGTACTGTTAAGATGCAGCTGTATACCTTCCTCTTGAGTAATAGTGGTAAACTATCATTCATCATTTGAGAATGCTTGCCGAATGTGCTCCATGCCATCCTTATTCTTCTAGTAACTTCAGTCTCACGGTAATTACCTATCCTAAGTAGACGTATTCCTTAACAACTTCCCGTGCCTCTCCACCTTGTTGTTGTACATTACTCCAGTTATCAGCATATTACTTTTCAGACCTATACCGTTCTGCTTTCTTTGCCCAGTTCAGTAATCATGAGTTGCAATTCTTCCCCTGAGTTACTCATCAGTGTAACGTCATCAAGGAATCGGATCGATGCAGCGATGGCCTAGAGGTAGAGCATCAGCCTCGCATGCAAGAGGACCGTGGTTCGAATCCCGGTGACGCGTAATTCCCCACCAGATAAAACAAAAAGCCCGCGTTGTGATGGAATCGCATAAAAAGTCCTGGGGTGTGGCCTCACCGGGGATCACAGCCGGTAATGCAATCCCTCATCAGAGGAGAAGGATTGGCCACCCTGGTGCAGTATTTGGCAACTACCCCCCACATGAATACACCAATTTCTTTCTTTACGAACAGCTTGATCTGGCCCGAGTATGCATTTGACAAAATCGATCATGTGGCGAGCATATGATGCGATGATTCTATGTGTGCGTCTGTATTAGTGCTTTGTGAAAGTGACAAAACCTTGACATTCACTCGTTTGTAATTGGCATGAAAGCACAGTTTGTCTTTTGTTTTTGTATTCGCCGTGACAAACAAGGATCCCATATTAACGGTATACTAACCCATTCATCAATACAAATACAGCGACCTTGCCCAATAATCACTCGTAAGCACATATAGGTGCCCTAGCATATATTCCAGGCTCATCGCAATGAAGTTCCCATAAATGGTAGTCACCTGCCGTGATCGCTTAGCATGCAAATATTGTCACGGGGTTGTGATGGTGAAGCAAGCAGAACTCCAGCAGGTAAGAATGGAGCACTTTATTGGGTGAACTTGTGCCCAGAAAGAGAAGAAGCGACACACTCAGTCCAACGATAGCGTCGAGCCCAATCGTCGCCTCGGTAATCTGATCAGCGGTAAAGCGCGTCGGCATTTGTACATTGTGGCATCGAAGATTCTAGCCTTATCGTTGGTGGCCGCTTTAGTTCCAGAGGGAACTCTATTCCTCGCGTTGTGCGCGAAATCATATAGGAAAATTCTAAAACAATCAGGAAGGTTTCCAGACATACGGGCGGGGTTTGCGTAAGGCAGTGGTTACACGTGTAACGGGCGGGTTACATAAAAATAGAAAAAAGAAGCGCGCGTAACAATATGGCACCGCGCTCCTAAGCTCGAAGATGTGGGTTCGATTCCCAGCCGCGGTGGTGGAGTTTCGATGGCGGCGAAATGCGCGAACACTCGAGTACTTAGATATATAGCTGCATGATAAAGAAACGCAGGTGGTCGAGTTGAAATTATTCTGTTGTGCGCCACTATACGGCGCGCCTGTAATCATAACGTGGTTCTGGCACGTAAAACAGCGGGAATTATTGTAACTGGGAATCGGACATGCGGCCTCGTTTTTAGCCTGCGCGTACGCTATAGTATACATTCTCTTATAGTCAGTGCAGGTGTCTTCACGATATCCGATTTGCTACCCTCCGCGGAAGTTCTTAGTGCAAAATGCTTCATGCAGCTACTTGGTAACCTATGTACGTCATATATATATGTACTGATGCCAAATGTCCGATAAACATGGCACATAAGTTTCGTATTTCTTCAATGTGAATGTTGTGTTTAATTTTTGGTTATCGACTTATCGCTTCAAGCGTCATACTCATTCTAAAAAAAAAATAGGAGTCTTTTGACTCTTTTTGGCGAGTCTCAACATGCCACGTATATGACTCTCTTGAAAGAGACACATGAACTCTCTCTAGGGATCATTATGCTCGGTTCGGAGAGTCCTGTGACCCAAAAGAGGGTTAGCGTGACTCTTTAAAGAGAGTCATATACGTGGCAAGTCAGGACTCGCAGAAAAAAAAAGAGTAAAAATACTCCTTTTTTTCTTTTTAGTGTGCTGACGGAATCTTCGTGGAAGCCAGAAACCTATACGCTGTTTGTGAGGTGCAACGGATGCTGCAAAATATAGTTTCCATTACATCATGTTGCTTGTATTCTGAGAACAAGGAATCCTTCGGCTCGTTCATCAACGGGATCGTTGTGTTGTGCTGAGGCCTATGGTGTATACTTTGAATGAAGTCTTCATTTACACCCGGAGTGTCGTTTCGTACGTTTTCATTTGAACATCCCTTATACTTAATACATAGGTACATTTTTCATTGGCGGAATTAATACCATCGCCTTCAGTCCGACAACTATAGCGAGCTTTTTTTTTTACTGTTTCTGCGGTGGTATAAATATAAACCGAGCATGACACCTCTGTCAAAGAGCGGTATCCTCCCATAAAATAGTACTGACATGATTTTGAGGCATCGCCAAAGAGACATTTTTTTTTTTCGTTTCCCTGACATGCAGCAGCGTTAACCATCTTCACACATCGGAGCCAGGAAACTCGTATAAAATATTTTAGTTTGATGTTGAAGTTCTCGTCACTCGAGAGCTGCAAGCCAGCTCACCTGCTGGACATTATCATGACGAGGACGCATTCGACGGAATTGCTGTCATAGTCGCTGGTCGACAATTCACTCATCGTTGTTTACGCGTACCATTGTGCAACTGAGAACATACAAAAGAGCTGCTGCTATTACGTCACGAGTTGCTGTCCCCACGTTACTTCAACCTCCGTCAGACTGTGTTGACACGTCACTGTGACAGCGGCCCCTCGATACCGAAGCCGAAAGTGTTTTTTTAAGACAGCGTTTTAAAGATATGTTCAATGCGTTCAGAGGCGTATACTCTTTTTCGAATTCTCGGCACCACTGGTGCCTGGTGCACTGGTGCTTTTATTTAGAGAAACAATACGAAAATTTCTGAGATACGTGTCACTTTACTCATTTAAAGAAGCTTTTTTTTTACGCTCTCTTTAATTGCATTGAAATTCTGAGCCTCGTGGTGCATAGATATAAACACTGCGTGCAGGTTGCACGTTTCATTCACGTTGGAGAATTTCACATTGAGGAATCGGTAGTGGACATTGATATTTCAGCCAAAGGGTGTCACACATTACTACCGTGCGTTACCGCGATGCTTCCTTTTTTCTTCTTCGAAGGGTTAAACTTGTACCTTTCTGACAACCAACATAATTCAGTGTTGTTAACTTGGAGACAAGCTGTGCTGTATATCACTGACGGAAGGTAAATATATAGGTGACTGGGGCTCTTTTATGTTGTGGGTCAGAGGCACTCCTCATCCTCAAGGAGAGAAAGCTTGCTGGAGGTTTTGCGATGGATTCGAAGAATTCCTTCATTCGTTAATGTTCTTATAGGTTTAATGGGCTCTTTATAAATGCCGTAAGTCATCAAGAGTTCCTGGTTCGCCCTCACTTGCAGATAAACACTGGTCAGTGTATAAGTTCTGTCGTGCTCCGTGCATGGCCGAGTTGTATTTTTCATCCGTCATCGGGCGTGCATTATGCGGACGAAGATATAGACAACGTCCCACTGTCATAGCTGTAGCCACACCTCCCGCTCCCATAAAGTTCGTGTGTTTTCATGTATATATATACACGCGGGTATATATATAAACACACGCACGAATACACATTAGGGGGTCGGACCTCCACACGCTTCCTGTAATAATATCCGTGCTACGCACCTCTGCTCACAGCCTAATGAAGTATAGCGAATTACTGAAAAACCAAAAAGGCGCGTACCTTCAAGGAAAAAAGTAAGGACAGGACAGAAAGGGCGTCACTCGCAACTAACTTTATTCCCAGAACATCAGCGTCATATATAACCACAGCGACCCTGCGCGCGCACATCGCCTCACACGCTCGTCAAAAAACCCGCGATAACAAGATTAACTAATCGAAAAACGAATCGATGAAACTAAATTCACCCCCACGCAGAGCAACAGATGTGAGGCGATGTGCGCGCGCAGGGTCGCTGTGGTTATATATGACGCTGATGTTCTGGGAATAAAGTTAGTTGCGAGTGACGCCCTTTCTGTCCTGTCCTTACTTTTTTCCTTGAAGGTACGCGTCTTTTTGGTTTTTTCAGTAAGCATGTACCAACTAGCCCAACAAAAAGTTCTATTAAGTTATATTAACCGAATTAACTATCGGTCTAAGTGTTGTGCTATTGAAAATAAGTGTGGGTGTTGATGTGACAAAAACTTTTTTATTGTTATTGTTATCTCGCGTGAACATCAATTATATTAACACTCCGTCACAACCACCCTGTACGAGGGCTCCCGTATTGGCTGCTATACACGGTTTCTTTGCGTCTGAACAGTGTTGTTTTCTAGACTGCTGTAGATATAACAGAGCAGCCAGTTGATAACTATATCTATGCTGGATGTTCCATGAGCCAGGGGCGTAGGCAGAAATTTTTTTCGAAGGGGGGGGGGGGGTACCTCCTTGATCTGAAGGGGAGGCCGGGCAGGCAGATGTCGTCGAGTGTCATTTTGTGCTCTGTATGCCATGGCAAAAAAAAAAAAAAAAAACGGGGTGGGGGGCCCCGGCCCGGTGTGCCACCCCCTGGCTACGCCACTGCCGTGAGCCATATCGTCCATGAATAACTTACGTTTGCATACTTCAGGAAAGCGAAGTGAGTGGAAAGCTCTTCGGTGTACCAGAGCGTTGATCAACATATAGAACTCGCGTTTGTTTACGAACATTTCATCGCGCGCTGTGTAGTTGCTAGCTGACACGCCGCAGAGGAATAAAAAAGAGTACTCAACAAATAACGGTTGCAGGTTAAGTTTCTAAAAACGCGCAGCATGCCTATTCCTAGGGGCAGAACTCAATTTCAGTATTTTATTATGGTTATTTTTTTGCGTTTGCAAGTTCTTCTAACCCTCGACCTGCCTTTACTAAATGCCTTGCTGAGAGATCTGCTGGCAAATAGAAACGATTCTGTACATCGTGGGATCGTTTACCGATTCAGGACTGCAATATGTATGCTGGAGAATGAGAAAGCTCCCCCGCGATTGACATGGTACATCGTAACGGCACTTACATGAGCCCGTAGTTAATAAAGACCGATGCGTTCGTTGTTGAATGTTAGTTGAGTGCGACCAATTGTGGGAGAGGGGAGCCCCAAGCGTGGCAGTAATCGAATGTCATTATTCATACCGCAGGACATCGTGGTAGATTCATTTTTTTTCTTATGTTGATACTGGTGTTGGTTGAAAAAATGAGGCTGCGATGTTACCGAAAGGAGAATGACTCCGGCACTCTCGAGCACTCCCTGCTTTCCACAGTGGTCGGCGCGCAAACGCGTGCACATATGAGATCAAGTATATATGTAAGTGTAGCGTGTACTCACTTGCAAACCGTGGGTCCGGCGCCGTTCCGTACCACCCCGCGGCCGCAGCCGCGGCCGCGGACTGACGCATCGGGTCCGCGTAGTGACCCGTCAGGTCTGGATGGCCCGTGCCGTACTGGGAACCGGGAAAGCCCTGCGAACCCAGCTGCATCCCGTAGTGGCTGTTCATCATCAGTCCTCCGAATCCGCCGGTGGCGGCCGCGCAGCTCACGGTCACCGTGTCGTCGTGGAAATGCTGCAGCTGCTGTACAGTGCTCACGTCCAGTGGGCTCAGGATGTCGGACACCGAGAACGGAGTGCTGTTGTGGCCTTGCTGATGACCTTGGCGGCCCGACGGAAGCACCGTTGTGGTCGTGTCTTCTTCGTCGTCGTCAACGACGTCCTCCTGGTGTCGGTGTAGAGGCGTCTTCCGGGCGGGACTCATGGACATGTCTTGCCGCGGACAGAAACCATGCCGGCGCCTCCGCGCTGCCTAGCCTTCGTTCGGCCGGCTCCCATGCCCGCCGGCGTGCTTCCTTTTTCTCCTTGTTTTCCTTCTCTTTTGGCGGTATTTCGGTCTCTTTCCCAGATTCGCACGGGTCCCCAGCACGAGTTCGTCCCTGTCACGGTTCTCGGCCGCTCGCTCTTGCTTCCTTTCCACCCTCCTTAGGGAAATCTGGTCGCTTCTTCTTCCTCTTCTTCACTGCCTCCTCCCCTCATCCTTCGGGTGGCCGCCATCTTGGCGCGGCGTCGTCAGTTCGGTCTCGAATGCTCGCAAGGGGCTCGCGGCTGCGGCGTCGGCAGCGTCGTGGCTGGCTGCTTGCTGCCACGAGGTCCCACTCGGCACTGAGAGGCCCCTCTTCGCCGCTTTAGAGGGGGCTTCGAGTGGCGATTTCTCTTGTTGTGGAACACGTGCGTGCGTGTGCGTGCGTTTGAGCGCCGCCTCGTCGAGGAGACCTCGTCCACACCACCGAAACGGCGTGTGACGCGAGGGTCGGCGCAACGTGTACACCTCCTCCTTCGTCGTACCCTCCTCCTTCTCTAACCCTGCGCCCGGGCTTTAGCCTCAGCTTATTTTCTTTGGTTAGGTATTATTACTCTGTCTGATTTACTCCATTTTTCGCTTTCGCCCTCTTCCACCTTCCCTCCTTTCCATTTCTCTCCTTGCGTCGCACCATGCTTACGAGGAGGGGCAACCACACCGTTGTCAACGGCTTCCGTTCTTTTCTGGTTTTGTGTGTGTGCGCGTGCGCGTGAGGGTGTTGAAGTGGGGCGTGGCCTCGGGGAGACAAACGGTGTCCGGGTGCTGTTGACGCTGCGAGCCACGAGAGAATCGTGGACTGTCAGGACGAGCTGGCCGTCTTCTCCCGCAATTTTCAGAGCGTGCTCGGATAAAAACAGCCTGTACCCCCGAAATCAGCGAGCACGAAGAATCCGTGGCGACACAGTGATGACGGGCCGAAACCTCTGGAATCCTGCAGCAGCGGTTACTATGGAAAGGAATCGAGGAAGGCGGAGCCCGCTACCAGATCGACAGGCTCCGCCCCAGCCCGCCGGTTACTGTCGCTCACCCGGCCACTTTGCGTACGTGGTTTCCAGAGTATGCAAGCAAAAAAACTATGCACGTTTCTATCCTTCTCGGCGCTCTCGTTCGGATAATGTGTCAGTCTATTCGCGCTGTGCAGCTCGAATGCCAGGGTCAGCTGCTGACGAAAAGGCGTGGCTTCGCACTGCACGGATGATTGACGGCTGTCGTCACGGAGAGGCGGACCGACTGGAACGCTCCGCCCCGCACGCGTTTTTCTTTCACAACGGATTCGGGTTCGGCTTCGTGCTGGCGCGTGTGTCTTGTTGGCGTGTCCGTTGACGTAGTTAGCGGCTGCCCGCTTTCGGGATCGCTGAGTACATACGTTGGTCTCTGGAGAGGCTGGCTATTAATCGCATCGTCTCTCCGGGGTTATTGTGGGGACGGCGTAGTTCGCGGCTCCACGGGCAGCTCTTTCGGGCGTGTGTCTGAGGCTGGCTTGTGCGGTCGCGTCTCTTCGTTAGCGGGCTGCGCCCCTGTATAAACGTCTGGCTGCTCCACCTCTTTCCCCGTTCGCTTAATAATCAACTCCCAGCCTTGCTGCGAGCGGGCAACGGCGTTCCCTCTCTATAGTAGGGGTTGCGTCGAAGCAGATATGTCATTATAGGGTTTAGTTCTTTGCAGACAACCTCGTGTCGTTGCAACTGCTCGTTCATATTTGCTCTGACTCAGAAACATGTTTCTTTAAAAGGCAAAGCACTCAAAGCAACAATGTTCGAAATTATTGGATATTCGTTTCGCTTATGCTATTTAATTCAGTCTCGATAATCTGTGTTGGCACACTTCTAAACAACCTACTCTGCACGACAGACAACAATGAAATCTGCGTGAATCCAGAATTATGATACTTTTTCTCCTGAAAATAACAAACAAATAAACAAATAGATAAGCAAAGTGTATCCCGTCCGCGGCGGCCGCATTTCGATGGAGGCAGAATGCTAGAGGCTCGTGTGCCTTGATTTAGGTGCACTTTAAAGAAGCCCAGGTGGTCGAAATTTCCGGAGCCCGCCACTGCGATGTTCCCTCCTAATCATATAGGTTTTGGAGTGTAAAATCCCAGCAATTATTACTATTAGATAAGGAAAGTGGGTTGCTGCGGTAAGGAGCACTCTCGGCTGTCTGCACTTACGTGGCAAATTAGCATTTCCAAATGACCTACTATATATACTTCAGCTGAACGACAGCACTGTGAAGTAAAATGAAAGGGGCAACGGATGCTTGACAGCAGGAACCGATATGTATATTTATAGTTGCTTGTATACGGTGAAGGGCTGTATTTGCTCAGACCTTCACATCTGAATGGCATATAGTGCGCATTATAAGTGTACCTTCTTGGGTTTTGTTATTACAGCGAAAGCTGTTACCACATCACAACGGCAGTGGGGTAGTTGTCCGCCGCCGCCGGTGTCCGTAACCACTATCGCGCGAAATAAGAAAAAAATTCAATGAGACAAAAAACATCCAGGATCGGATTGGAACCCGGGCCCTCTGCCTGGCAGTCGAGTATTCTACCACAAAGCCCCGCTGGTTTTTTTTTAAGAAAAAAAAAGCACGCTGGTGCTTGCAACTCATTTGCAAAAAGACCCTATATATACAGGCGCCATGTCGGGCAAGGAATCGCGTTAACCTATGTAATATAGCGTGGCAGAAAAGTAAGATAACAACCAGCCATCCCACAATGCTAATTGCGCAACGAGTGAGTCGTTTATAGTGCTTCCCACCCACTACAAAGTGGTCAACCATAATTCTTCATCGTCATCAGCCACGTGAAGCATCAACGAAGTGCGCATAATTTCTTACAGTTGTGGTAGCGGGTACCTGGCTTAATAATGACACTTTAATTGCTTCCCTACTTCAAAAAATTATGATTTATGGCTTAGTAGATACCGTGCATGTGTACTTGTATTAGTTTACACAATAGAGTGCGGAACGGGCTGTGAATTTGCTGCGTGTTCCGCGCAGGCCTGGCGTTTTTTTTTTTTTAATGTAACTTTGTTCATACGGCTCTTCAAAATAAAATAAAATAAAATTGTGTGTTCTTCTATACTTGGTGCAACTTGTTTGATAGACCACGTATACCATTTCTGTTTGACAACTGGTGTGTCATATGCCAAGTTTTGAGCATATATATATATATATGAGGCTACCTTGGTGCAAAATAAATACAGTTAGTCAGCGCTCGTGTGTGGTGTGTGTTCTTCGTCCCTTGTATCAGTCGCGCTGTGCCTTTCTATTGCTATTCCTATTGCTATTTCTGTTGGCCTATCATGCCAACCATTTTTTTTTTCTACAACCCTGGCTTGTTTGCCAGCACGATGTATTCGAGCATATTCGACGCACTTCATTGTTCGCTGCATGAGCCAAAGTGTTAAAGCACGTGTGCTCACGGCAAAGAGTCTGGAACTATATGCTAAAACACATATTGTGTATTTAGTGCTATAGCTCGACAGTGTAGGTCAAGAACTGTCACTATATGCGGGTGCATTTCGATGGAGTGCGAAGTGGCAGAACGCCCGTGCACTAGTGATGCAGAACTATCGATGGTACTATCGATACTATCAATAGCTGAGTCACTATCGAGCTATCGATGGTAAAAAATACTATCGATAGCGCTATCGATAGTAAAAAGTTCGATGTTACTATCGATAGTATATAATCAACAGCACGAACTCATTGCAGAATAAACTTGGTTCCCCGCGCGCGTGGTACATAGTGGAGCCGGAGGAACAGGCTGAAGGGCAAGAAAGTTGGCATGCTTGTGTTGTTCACCAGAGTGCTTTGCTGACACAATCATAAAGTCACAGTTGAGCTGTAGCGCAAAGGAAGCCATTACATGTGGTGGAACTGCGCATGCAGCTTCAACTTTATATTGCATTTTATGATTTCAAGATAAAGGAAATATGAACTAAGTTTGTTAATTGTTAGCTGTAACTGGTTGCTTTTGGATGTGAATTTATTGATGGACATATTTTGCCATTTTCACTGCGGCAATAACTTAGTTCTTTCGCCAAGAATTGCTCATAAATTAAGCGAAGGTGATAGCAGGCTATCGCAAATTTTTGGCAATATGGCCGGCCCGCACTCTAAGCCAAAAGAGAGCAACGGGGGTATATGGGTTCCTCCTTTGAGGGAGCAAGTGCTTTGCCACTCCCATTACTCTCCTAAAAGGAGCAACGGCAAGGGGAGGAACCGTTGCTCTCCTTGAGGACCAACTGTTACTCCTTCCTGATGCTCCTCAAGGGAGCAACGGATGCTCCTTCCCGTTACTCCTTAGTTTCTTCTTGGGCCGAAAAAAAAAATCGTTTTTGAATGACTTCTAGAGCACATTGAGGTTTATACACATATTTGTTTGGATGTACAAATGATACACAGACATCTCGTTCAGAAAGAAATTTCAGAAAATTTGCAACAAACACACAGGATTCGAACTCGCGACCACTTAATCACCATGCGCGCACGCTAACCACTGCGCCACCAAACGCTACGGCGCCGTCTGAAAGGAAACGGGGTTATGTAGGTACGGACGGGTCGTTGCGCGTCCTGACATGTTAGTGAAATGAGTATAGGCGTGCAGAACCAATGGTGATGTTCGAAAGAGAATAGAAGGTAACAATGTATACATCTGAAAACGTCAAGACAATGAGTCTCTCGCGAAAACACAGGCTTTGCCGTGCTCCCTTTGCGCTAGCTAAAAGGCCAGTTTTTTTTTTCTTTTTTTCTTTTTTGCCCGGAGGGGTGTTTTCTTCTTCTTTATTATCATTGTTATTATTAATATCAATATTAATAATATTATTTTTTGCGGAAGAGTCGCCTCCCCTTTGAAAAGACAACACCGCCCGAGCTGATAAGTCCGTTTGCTCTGAGATTAAACACAAATTCAAACTACCGGACCCGATTGCGATAACTGTCCTCCCGCCAAAATCAGCCAGTGACAAGGTAGAGATGAGGGGGTAGGGGAGGCAGCGGCGTTAGCTCGCTGTCAGTCTCGTTGTCAGCATAAAACCGCAAATGTAAAGTCTATCAATTGTGTACTTCTCTCAACCGCTTGTTTGTCGCGAAGTACACACGGAGTCTCGCGAAGCTTCGCATTTTATTGCCACACTCTCAGGCTATATATTTATGCCAAATGTTATACGCAAACACGCCATTTGACTTGCGACGACAACAGCTTCAGGTGCTGGCGTTCTAGTGCAACCATGTCTTTTATTGGGCGATTTTAGCTTGTATTGTGGGCTTTTAGCTTTACTTTACCGTGTTACGAGTTGCCGGAACGAATTTGCGCATACGCGGGCCTTTACGGAACGTGAACTACTCTCCGGATTGGCTTTACGTTTACGGCCCTATCTCGAAAATCCACATTCGTTCGCGGCTACTCGCGATACCCGCTTTGCCGAGGCTCCAGCCGCCGAGTGAAAAAAAGCCGAAGTGCGAGCGGTAATTGCGATCACTTTGTTTCAGCGGCTAGAGTCACTAGAGTGACCTAGAATTAGAATACCGAAGCGGTAAAAACGTGAGAAGCCTTGACATAATTACCCCGACAGGCTGGATAGGTGACGCCATCTAGCGCGAACAAGATGAAGCAGGCAAGCAAAAAATTGTTATTTCAGAAACATCGTGCGTTCCACTTCTGGTGTAAATGCCTTGCCGCGGCATTATTACGAATGAGTTACCTTTTCAATAATTTTTTTCCCTCTAAAACACTAGGCGAAAACAAACGTGTCCACGACTATGGTTGCACGAAGCGTCACAAGATGGCGACACCGTCGTCGGATAACCCGGTATTCTACGCTAAAAACCCCTCGAGATATTTCTGCAGCGGTTATACAATCTTACATAAATTAAATATAATTTAAATGCCGCTATCATCAACATTTCATGGTTTATTCAAACGTAAAGGCATCCGTTTACGTACGGGGAGGTAAAACCTTTCTAAAACATGTGTTCCGGTAACACGGGAGCATTAAAAAGTTTATGTACAAGCCAAATGTCCCTATTAGCGTGTGTATCTCTCTGTTCAGTTTACAAAAACTAGTTTCCTTATGCCAGCCCTCAAGAAAATGTGGCCCATGCATCGACCGATACAGGGTGCGTCCTGCAGGACAGCAGCGGTTGCGCGCCGAGAGAAACTGTTGCCGTTCGTCCTTCTGTTGCTCCCTTCCAACCTAACCCTAAACGCTTACTCCCCCAACTTGAGCCATGTCAGCCATCTTGTTCCAGTTGGTCTTTTTGGGGAGTAACAGTTGGTCTTTAGGACTAAAACCGGCAGTTACTCTCGTTTTTTTCCATTTTTGGCTTAGAGTGCGCAACAGCATCATTAGTCACACCACTATATATAGTATTGTCACGTGATTGTGACGGGGAAGAATGCTGCAGAAAGACTAGGAAATACGGAGCTCTTTATTCGGGTGAACTTGTACCCAGAAAATCAAAACCCAAAATATAAGCCATACACGCTGCGCCATGATAGCGGCGAGAACACACTCTAAGAAAAAAACGACTAAAAGGGGTAGGGAGGTTAGTCCTTTTGGGGATCAACTGATTTGCCACAACCAATAGTCCTTTTGGGGATGAACTGCAAGGGGATAAACAGTTAGTCTTTGAAGGATTAACTGCAAAGGACTAACGGTTGCTCCTGCAAGGAGTAACAGTTGGTTTTTGGAAGTGGTCCCTGAAGGAGCAAATGTTACTCCTTGAAGGAGTATTGGTTGATCCTCAGAAATGATCCTTGGGAGAGCAAATCGCGCTTCGCAATTGTAAAAAATGGTGGCGAAGTTACTGGGCTCTTAGGAACGGACATTTCACGGAAACATGCCACTTAAATAGTGCTTTAGAAGTGGTACCCAACTTACATGTATTAACTGCTATTAATGCATTCAGTGAGCGCTTGCAAGC
This sequence comes from Rhipicephalus sanguineus, assembly GCF_013339695.2. NCBI lineage: Eukaryota > Metazoa > Arthropoda > Arachnida > Ixodida > Ixodidae > Rhipicephalus > Rhipicephalus sanguineus. The sequence goes on along the minus strand of NC_051186.1, from coordinate 129,914,123 downwards.
AATAATGCTGATCATTCGAATTTACTTTGCCGAACTTGAGAGAAATTGTGTATACCGGCTTCAAGACTTGCCCTAGCGAGAATATTTAGTTGCGTGCCCTGATCTTTCAGTCCTTTAAAACACTTTGAATCCTATGAACAAAGTAAAAACTTGGCGAGAAGTGGCAAACCACGACACGGGAACACAGGTCACATGAATGACACCAAACACACACACATGCACAGTGATTCAGGTTACCAACGGTTTTGATTTCTTGATTGTGTAAGTTGCAGATAACCTACGGTGTTCTATAAAGTATTCAAGGAAGAAAGAGAAACACGATTCTATTAACATCAATCTTTATTTTTACGAAAACACCAAAAAGGAACGAATGCCATCATTTAGTTGGTATAGGGCCTGTTCCCGAATTACTAGGGCGAGTCCTACCTGGAAGAAATACAAAAAAGAAAATTTTGTTACAAAATAAAGTAGCTAGAAGAGAACGACTTAATGACGTAAGCCCCAATAATTGCGCAGTCGCATGCTCAAAAACATGCGACGCACAATGCTTTTTTAGTCTTCATATTATTTATAATACAATGTACCAAGGCAATGAAAATAATAAACTTACCTTTAAAATTAGCAGAGGGACGTTGTTTGCAGAGCAAGTAAATCCAGAAATTGTTGATCACACCTCGATGTGACGGCGTCCATCTCTGAAGCTTTGCAGAAAGGAAGCTGCGATGGAGTCTTGCATGTAAGCTGAGGTGTCCATTTTTCCGCAGGAAAGTTACGATGTTGGGTCCAATAAACAGCCGGTACACAGAAACAAACGTGCATGCGCGTCCACAATTACAGCACATGCAGCGAGGTATGTTCTTCACAGCTGCGTTCATAGTCTGCGTAAATAGCGGCACTCGCTGACCCCGAAATAAGAGCAAGATAGATCACAAGTGACAAACAGGACCCGCACCCATAGGCGTCCGGAGGGGGGTGCAAGGGGAGGCAGCTGCCCCCCCTTGGAATTTTGGATAATAATTTTCTATGCAGTAGCAGTAAGCTACACAGCTTGATTAGCACACTCCAGTCCCGCATATCCGCGTGAAACATCATTCAGGATTACCAGCCAACTTTGCACGTTACATACTGCTATAGAATAATCTTGCCCGTCATGTCATGGCAATGAAACAAAAGCTACCTATGCTGTATGCCCCCCTCCCCCTCCCCCAACCTCTGCTGATGCACCCCCCTGGAAAAAGTTCTGCGGACGCCCTTGCCTGCACCCGACACTCCGGCGAGCGATACTGAAGAAGAAGTGCGGCGCGGAAGGATACCCAACATAAGCGCTGAAACGTCCGTCAGATTTACACGATTGTCACCGCCAGTGAATATTGGGAAGCTTATTGGTGAACTAAGTTTCAAGTCCTCATAATTTATGACACAATATTAACACACTACAAATTAAATTAAACTTTTCTCGCGTTATTTTCTTGATAGCAGCAGTAAGCGGGCCGACGCGCCGATGCCTTCTTGTCATCTGTGCAGTGGGCATTTTGAACATGCGTTCGCCGAATTCCTTACCCCTCAGGTCGTCGCCGCCTGCAACCCGCACCGCGACAGAGTAGAAAGGAGGGCTTCGGAACAATAGGGCGCACCTGGCCGAGAGCTAAGCTCATGACCTTTGAAAGAGGCATTCGTGGGTCTACGATCACTGCTTCGCGTTCGTTCGATGCTGAGCCTTGCTGCAAACAAAGGCCACAGAAAAAACGTCTTCCCTTCAACCTCTACCCGCAGGAGTAAATGCAACCGTTCGTCCCCCCATTAGTCTTTTCCGAGGTATGTCTTGTCCTCCGAATTTGCACACGACACGCACTTCGCGGCAGTTGGGACTAACGACACGATTTGAGGACTAAATCTGACTTTACTCCCCCTTCAGCCGGTTTTTTTCTTAGAGTGCAGTCGTCGGCCGTCGAGTAATCTGATCATCGGAACACGTCATCTCTTATGCATCAGTCATCGAACCTTCCAGCGTTATCGCTGGTGCACCAGACGCGAATAAACATGACTATTCGCGTCTGGCGCGTAATTTTAACAGAATGATCTCAAACAATCCTGAAGCTTCTCAAACATTACGGCATGGTCTGCGTCAAACGTTGCTCACAGTATTTGTGGGTGAAACCCGACTACATCAAAACAAAGCAATAAACACGCGTGGCAGTAATATCGCTAGTAATATTAACCATGGTACTACCGATGGCACTATTGAGAGTTTGTCGATAGTAGTAATATCGATAGTTTGTCTGCACTATCGATAGTCTCAAGTAAACTATTGATGTTATCGATAGTCAATTTACCGATAGTTCTGCATCCCTACCGTGCACTCAGATTTCGGCGCACGTTAAAAAACCCTAGTCAATGGAAATTAATACGACTTAGCATGCACCATAATTCAAGTTCAATTGATTTATTTTCAGGTTGAGTAGAGCAATGATAATTGGGCGAGATGGTACGAATGCATGGACTGGGGAGTACGGATGCAGTAAGACGTGCCTTCATAGAATAAATGAGAGTGTGTCAAGACAGGTGTGCAGGTTAAAAAGTGTGGTGTTTCCGGATCACGTGTTGACACGAACTTGTGAAAAGTTAATTCGAGCAGTAAAACAAGGTAAGGGCAGGGAAACAAGAAAAGAACTAATTATTGACAGCATAAAGCCGCACTGCCCTCATTGCGATGAGAGACGATGCACGTTAGCCCACAAGCTCTGGCAATGCACGGCGCTGCGCGATTGCGAGAATCTCAGCACAGAGGACGCCTGGAGGACGGCAATCACCAGCTCGGACCGGGAGGTCCAAATCCGGGCTGTCCAGAGGGCCCGCAATTTGGCGGAGGGGCTCGCTCTTCCTGTCCCCACGTGGGCGCGGCCCGCAGCCGACCCTCCCTCTTGAGGGGAATCGGCTCCTCAGGACAATTTATAAATAAAGTTCATTGACTGACTGACTGAATCGAAAAGCAAGAAAGAAAATGTGTTGCAGTTGTACCGCATGTTCATGCCTTGTCCCATGGTTTGAAAGACGTCGCAGGTAGATATGTGGTTGAAGTGGTTTTTTTTTTCAGTACCAAACAAATTAGGCGCAATTTGCGAACGTGTGGGTAGACAGGCAGAGGCAAAAAAAAAAAAAGAAAAGAAAGAAGGTTGTGGAGTCAAGAACTGCAGGAATCAGGCAATCAGTTGTGCCACGAATGTGGTTTACAGTCTGCCGTTGTCTTGTGGCTCTGTGTATGATAGGCCAGACGGGCAGATGTGTAAACGTATGATTAAGGGAACATGAGGGCAACCTACGTTGTGATAGTTTATTGCGCATTTCTCAGCACTGTGGGTAGTGCGGCTGCGCGCCTCAGTTTAACCTCACAAGCATTATTTCAAGGCATCATGATAAGACGATTCGGGAAATAACAGAAGCATGGAACATTCAAAATAAAAAAAAAACGGTCTTGTATCAGCTGTACCTGAATTGCGCAACAGATCTTGTATTTGAATGGATAACTTGCTTTGGCTTTTGTTTATTCTCTTTGCGTTGTGTGCAGCCATATGTGTGTATATATATCTGCTCTGTTCTATTGTATAAACTTTAGTTATCAGCCCGCGCTTGTGTTCGTGTAATCATTCGTCTTTTCGTCTGCCTTGTTGCGCCGTTCTAAATTAATGATTTATTTTCCATTGATACACGAATATTCACAAAAGAACTGCTGGGCCAGTAGCCAAAGGCTAGTGTATATAGGCCCGTATAGTCACTACACATATATGCCAGCAGCTACAAAGTCCATTGCTTATCTGCTTCGTTATACAAACTAAAACAGTTAGGTGAGTACATACACACAAAACCAAATAAAAAGAAAACTGCACATTGTACGTAGAACTAATATATATCCAACATTTGTAAAAGTTTGTGTACAAGTGTTTATTGTATATGTACTCACTAGTAATAAAACATAAATCAGGGGAACACATACACATAAAGTAAAACAAAACAGAATCAGACTATTATACACAGAAGTAACATATTTGAAAGGGTAGTGTGCACGTGTTAGGCTATCTGAAAAGATATGAGAAGCAAACCGACCGAAAATCGCCTAATTTTGGACAAGTATCGTTTTTTTTTTTACAGAAGACACAAAATGGTTAGCCATTTTCACCTCAGCCGGTACCTACTGGTTTCACATCACATCGTGGCTTTTGTAAAATGCCATAATTAGATTAAATCAGCTCTAAGCTATTGAAAAATTATATGTGTGGCGTCTGATAATAATAATATCTGGGGTTTAACGTCCAAAAACCACGATATGATAATGAGAGACGCCGTAGTGGGGGGCTCCGGGAATTTCGACCACCTGGGGTTCTTTAACGTGCACCTAAATCTAAGTACACGGGCCTCAAACATTTTCGCCTCCATCGAAAATGCAGCCGCCGCGGCCGGGATTCGATCCCGCGACCTTCGGGTCAGCAGCCGAGTGCCATAACCACTAGACCACCGTGGCGGGGCGTGTGGCGTCCGAGTAATGTACGACGGATCCTTGCGAAAGAGGGAGCGAAAATTTAAAAAAAAAAGGAAAGGAGATAACAAAGGCATACGGACACAGCAAAAGCGGAAGTGTCCTTCACGGCATCTAATTTCCGGGACCATCGACCTCCAAACTTGGGCGCCATCGAGCCCTAACAACTTCCGGCAAATCATCTTCCTATAACTTCTTACAGTGCCCGAGGCCGTGACCTTGGCTTCACGTTTTGTGGACAAGCGACGCGTACGCACATTTCGTGCTCGCATTGATTCGGGCACACGCCTGGCCAACCTCTTATCTTCGTATGCGGAGTGTGCATATTTTGTCTCCGCAATGAAGCATTATATACACTCGAGCATTTTTCTTTCTTTTTGCCACTTGCATGTGCCTTCGCCTCACTGTTCTCCGCAGATGGGGAATCGAGCCCGGGGTCCTCCATCCGCGGAGTGACGGAGGGCCGCCACGCTCTTCAGGAATTCACGCATGGCGGCGCCACGAGGCACAAAGAGGAACGCGTCGCGTCAACACAAACACCATTTCCATATCTCAAAGGTCGCTCCCAAATGGTTAGCTGGCCGTCAGTATGCGGTACATCTGCGCGCGCTGCGTTCTGCTTTCCACAGCACCCCCTCCCCTCCTACAAGATGGCCGCCTTAGTTTTCGAATACGAGCAGACGCGCAGACATGATATGTGAAGTTGGCGTCTTGTCATCCATCCATAGTTACAGCTCACTCCCTCTCTTCCCCTACAGAGGAGTTCTCTGCTCTTTCCTAGTCAACCTGCTTTTTTTTTAGATTCTTTTCCCGTCTGCTCTTCCTTCCTTTGTATACGCTTTTAATATATTCTCCCAGTCCCTTCTTTTCTGGACCCTTCCCGCTCCTTGCTAGGCCACCCTTATTGCTTGCACAGGAGACGACAAGGACGAACAAAGGCGAGTGTCTTTTGTGCGTGCTCATCGCGGCGTACGACCCCCCTGGTGGCGGAGGGGAGAACATGTGAGTGTGTTTGCGGGCCCACCGCGTTGCTTAAGATGTCAGGGGTAAAAAAAGAGAAGAAATAAAGAGAAAATGTGAAAGAAATAAGGAACGCATGAGCCAAACGGCGACAGAGCCACCCCTGAAGTCATTCGTCTGCCGACCGCATATTCCATCTCTATCATTTCCCCTTCCCACTATCCACGTCTTCATTCTTACTATTTGCTTCCGCTCTCGGCATATTGCACGTTCGTTTCGAAGTCTGCAGAGCAGCGAGGACGGAACTAAGTACTCCGAGTCGAATTATTATTGCTCTTTAAAGAGACGTGGGGGTTGTAAAGGTGACTGCTTCGGTGCATATACCGGTGTATAAGGGACAGATTGGTTGAGCTCGTTACTTACGGTTCGGGGCTCGTTTCGCGGGATCGTTTTGTGCCTTTCTTGCGCGGTGCAGTGGGCACGCTTGCGGCTTCCGTGATCTTCCGGGAAAATACGATATGGGAAGTTTACGTTTACGTCCAGTATAGTGTCTCGTTAGTTATGTTTTTTTTTTTTGGCACGGGTCCTGCCGGCTGTTTCGCTTTATCGTCTTATTTTCTATGTCCATATATCTTTGCTTATCTGGCATGCGGACGAGCAGCAGACATTAAAGAAGTAGAGAGATGGCGATAGAGCAAGAGAAAAAAGTTCTTGAATGAGGGGCATATATAAACATGGCGCGTATGTTCAAAACGGTGGTGCCAATTGTTTGCGTAGGGGCTTATGTCAGTGTGATTTTCGCGACCATTCACAGATTTCTTTATCGGGTGGAGGGGAGGGTGGAAGACTCCTCATTCGAATCTTCTTTCACGCAGCGTAGGCATACTAACGGCTCTGAATATAAAACAGTCACGGTCCAACGGACGTATTTGGAGAAGCGAAGGCGGGAGCATGGCGCGAGCTTTTTCGCAGAATCGTGAATTCGAAGTCGACGCCAATAATGAGGTCGTTCGCATAGGAATAGTCGAGTTGGGTTGTCGACCTTGAGTGGGACGTCTGAAAACTTCACTTGTACCTGCAGTTTCTGTGGTTGCGCGTTCGAATGTATGAAATTCATTTGGGAGCGGGCGTATGGGCACCTTGAAGGACGCCATATGTGTGTCAAGTGCGCTTGAGCCTTGTATACACCGACCGAGGAAGCGGATGTGTTTGGGGCAGCGACATACTTATTGGCGTACGTATAAAAGTGAACGGGTGCTTATTAGCGGATGCAGATACCTGACAATAAAAATTGGGTCAAGGACGGCAATGCACTTCACGGAGTGTCTGGAGAAGCCATGGCACGTGTGATACGTTTTTTAAATGCGAACCATTTCTTAGCGAACTTCTGCGACTTTGAGCGTATCTATCTATCTATCTATCTATCTATCTATCTATCTATCTATCTATCTATCTATCTATCTATCTATCTATCTATCTATCTATCTATCTATCTATCTATCTATCTATCTATCTATCTATCTATCTATCTATCTATCTATCTATCTATCTATCTATCTATCAATCAATCTATCTATCTATCTATCTATCTATCTATCTATCTATCTATCTATCTATCTATCTATCTATCTATCTATCTATCTGTCTGCCTGTCTGTCTGTCTGTCTGTCTGTCTGTCTGTCTGTCTGTCTGTCTATCTATCTATCTATCTATCTATCTATCTATCTATCTATCTATCTATCTATCTATCTATCTATCTATCTATCTATCTATCTATCTATCTATCTATCTATCTATCTATCTATCTATCTATGTATACAGCTTGATATCCGCCTACAACTTTGTGCTCTCGTGGACTTTCCGTTGATGGGATGTATACCAAAACTGGTATTGCATGGCATGACTGTATGACGAACATAAATGACTGGTCAGAGCGTGAAAATCGTGATATGCATGTCATAAAAAGCATGATTTATATGCCACATTCATGGCAATCTTGCGGCCGTTTCGTTAACTTGATATATACCAAAATTGGTATGGCGTGACAGCAGTGTATGACGAACGTAACTGACGGGACTTCACGTACCCATCATGGAATGCACGTCATGTACGGCATGATTTAGATGACATGGTCTCGAGGCGGTGGCGGCCATTTAAATGAATGAATATATACCAAAATTGGTATGGCGAGACATTTCTGTACGACGAACATAAATGAAAGGTGGTAGCATGAAAATTGGGAGATGCATGTCATGTAAGGCACGACTTACATGCCACGCTCATGGTGCGCTCGCGGTCGTTTCGCAAGCTCATTATACACAAAAACTGATATTGCGCGACGTGACTGTATGATGAACATAAGCGACAGATTGTAACATGAAAATCATGACATGGATATTATGCATGAGATGATTTACATGCCATGCTCATGGTGCGCTCGCGGCCGGTTCGATAGTTGATGTACACCAAAATTGGTATTGAATGACGGGACTGTACGACGAGCAAAAACGACTGGTGGTAACATGAAAATCGTGACATGCATGTCATGTACGACATGACTTGCATGCCGCGCTCATGGTGCGCTAGCGGCCGTTTCACTAGCTTGACATAAACCAAATTTCCTACGGTGTGACATGAGTGTATATAAGGAACATAAATTGCAAGTGGTGACATGAACATCATGACATTCATGCCATGTACGGCATGATTTACAAGCCCCGCTCATGGTGCGCTCGCGGCCGTGTTGCTAGACTAATATACACCGAAATTGGCATTGCGTAACGTGACTGTATTACGAACATAAATGACGGGTCGTAACATGCAAATAATCACATGCATGCCATGTACGGCATGATTTACATGAAACGTCTATGGTGCATTCGCTGCCGTTTCGCTGGCTTGATATACACCAAAATTGGTATTGCGTGACGTGAGTGTACGACGAACATAAATGGCAGGTCCTAACATACAAATCATGGCATGCATGCCATGATTTGAATCGTACGGCATGATTTGCATGCCACGCTCATGGCGCGCTTCCGGCTGTTTTGTTAACTGGAGACAGTTGAAACCCGCAATAACGAAATCGGCGGGGAAAGCACAAAATTTTGCTCTTGCGGGGATTTCGTTGGCGCGAGAATGCGGCAGAAAGACATGGAATTTACAAAAAACACATTTTATTTCCAAAAGTCAGTAAGTTTGCTTTTGGCGGGCCTTATACCATGCAGCAATTTTATGCCTCTCTATAGGGAATCTCGTTTGCCACGGCACAAAGTTCGCCCCATGCAACTTCTTCCGGCTCCGCTGGATCAGCGCGGATCAGCGCAGAATCGTGGACAGCGAGCTGCACGCAACGCCGAAATATTCGGCGATGTATATTTTTTTCCCTGCCGTTTTCCATCTCACTTATGATTGCAGCCTTATCTTCCAGCGTGATGGACTTCCGCTTTTTCGTTAGAAGCGGCATCTTCGCAGGCAGCGAAATCGGACGAAGCAATCGCAACACACAGTTCACGTTGCACCAAGCGACCAAGCAAACGCTCCACAAATGGCTCCACACAAGCGACCATGTGCGCGCAAAGCCGACAAAGCCAAGCACAGAGCCAAGCCAACGAACGAAACTCCATGAGGAATGTGGATTTGGCTACGTAGTCCGCGATAACGAGCAGGTTTCTTAAGCCATCATCATCACCATTGCCGCTAGCTTGATGTTTTTTTTGTAAACATTGATGGCGGCTGCTTCTCAAGTACGCTGTAGCGATAGTTTTGCACAATTGAAGTGTAGCATGAATGCATTTCAGCAGTTTTCGAATGTAGTTAATGTTGCGAGAGTAGATTACTTGCGCACTCGTGTTCCAAAAATCTCGTTAATGAGAGACTGCGGTATGAATATCTTTCGTAGTCGCGAGCTACGAAATGCATTGACTCCTATGGGTGTTCGCCGGTGTTCCGAAAATATTTCGTTGCGGTGAAAATTTCGTTCCCTCGGGATTTCGTTATCGCGGGTTTCGACTGTATATACCAAAATTTATATGGCATGACAGGAGTGCGTGACGAACATAAATGACAGGTCATGCATTGTATATACCAGAATATACTTTTCATCCGAGATTGTACATGCATGCATAGATGACAAACATGGAATAGTGAACTGCATGTCGTGACGTCAATGACTGAATTTGCCTCAAAGATAAGTAAAGCGATGTATGCAGCTCCTTGCTGGCTACTTCGCATTACATCGTTTCCCACAGGGCGTGGAATCGGCAGGCCTTTTTTTCTCTTTCGTTATAGTGGTATTCCGAGATTTCACACCATCTGCTGTACACCTGGGGTTAAGGGACATGACTCGTTTTAAGCAGACCACTTATTTGTGCCTCGCATTAGCTTTCGAATTTTAAGTGCTGATCGCGTATACAGTCCGGCAACGTGACATACCTTGTCACCGTGAGGTTCACCGCCTCAGTCATCATCTACAAAGCATACATTACTTGAAGCTCCTTCGCGGAGACCAGTTGTCACGCCTACTTTATACGTGTTATCTCGTACAGGCCATTAACACAAAGTTGCTGTTCTAACAAGTCAGGTCAATGCTTGATTCAGCTGCTTCGTCCCAGGAACTTCAGCTAACGAGTGGAACCACATTACCGCCCGCATATAGCTATCCTCACCTATAGTACAAGTTAAAAAGAAACAATGACCCGCAGCTCTCTGTAACGTCATCGAGGGACAAGAGTATTGGAAAACATGCAAATAAAATGAATCTTGAATAAATATCAGTTAATTGCGAGTATAGTTTTTCACAATGCAGTTGATTCTGAAAATGGAATAATGCATTGCAGTATAGTGTCTTAATGGTTCGCATAGGTGTCTTAATGGTGCCTTAGTGGTTCGCCAGCTGCACAGTCTTCATTTTTCGCTTATATTCTTTTTGTCCACATTGTCTACATACGTGTCATGATGCGGACGTGAGCCATCCAAAGTACTCCAGCTGGGAACGCATAAGCTAGAGGTATAGCTTCGCTCTAATATGCGGTATAGGTAAGTGTATACAAAGACCACGTCCTTTATATACGTGTCCAGGCTGACAGAAATAATGCATTATATGCAATGACATATCCACACACATTTTATTGAACACAAAGAAAGCCACTACAATCGCAACAATATCTATATAAGCATTTTTTTACGAGATGCAGAAAAGATGAACATGTGCACAGGTGCCTGTATGAAGGCAGATCCTTTTAATCTTCCAACAGTAGGTACGTGCATAAGAAAGAACAGTTTTGTACATAATGACATCATTAGGTGTACACCTGTATGTCGTTGAATCCTGATGCACTACCTCATTGTTCACACATCACGGAGCCCGCGCCTGCGCGCGACCAAAGTCCGCCTTGTGTCCGCCAATGTCCGATTTGTTTCCTCCACACTATGAGTGGCACACGCTTAGGCGTAACGTTAAAATACCCCCCCCCCCCCCAAAAAAGAAAGAAAATACTTACATTGCGTTTTGCGATACCCATACAAGACACGCAAATTGTGTGCTTTCAAACACAGAAAAAAAATACCTGGTAGTAAAACATGAACGAATCGTGTGCTAATTAGAAATCAAGATTTCTAACAAAAACCCTTAGACCGCTTAAGAGTGCATGCTGAAATAATGCATTCTGTATAAATAAGCGCAGTTTGCACTAAGTCGCGCAAGGCTGGGTCACAGCAGAGCTGCTGGGCACGTTTCAACTGTTAACCATCTGTACAGGATGCTTGGGCGGTGATTGAGCGCGTGCCGGTTCATGATGATGATACTTTTCTATCTATGACCCACGGCAAACTTCGACCATAACAGCTCTGCTGTATAGACTCGAGGTTATATGAATGACTGCACACCGGTGGATGTGCCGCACAGCGTCGAAATTCAATAGTCTCAGAATGTGTGCTGAGTGCAGAATGAGAGACTAATGTCCGGTGTGTGCGCACGCATGGGACAGGGCACAAGGTATACAGTCGTGTTGACCCGCCGCGCGCGCGGCGACTGCGCCGCATGTGGTAGATGCAGCGGGCTTGTGCCCACACGAGCCCAGCAGGATGCTGAGGAGAGATGGCGGGGAGCGGGCCACGGGCTAGTACGTGTCCGTATGTGTAGGAGTGCCAGAATGCGGTGCTCGAATGCGCGCATGCACCTGCGCCAGAGGAGCGACGTGCAGTGGCCGGCTCTGATCGAAACGTCATGAAGACGCTTTGTGTATACGCATATATGTATAAAGAGACAGAACGGAAGTCTGGAACGTGAAGCCGTCGTGGAGTCTCGCTCTCTCTCTTTGCTTGTTGCGTGTATGGCGGCAGTTCGTGTGTATGTGTCCGCATTCGTGTGTGTGTATGAATGTGCGCGCCACTAGTTTAGAAAGCGGAAACTAGGGTAAACAACACTCAGGATTAGGCAGAATGTACCCAGTGATTATCGCATAGGTATGAAAGAAAAAGAAAAGTATACCAGGTGTTTAAAGAAATGTGTGCAGAATTCTCAAAAATCAGGGAATGAATGAATGAATAAATGTTCTTTATTGCACACATATCTTTTGCAAAACAGTACGTGTCGTGTATATAGGGAAATGCGATAACTGAGGTCCATCGTGCGGAGAACCCATTTCAGCTCTGATATTTCGAAAAAGCGGCCTCTAGTAATAATTACTAAGTAATGAAATTGAACGAAATTAAGTGGCGAAAGCGAAACCAAAACACGGAAAAGCGCAACTTGCACATTCTTCTGAGACGTCCAGAATGAGTGAGCGTCGTTATATCAACCATCAACCGACTTCGTTGTGAGTTTGTGTGGGCAGCGCTTGTAATTATAGCACACATGGCGCACGTACGTACAAACCAACGCTTGCATATGGGTCTCGGAGGGTTTAAATGGCTGTATCAGCTAAAGGCGTCTTCTAGTCCTCTTTTCATTCCTCCATGATCTGAAGCATGCAGCTCTTGTGGTAGAAGAATAGACTGTTGGGCGAGTTGGTATTCTGTGATCAACGAAACTGCGCAAAAAAAAAAAAAAAAAAGTGGAGAAAGGGAGGACAAACGGTGGTAGCATCAGTTGTGAGTGCGTCAAAAGAAACAAAACATACAGTGGAGAATTAAGCGTGACATGCAGGGAGTTGTCTGCCGATCCGGAGTGGCAGAACCGCGATAAACTCACGTTTACACAGCCGGCGAGCGACCGATCGACTGACTGACTGGCGCGGCCTGTGCGGTCCGGTCGCTCCATGACGTGTTTGCTCGAGCGAATCAGTTCTTCCCCCACCCCCTGTTCAAGCACGCACTCCTTAAAGGTTTCTACGCACGGAGAGCCCCCATTTGCACGTTGCCGTGAGTCACCTGCAGACTTCGCCTCATACCGTTGCAAGTGTGCGGAGGTTACCGGTGGTGCATGTTTGTCGACAGGCCTTTGTGAGCGGTAGAAGAGTAAGGGATCGAGAGGCCCGTCTTACAGCGGAGCTGCTAAGCTTTTCGTTATGCCGTGTGGCGACACCAGAAAACTATCATCATCGTGAACCGACACGCGCTCTCTTCGTCCTCTTCTTCATCTTCCACTTCGCTCCCACAACACGTGCGCGGATTTGTCCGGCGTGGGATGTAGTAACTCTGATGGACGAGAGACCGAGTACAGAGAGAGAGAGATAGAAAGAAAGAGAAGGAGAGAAATGAAGAGAAATAAAGAGAAAGGAAGGGGAAAAAAAGAGGGAAAAAGACAGAATGTGAGAGGAGAACCAGTACAGAGAGTGAGAAAGAAAGAGAGAAATAGAGAGAAAAAAAAGGAACAAAGAAAAAGAAAGACTGAGAATCAAATAGACAAAAACAGACAGAAAGAGAGAGAGAGAGAGAGAGCACAGCCATGTGTAGTATAGTATATCAAGAGGTGGGAAAGGCAAGTAAGGTGTGAGAGCGGGCTAGTTGGTATTTCCCTAATACTAAAGCTTTAGCGCAAAACGAGCACGGCGGACAAAGAAACGACGAAGACAGGCGCTAACTTCCAACTATCTTTTATTAAAGCAACACACACACATATACTTGTCACATGTGATTACACAGATATCAGTCAACGCAAAAAAGGGGACATTTTATAAAAAGCAGCAAAACTACGTAGGACCTACACGTGCGGGTGAATTTAAGTGATCTAGTTCCTTTTTTGTTAGTGCGATGGATGGCTTGCTGATGCAACTTCCATTAGCAATCGCTGCCGCCTCAATGATGAGCCATCAGCAAGCCATCCATCGCACTAACAAAAAAGGAACTAGATTACTTAAATTCACCCGCACGTGTAGGTCCTGCGTAGTTTTGCTGCTTTTTATAAAAATGTCCCCTTTTTTGCGTTGACTGATATCTGTGTAATCACATGTGACAAGTATATATGTGTGTGTTGCTTTAATAAACGATAGTTGGAAGTTAGCGCCTGTCTTCGTCGTTTCTTTGTCCGCCGTGCTCGTTTTGCGCTAAAGCTTTAGTATTAGGGAAAGGCAAGTGACGGTAAGGAGGAGGGCAACGTCACCAGCTCTGCTGCTTCCTCACTCTTCGCACCACTACTGCGTAGCTGCCCAAATTCTTTTCGCTAGACACCATCGTATGAAGCCAACAAACACCGGTGTCTATAGGAAAGCTTTGGGGCGTTTCTTATAGTTCGTGATTTCAGTGTAGTAATTATGAGACAAAGGAAAACTTAGACGAAAAAAAAAATAACTTGCCTCCGTGGGGGACCAAACCCACAACTTAGGCGTGCGATGCTCTATTTTAAATAAAAAGACAAATAAAAAGACATAAAAGACAAATTCATATATATATACATATATATATATGTGTGTGTGTGTGTGTGTGTGTGTGTGTGTGTGTGTGTGTGTGTGTGTGTGTGTGTGTGTGTGTGTGTGTGTGTGTGTGTGTGTGTGTGTGTGTGTCGCTTAGTCCGAATGGCACAAGACAGCACTGCAGAAAAGAAGTCGTGTAAACAAAACCCAGTTCTTATAACTTCTTTTCTTCCTTCATCCCGTCTGTTTACACAGCGCAGCCGTTGCCCCGTGGCTCACCGCAACGGCACCTCGCGAGGTTAGACTTCCCGCCGCTCGTCGTATAAGCGCCTCTTTGAATCGGAGCATCGCGCGGCCGCCGGGTTCGGCAATACACACATAGAATATACCGCGATGGCGGGGCTCTCCAGGCGGGCAGGGGCTGCGCCCATTATGTCCTCGCTGATTGACAGTTCGGTTACCGCGGAAAGAGCCGTGGCACGCAAGGTGACGAAGAAAAAAATACCGCGGGCGTCGCGTTTGCTCATCGCCACAGCCGCCTGCCACGCCACCGCAGCCGAGCGATGCCCCCCACGCGGCGCTGCTGTCGCTGAGTGCGCGCAGCAGCCAGTCGCCGCTTCGGCAAACATGGGTGGTTGAAAAAAAAAAGGTTTCTTTCGATGGGTGTGAGATGGAAGCGGCGGCGGTGGTTTAAGTGGCGCGAGAGGTGTGTGGTGGGGAGGCCAGTTGATACGAAACGACGAAATTGCGGTGTTGAGAAAGCTTGTTCCAGGACGTACCCAAGAAAGAGACAAAAAAAAAAGATACGGTGACAGAGCGCTGGTCTGGGAAGTACACTAAAGAAAAAAGAGTATTTGTTACTCTTACTTGCCACGTATATGACTCCCTTTAAGACACGCTAACTCTTTTTTGAGGCCTACGACTCTCTTACGAGAGTATAATGAACTTCAAGAGTTGACGTGTCTTTTTAAAGAGAGTCATGTACGCAGCAACTATGAACAAACAACAAAACTGATCAGATTCTTTTTTCTTACAGTGTATAGGACCGACACTCGTACAAGAAGTTGAAGTATATTAGTGCTTGAATGTTAGGTCTTTTGAAAATCAGGAAAGGCTTTTCGAGAAGCGCTCGGACCTGAATTTATTGGACGTCAGCTCAACTACTCAAGTCATTTACAGGGGGCTCTTGAAAGCAACATCTGTCTTCGTTTTTCTGTGCGCTGATTTTCTTCACATTTGAAAGCAACACTAGACCAAATCGAGGCTGGTGAAACGTTATTTAGAGCTCTGCCCGCCATTCTGCAGGCAGGAGTTGAATGCTAGTGGATCAAGCGAAAGCGCTACTTGACTTTGCCGTACTCAGCTGTTCGAACTGCCCGAAGTCAGCGCCAGAAACCGGGTTTTGCAGTATGTGATGTCATAAGTGGGCTGTTAATGTGCTGCAAAACCTATTTGGAACTTATTCGGTCGTCTCTTAAATACCGTCAGAATGATATATAAACACTTCATTTATCGATAAGCTATTAAGTAAACATGAACAGACGCTGTCAACACATACGGCGCAATCTTATTTTTACATTTCGCGGTCACTTCGCGTACATTAGCGGTCGCGCGAAACGCGTGAAAATGCTGTGACCCTCTTCCGGTCCACCAAAATCCTATTGGCACAATATTTTAGATATTGTAAGCCTCTCTTGTAAAGAAAATCCCACGCTCTATGGGGAACTTGCCTGTAGTTAACAACTGGTCAACTGACCTTTTCCGACGCCTCAAAGCTCGTTCGTGTGCCCTTTGAGCCTGGACGCCTCCGCATCAGACAAGAGCATCTGCCGTATGGGCCTGGGGCCATAGACATTTCAGTACTTCCCACGATTTCTAGGGGCTCGGAGCAATAGCTAAATGATATAGAAGTTGCAAAAGGGCAGCCTCAAGACAGGAGTCATCGGATAAAGACCTCCTCCAATTGAGTGCGATTACGGAGAGGCACGCCGAAATATTAGACTTGGACGGAATTGTGAGGCGTCGGAGAAACGATTGGCCACAGGCGAAGATACATAGGGCAGGTGTCAAAGAGGAAGTTTTCGGGCTGTCAGATGCTGAAAGGTCAGCGGTAGATTCTCCTCTGCTATTTTGTTATCGCGGTCATAATCTTTCCTCTTGACCCTGCTTACTTCGGCGGCAAATTGAACGACCACG
The DNA here is from genome assembly GCF_013339695.2 of Rhipicephalus sanguineus. Lineage (NCBI taxonomy): Eukaryota > Metazoa > Arthropoda > Arachnida > Ixodida > Ixodidae > Rhipicephalus > Rhipicephalus sanguineus. Next base: position 129,897,644 of record NC_051186.1, on the reverse strand, counting down.
TGAAGTATAGTCAGGCGAAGCTTGGTGTGAGTTACAGCTTTCGGTGGCGGTGGTGTTGTACGCGAGAAATATGGCGCCGGCGAGTGTACAGAAATGTGGCCGTCGACGTTGAGCCAGTCACATGCATATCTGTGTGCGCCATTTTCCAATATTTGGGGATCTCTCGATCTTGGGCTTGTCGGCGATCAGCCGTTTCTGACATGGCAGTCTGATCCTTTAGCGAGGCCACTTGTCATTTCGCCCGAGTCTAATCCTAGAAAGTGACCCACTTATTCCATTGTGCAGTGTTTTCAGTTTTCTAAAGGAAGCTGGCTTTTTAAGCACACTCCAAAATTGTGTAACCTTAACTGTTCAGTACTTACAAACTTGTGACTGGCACAGCGTAGCCTCAGCTGCTTTTGCGCCATAAAACCTCAACTAACTAACTAACTAACTAACTAACTAACTAACTAACTAACTAACTAACTAACTAACTAACTAACTAACTAACTAACTAACTAACTAACTAACTAACTAACTAACTAACTAACTAACTAACTAACTAACTAACTAACTAACTAACTAACTAACTGTGACGTAACGATAACGCTGTGCGAAGCCATGCACACGCTCATAACAGCAGCAATATACGCCCCCTTTCTCGGGCCTATATAATCTGCTCCTTTCCGCAATAAAGCGTCTTTTCCACACCCGCACCCGTCTCGAGCGTGCTACGTGGTGGCAGCGATAGTCATGATCGGCAGCAGCGAAGCAAGCGGACAGCAGGCCATCCCGGACCGTTTCCAGCTTCAAAGGACTTCCGGCATGCCAGACACGGAACCAGCGCCTGCCCGCCAGCAGAGTGCCCTGGTCACCACGCTACTGCCACCCCCAAGCGCCTTGGATACCAGAGGCGACGTTTGGCAGAGCTGTAGAACATGGAGGCAAGAATTCGACCTCTACGCCACGGCTACCTATCTCAGTCAACAGCCAAAAGAGGTACAAGATGCTACTTTTCTTATGGTCATAGGCGAAGACGCACGCAGGACTTACAGCACTTTTGTCTTCAATAGACAGATTTAGTTAGGCGTCCGCAAGAACGTACGGACGCAGCCTGCCAGCCAATTCCTATGGCAGGCTGCGTCCGTACGTACTTGCGGCCGCTCAACTAAATCTGTCCAATGAAGGGGAGGACAAGTCAGACATAGAAGTCCTTAAACGGAAATTCGAAGCATTTTACAAGCCGTTGATGAACCTAGCTTATCACGAATTCCGTTTCGGCTCGCGGGACCAGAAGGAAGGAGAAAGCTTTAATGAGTGGCTAACCGAGCTACGAATATTGGCGAAGAGTTATGAGTTTGCTGAAATGGAAGAGCGCATGCTGAGGAGCAGAATTATTCTAGGCATAAAGGATAAAAAGCTTCAAGAAAAGCTGATTTCGGAGAATTCGTCCTTTGCCAAGACTAGAAATCTGCCGCGCTCGCGAACAAGGGAAAGAACAGTACGAGCAAATACAAGCAGGCAACAAAAACCTTGATGAAATTTGCGCAGTTGCCGAACTTCGGCGCTGTGGAAAGTGTGCCAGAAATCATGAGGCTAGCAACTGCCCAGCTAAAGGACGCACCTGTAAAAAATGTGGCAAGCGATATCACTTTGCTGTAGCGTGCCGTACCAAAAACAAAAGGCTTCGCAAAGTCAAGCAAAACATCGCAGCGGTAGACGCCCAAGAGCAAAGTTTTTGGATAGAAGCCCTATCTAGGAGCGACAAGAACGATGAGCGCTGGTCAGCAACTGTAAATGTCGAAGGAACTCCCGTGCTTTGTAAGCTTGACACAGGCGCAAATTGCTCGGTGATAGCACGAAGCAAGCTGTGGCAGATAACAACCAAAGAAGACGAGCACTGTGACATCATTCTAAACACCTTTTTTTTGGTCATCAAAAAGCAGCTACAGGACGCGTCCGCCTTCGCATTAGCGGAATTGATGCTTCATTTGAAACAGACTTTTTTGTTGTCGAAGACGACGTTCCGCTAACATTAAGCGGATCAGTCGCCGAGCAACTGGGTCTACTACTCTGACTTGCCTCAGTGGAGCCGCGAAACATTACGCTGATGTTTTCGACGGACTCGGCAGCCTGAAAGGTATCGTCTACCATATGGAGCTTAAACCAGGTTCCCAAGGAATCGTTAGACCGGCAAGGAGAATTCCACTCGCACTGAAAGACAAGGCTAAGAGGGAACTAGATCGCATGGAAGCCGAGCATATGATACAGAAGGTGACTGAGCCAACAGAATGAGCGAGCTACATGGTCGTGGTGAACAAAAATGAGAAAGTGCGCATCTGTCTCGACCCGACTGAGTTGAACAAAGCGCTGCTAAGGGAACACTACCCTATGCCGACGCTAGAAGACAGTGCGCCTTCTCTAGCGGGAGCACAGTACTTCTCGACGCTAGACGCTGCTTCGGGCTTCTGGCAGATTAAGCTCCACGAAGAAAGCTCTAAAGTTTGCACCATGAGCACCCCTTTTGGCCGGTACAGATTCCTGCGTATGCCGTTCGGAAGTGTCGGCGCCAGAAATTTTCCAGCGAGCAATGCACAGAGTAATGGAAGGCCTCGAAGGTACTGCCGTAGTGATGGACGATATTCTCGTGTGGGGCAAGTCAAAGGAGGAGCACGACCGCAGCCTTGTAAACGTGCTTGACCGATGCCGGGAATACAACTTGAAGTTAAACCGCGCAAAATGTCATTTTTTGCAGAAATCTGTCAAGTACCTGGGTCATGTTTTGACACGTGAGGGACTGTGCCTGGATCAGGAGCGGCTCGCAGACATACTTCAAGTTCCACCCCCAGGCAACAAGAAGGAACTGCAAACGTTCCTAGATGTGGTCACCTTTGTCTCCCGCTTCATTCCACATATGTCTGAAACCACAGCTCCACTCCGCGAGCTTCTCAAAAAGGGCGCAGCATGGGTCTGGGAGGACCAACACCAGGCTAGTTTTGAAGCTCGTCGCGAAGCTTTAGCAAAAGCCCCCGTTCTCGCATACTACCAGAAGACAGGCCCATCACGCTCTCGGTAGATGCCAGCCAAAACGGGATCGGTGCAGTGATAATGCAGAATGGTCACCCACTAGCATACTCATCGCGCTCTCTCTCGAAAGCACAACAGAGATACGCGCAGATAGAAAAAGAAATGCTAGCGATCGTGCATGGTTGTGAAAAGTTTCGGGACTACCTGTTTGGGCAGCCTGAGGTCACGGTGGAGTCCGATCACAAACCACTTGAGATGATTTTTATGAAACCTTTGTGTGAATGCCGACTTCGACTTCAGCGCATGCGCCTCAACCTGCAGAAATATCAGCTAACAGTGAAATACAAGACGGGAAAAGAGCTTTTTCTTGCCGACGCATTATCTCGGTTCCCAAGCCCAACAATTTTAAGTGAATACTGCGAGCATTTTCATGTCTTATCTTCCAGTTTCAGACAAGCGCCTGAACACAGTTTTGCAAGAAACAGAAAAAGACGCAACCATGCGCAAACTTCGTGAATACGCAAGCACAAGCTGGCCCGATACCAAAGATGACGTCACTCCGGAGTTGCAACAGGCTCGTTATTCCTCCGAAGCTGCGTGGTGACATTCTTTCTTGTCTTGTCATTCTTTCTGCGCACGCGGGAGGTAAAAAGATGAAAGCACGTGCTCGTTTGTCTTTTTTAGCCAGGCATGAATAGTGACATACGACGCTGTTAGTGGCATACGACGCTGTCAGTTGTGCCAGCGGCATAAACCTAGAAATGCCAGACTGCCATTGCATAGCCATGAAACACCAAGTTTACCGTGGGAAGTCATTGGAGCAGACCTTAGCTACCATAACGGAAATGAGTACTTGGTCGTTGTTGACTCTTATTCCTTTTTCGTTGAAATCAGAGCTGTGCAGTCTTCATCAGCGAGCAAAGTGATCTCTGCCTTCGCGGATGTCTTTGCTTTGCATGGTTTCCCGAGCCGACTCATCACGGGTAATGGACCGCCGTTCAGCAGTCAACAGTTTCAAGACTTCATCAGTAAGACTGGGACAAACCACGTTCGATAAGTCCTTGCCATCCTCGCTCGGACGGCATGGCCGAGCGAGCAGTGCAGGAGGCTAAAAGATGATTACAAAAGTGTCAATTTGGCTCTCTTGACTTTTGTGCCGCCTTGCTAGAGTGGCGGAACACTCCACGTGACAACTGTTTAAAGTCTCCTTCGCAGCGGCTCATGGGACGGCTGACCAGGACCCTCCTACCGGTTCCGGCTACTCACCTGCAGCCTAGGACGGTGCAATCAAAGGACGTCCAGCAGCGACTGCGAGACATCCGTCGCAAGCAACGTACCTATTACAACGGGGGTTCTAAACCTCTACCTGAGCTACCACTGGGCGCCAGGGTCACTGTGTACAACGTGCCCTCGGGAACATGGTCACCTGCCACAATCATCCAGAGAGGCGACAGTCCACGCTCCTACAAACTTAAAGGCGAGGATAGACGACGGTTCTAGCGGACGAGAGAACACCTCCGGCCGTCGCACACACCCATCGGGCAAGTACAGTGGTACCTGTCCCTCCAGCCTCCGGGCAAGATGCGGTGGCCCCTCTACCTCCAGTCTCCGGGACATCCGGGTCTGCTACGCAACAACCGTTGCGAAGAAGCCATCGAACGCGTCATCAACCAACAAGATACCCTGAGCCAGAACATTATTAAACTTCGGACACTGGCTCAATAAACAAAAAAGGGAGATGTGACGTAACGATAACGCTGTGCGAAGCCTTGCCCACGCTCATAACAGCAGCAATATACGCCCCCTTTCTCGGGCCTATATAATCTGCGCCTTTCTGCAATAAAGCGTCTTTTCCGCACCCATCTCGTGCGTGCTACACTAACTAACTAACTTGTCGTTTCATGTTGCGCCACGCCACGGTGGTCTAGTGGTTATGGCGCTCGACTGCTGACTCGAAGGTCGCGGGATCGAATCCCGGTCGCGGTGGCTGCTTTTTCGATGGAGGCGAAAATGTTTGAGACCCGTGTACTTAGATTTAGGTCACGTTAAAGAACCCCTGGTGGTTGAAATTTCGGAGCCCTCCGCTACGACGTCTCTCATAATAATATCTGGGACTTAGGACGTTAAACCCCGGGTATTATTAGCATTTCACGCTGCCACACTTCATTGTTGCCTACAAATGGACGCAGGACCGTCATTTTTGCCTGCAGCAACTGAAGTGTTGCACTGCTAAGCAGACTGATGAAGGTCTAATTCCAGTCATTGAAGAAGGAAAAAGTTGCGCAATGCGATAAAATGAAAGAGGAAGATTTTGCAGATCCCACGCCTTGTGGGAATCGGTTCCATGCGAAGCACTCAGTGAGTAGTTCTATGCTGCATTTTTTGGCTTTGAGCCAAGCGTTAAGGGGTGGATCGACGTGTTTTTGTAAGTGTAGTAGTTCTATGCACATCGTGGGCTTGCCAGGCACGTCGACTACACTGGCATTTAAAGGGTAACTTATGGTCTGACGTAACGTCAGCACTCACGTTATAGCACATACATCAGTATTATCGAAACGAAATGCACTTTACGATGCGATGATGTGAATATCATACGTAACTTTCGTTACCCTATTCCTCCGGGTTCGAGCAACGCTTAAATATAGCTTGCTAATTCAAAGGATCTGCTACAAAAGCGGAGCCAATAGTAAAACCATAGACGTTAACCTGATATGACGCCTGTGTCGTAGCATATATGTGGTGTTTATTGATTTGTTATAAAAAAAGGTCACAGTTTCACTTCAAGGGCGAAGCAACGAATGCGATAGCAAGAAATTGGAATGTCACAGGAAGAACGGCAAGCAGCTAGAAACTTGCAGTGCGCTGCTGAAACGCAAAGAAGGACGCATGAAAAGAACGCACAGGTATACACAGGACGAGCGCTAACTGTCACAGTTGTAACTTCAACTGGCCCCTACGTTGGGTCTTCTAGCTAGCAGCTCACGCCTTTCGCACGCGCGGCCGCAGCGAGAAAAGTGGCCTTTGTGTGGTCTATAGCTTCAACGCAAACTTTGCGGCGAAAGCACAAGACGTACAAAACTCTCCCTCAAGAGATAAGCGTGCGAGCAGGGTCGACGACGCTTGTCCCAACTTCGACGAAACACTAGAGAGTTCTAGAAATGGGGAACCAAGGAATTTGCGAGCCCATGCGAAGAACGCAAGCCCCTCACGGACTCTTGGGCTCGCGTTGCCCCAAGACCCTGTAGCGGCCTCCTTTGGGCGGCGAACAAAACCGTAGAGTACGCGACCTCAACAGAAGAAAATAAAGACGGCGTTTGGCAATGGCACGTGAGGCTACGGCTCGCATTCCCTGCTGTCGTTGATTCTGTCACTAAAATAAAACTTCATTTCGGTCTAGTTGGTACATATTCCTGAGGCTAAAATTGCAGCGCAAACGCACTTCTTCGTCCTTCTTACTTCTTTACTTCTTTGTTCTTGCACACATCTTAATATGATTTCATGTCTTTGCGTATCTAATACACTATCATCCTTGTTACACGCTTTGGTTTAGTGCTATTGTTGCGTGCGCATGGGCAGTAAGGTTGCCTTGGGCTTATATATGTATTGCCTTATGAAATAATACAGAAGTTGTTAGTCAGCGCTCGTGTGGCAAGTTTCTTTTCTTCGTGAATGTCTTGTGCGTTTGCGCTGTAATTTTAGCCTCAGGATTCTGGTCACGGTGTAAGATATATACCGTGATTCTGGTTCAGCCGTCTTGTTTCTTCCCTCCTGTGGCATAAGCCTACAAGTGCCAAAGCTTTCCCACTAGCTCGCACCACCACGGGCCACGGGACGTTCTTTTCCCCTGGCCGACTGGGCACGAGTAACGCGGCGTTACAACCACAAAATGGAAAACTTGCGTGGGTCACCAAGCGATACGGCGCAAACGCAGCGCGGGCAACGATGCAGCATAATTTTAATTTCGGCACCTGTGGCGTCCCGTCCGTTTCACCTAACGCCGCGTGCGTTTGTATTCTGCCGCTAGTATTGTGGAGTAGCAATGGCGCATGGCGTAATTGTCTAAGGCAGCGCGCTGCGGTGCGAGGGATCGCAGGTTTGAATACCCGGTCACGTGCTTCGGATTTTTTTCGTCTGAATTATTATCGGTAGATTTTATGGATATATAAGTGCATATACATATCCACAACATGACGGCGACGGCAAAAATCCGCGAGAGTGTCCATATAATAGCTATCTCAATAATTAGATAGCCAGCACCACAACCCAAATTGATGTTGCACCGACATTACGCCTGCATAGGTTGTTTTTCCAAGGGAGTTTCTATAACTGCCGTGGCTCTGTGGTAGAATACCTGACTGCCACGCAGAATGCTTGGGTTCGATTCGTACTGGGATCCTGCTTTTAGGGGCGAAGCACTTTAAGGTCTTGGCGTGTCGGCGTGCATCGTGCATCGTCGTCTGGTGTCGTGACGGTCCATTTGCCTGAGTGCAAGACAGGGCGCCACCGCCTCAGCGCTCGCCGGGTGGCGAGAGAGAGCGAACGGCGCGCTCTTTCTGCGATGAACGCTGAAGTACCAGATCGCAAGGAACGATAACGCGCCGCCCGCGAGAGACAACGCCGACGCAGGCAGCGTCTGCTAGCGAGTTTCTTGACTGAAAAAACCGACTGCTCGCGCTGCACAACCATTCACCGCCCCCCCCCCCCCCCCCCCGTATATATAGGCACTGGATCTTCACCTGCAATGTAATGCCAATGGGAGGTTTCTCTTGTGCGTAGTTGAACAATAAAGATTCGCAGCGTGCACATTAACTAAAAGCGGACTGCGGGTCTCTGTGTCTAACCTTTCTTGTGTGTCTCGTTGCCCATTAGCAGTGATTTTTCTGTGGGAAACACCGGCGCCCACTGCATGCTTCGCCCCTCCACAGGTTTCATGTCAGTGGAGCTGAAACTCCCTTCCCTACATGCTTCGACCCTCCCCAATTTTTATTCTTTGCATTCGTCGGGTCAAAGCTGCCGATGTCGGTTTTTCTTGACGCTCGCATTTAAAATACCATTGTCTGTTCTCGCCGTTCCTGGGCAGATATAAACAGTCAATCACCTGTGGCGCACACCCGTACACTGCGGCATGTGCTAAACGGGTATGTGCCACACGTGTCTGGAGGAAAGGGTTTGACGACGTACGCGACAGGATTTTCACGTTATTTGTGTCAGGACCAGAGAGTCATATTCGTAAAATCCTCTTACCCTCCCATGTCAAGTTTGGTCTGCACCAATTTAGGGAGGTTATCATGAGAGCACCCAGACGTAGGCCGCTCGATAGATAGATAGATAGATAGATAGATAGATAGATAGATAGATAGATAGATAGATAGATAGATAGATAGATAGATAGATAGATAGATAGATAGATAGATAGATAGATAGATAGATAGATAGATAGATAGATAGATAGATAGATAGATAGATAGATAGATAGATAGATAGATAGATAGATAGATAGATAGATAGATAGATAGAAACGCTCAAAGTGCGTGGGGTTCGCTAAGAAATGCTTCGCATTTAATAAAGAAAAAAAAAGTGGCAGGTCAGGCACGCCGACGACATGCTTCGCTTGCCCCAATTTTGCCGGTAGGAGATGGCTCCTGAAATACTCATTAATACTCATTAATAGATCAACCTTGTAAAGGTAACTTGTTTCGACTGCTTCACAGCGGCGGAAGTTCTGCTAGTAGAGGTGAACGAAAGTCAATATCGACCAGTAGGCGAACAGCTATGTGACTATATACACGGCGCGTACAAAACAAACAACTGTGGTATGTTGTTAACGGCGGGGTGAGCCGGGTTGGTGAAAGGTTGCAGCTTTGAGATCTTGCAGCTTTGAGATTTTGGAAAAGGGGCCTCTAGAAATATTTGCGAAGTAATGAAATTCACCCATATTCAGCGGCTAACTCGAAACGGAAATGTGGAAGAGCGCGACTGCCATATTCTTCTGAGACGTCCAGAATGAGTGAGCGTCCTACACCACTGTAAATGTTGTCTCGAACAATGACGCCATTCTGATCGTCTGATCGTTGCGCTCATCGGTGGTTTGGTCTTGGTTTCACCGTTGAACTTGGTTATTTCCTTACGCCACAATGAATACTAGAGGCCGCTTTTAAAGGCGAAGTACCTGAGGGTCTCGGCTTGTCGGCGTGTCATGTCGTCGTCACTCTCCATCATAAACGGGTGTGCGTCACAAAATTTGGGTAAATTCCACTACTCGCCACCGATCCATACTATGCATATGATGAGTTAAAGGTTCGTCGTTACTACCTAAAACATTATGTTTGGCTTAGCAGCGCTGTCAGAATCCCCTACGAAATTTACTAAGGCGCTCAACTTTCTTATCTAAAACCAGAGATGCAGACGTGCATCTCTACGGCAAAGTCATCTATTTGAAACACCACTTCTTGAAACATATCTCCATACGCGCCACAAAAAAAAAATTGGGTAAATCCCGCTACTCGCCACCGGTCCATACTATGCCTATTATGTGTTAAAGGTTCGTCGTTACTGCCTAAAACATTATATTTGGGATAGCAGCGGTGTCAGAATCCCCGACGAAATTTACCAAGGCGCTCAAGTTTCTTATCTAAAACCAGAAACACAAAGGTGCATCGACGGTAAAATCATCTATTTAAAACAGCACTTCTTGAAACATATCTGCTAAGTGATGGTGCGTCAGTGAACCGGTGGCGAATAAAGCAGTAAAGATTTTGCTGTGGGAAGCACCGGCGTACACTGCATGCTTCGCCCCTACCCAGGTTTCACGTCAGTGGTGCTGAAACACCCTTCCCTACATGCTTCGCATGTAGGGAAGGAAGCCACTCACACAACTATGCGTGGACACGCTAACGATCTCCCTTTTCCTGTTCCTGTATCTCAAAGCAGTGATTGGTTCTTCGCATGAAGAACTTAAATTCTCCCATTTGACTTAACCGCCTAACTCCACTAATTAAAAAATCACTGCATCTCCACTAATGTGAATCATGACTCGTGGCGAAGCACTGGGTATCGTACCGGTATGTCACCGTACGTCACCCGCGCGTTGCCACTGCGAATGTAAATTGAGTGACATAAAGTGTATATATACACAGATGTATTTATTTGGTTCTTCTTTAATGCTCTTCTATTTTAATCCTCTTGTTAGAATTTGTATACCGCCTTGAGTTCTGGATTCCGTTTTTCCTTCATTATTACTGCTTTGTGGTCTGTGAAATGGAGAGTCGATTGTTCTTCGAGTGGATCTAATCTAAAGTTGGCAAAGACAAGGTCTATGCATGTTCCTCGAGTGGTTGTTGGTTGTTTCCAGTCGTATGGAATGCATCGTAGAGCGTATGGAGACATCAATACTGCATAATCCAGTCGCTGTCCATAATGACTGCGTTGAAGTCGCCAACTAGTTTAAAGGGTTTGTGCTTGTACTTTGTTTCGTAATCGTAATCGTAACATACACACATATGTTTCGCCTATGAGGAAGAAATGCTGCGGACTTCTAAAGTTGTCTCCGACTCAAGCTCTTGCGAAAGCATTTCTTCGGGGTTTCTCGCTGAAGACAAACTGTCAGGCACGACACCTTCCACATCCCACTGTGCACATCCTTCAGAATTGTGATAGGCAGATTTGTTGATTTCGAGAACATAGTGCCTTTAATTATTATTCGATTTCATTTTTATTACAATACATCAGTAGTGTTTTGAGTGCTGCATATGACGTTTATCTGAGGCTATATAATCTTAATCGTAATCGCAACATACACAGATATGTTTCGACTATAGCAACGGTTTTCTACATACCGTGACAGCGGACAGTGAGAGAAGACGGCAAAGCGAAGTCCTATGTTGCTTCGCCCCTAAATGTTAATAATAATAATATCTGGGGTTTAACGTCCCAAAACCACGATATGATTATGAGAGACGCGGTAGTGGAGGGCTCCGGAAATTTAGAACACCTGGGGTTCTTTAACGCGCACCTAAATCTGAGTACACGGCCTCAAACATTTTCGACTCCATCGAAAATGCAGCCGCCGCGGCCGGGATTCGATCCCGCGACCTTCGGGTCAGCAGTCGAGCGCCATAACCACTAAACCACCGTGGCGGAGCGCCCCAAAAAGTTAATTAACTTCACTTCCTAATTACCGTCTCCAACGATGTCTTTAGGCATCTTAAGATGCCCGCAGATTCACAAAAAAGCATTTGTTAAAGTAGCGTGCAAATATCGCATTTTCCTTAATTTTGAGGATTTTGGACACATTTCTTGAAACACCTGGTATATGGACATTTCTCGTATCCATCTTTCTCCTACAGAAGATTCTCCAGGCACATCTAAAGCAGCCGGCCAGAGAATGTCTCATATGGCCGACCTCGCCGCTTCTAACGAGGGAGTTTTCCATTCTTCCGGCCGTTGAGCCAAGCTAATATAACATTATCTACAATTTTAGAGAAAGAGTAGGTGTGGATGGTTGGAGGATGGGATCAGATAGCTTTGGAGGAATTCGGTTACCCTTGTAACCAAAATCATTCAATTCATCTCAACAGTATTATATTAAATGCAACAGCATTCATTTTCATCTCAACTGACGTTATAAATACTGCGGGACATGCGCGGAACACGCAGCATAGTCGCAGCGCAAGCCGGAGGAGCTGCCTCGTCGAAAACTGCCAGTATTGAGAACGGAAAGTAGTTGTCTAAGGCACAGACGTCTACCCAAATACAGTCAGCTATGCTTCGTGATAAATAAAGTGCGTTGCAAGGAACTTGCGCTGTGACACTATACGAACACTGTTTTTATTGAACAGAAAGCCCAACTTCCCCACGAATCAACATGAACGCTTATATGGTATTTTAGAATAACAGAGAGCTGAGCTAGTTGGTACGTATTCATTCTAAAAAGAGACAGGGCGTGCAAACACGGACACAAGAAAGAGATCAGGACACCACAAACGCCGACTAACAACTGAAGAGACGCACAACGGCTGAAAAGAAAGAAGGCACGAAAACCGTCGATTAACTTGCATCAACTAACAACTGAAGAGACGCACAACGGCTGAAAAGAAAGAAGGCACGAAAACCGTCGATTAACTTGCATAAAGATGAAATCAAATGCCTTAACAGTTATCTTCCACGTAGACCGCCACGCGTGCCGGATTGATAGGTTCGCCGGTTGCATGGGCATGCGCAGATAAGTTTTCGTGCCTTCTTTCTTTTCAGCCGTTGTGCGTCTCTTCAGTTGTTAGTCGGCGTTTGTGGTGTCCTGATCTCTTTCTTGTGTCCGTGTTTGCACGCCCTGTCTCTTTTTCGAACTTATATGGTAGTTTATAACTATTATTGTGTGGAGGGTTAAAGTGCGCCGAATCGAAACAGCGATCGCGCAGGCAATTCAACGTATACACGTATTACATTGGTGGTGTTATTGCTACTAATTCAATCTCAATCTAAGATATTTACTAGTTATTAAAACATTGCTGTATAGTATTATCGCCAGCTCCTACGTAATATACCCTCTGAGGGCCTTTAGGAGTCTTTTTAAAATAAAAATAAACACTGCAGTGCCTACTTCCTGTTGGCAATGTGTCGTGTAAATACGAGTGATCCAGACGCGGGAGTGTCAGCATGTGTAACTCCGCCAAAGCGCGCAGCAGTCACGCAAGACAGCATTAACGAAGAAAAACTGGGTGTTGCTTAGAAGCACTCGACGCTGTGTCACAATGTATATAACTTACCTTAGGCGCGACTTCCTTTTCACGCAATTAAGACGGCACGGCCGACATGGTGCGTTGGTTGCGCACTCTATACGACATGTATGCATACACTTATGAGGTGTATACCCAAGACAAATTTCGCCTACGTGCTTTTTCGCACGGTTGTCACGCCGCGGAGCTTCCGTCGGCGATCGTGTTTTGTTTGTATACTCCGTGGTCTGGTCCCCGCCGAAGTCCGTGTTTGCGCAGCCTTCGCGAAGCTCGGAGTTCGCCAGCTCTACGAAGGCTCTGCGTATACTTGACGCCTGCGACCGCGTTCTGTAGTGGGCGTGCTTCAACGCCTCGCTGGTTATTTTGTCTTTCACGAGTTATATACAGCTGGTGCACATACCATAAATCGTACGGAATCTTTTTAACAAAATTATGGCAGTGGTCTATGCGAAGTTAATAGTTCATCGGGGAAGTACGACCTCGCTAAAGTATTCTCAAACAAGTACTCGAAAGTGTTCTGTGCGGGCCAACGTATCAGGTCATGCGTGATAGAGGTTTTAAAATTGGGTGGCACAAATACAGGCAACTTAAAAAGAATTTGTTTTTGTTTCAATAAATTCTGAGTTGATAGTTTGCGTCTTGTCCGTGTTCCCTCCTCTTGTGTTGTTATTCTTTTGCGCACCACCGATATAAGTTAAAACATTTGACGCACCCATAAAAAAAGAAACATCATCCTTGGGGAAGGTTCGGCAGCAACTTTTCAAGCTAGTGTATACGTACACTTTTATTAAAAGTACTGGTAGCATTTACGAACTCTGAGGCAGTAAGTGCTTGGCACAATTTTCACTACATATGCAATAATTGCAGTTAGTAACTTCCTACTTACATTCAGTACCTAGAGGGAAGTTGTAAAATATCGCCACTATGCCATAAGTGAACTGCAATTACCCAAGAATAAGTTTACACCTGTTAGGTTTATGTAGACCATTGCTATTTTCATACCAAGTAGGATCTATTACGAAAGTATATAGCTCAATTAAAGGACATGGAAGACACGAACGAACATCAAACGAGAACACACACGCACGCACACTACAAAATATGAAGGCATCTGCACGACATATACGGTAATATCGTCTTTAAGGCTATTTGCAGGGTAGCACACGCTCTACCGCTGAGAAGACATGAACTTGGACATATAATCAGTGTTCGGGATGCAGATTATTATATTTTGTATATACGTGTGTCGTGGCGTCGCACAATGCTGTTATTTCCCACATAATCAAGAACATTATAACTTGCCTAATCTTTCTTTACGGCTGTCACAATTTCATGACAACATACTATTGGCCTCGAGGCCCATCACTGGAAACGCCGGCGCCACCGTCGGCGTCACGTGCTTGGCAGGATCACGTGGTCTCAGCGGCCGCGTCGGCTGCTTGTGCCGTACTGCCGCGTGCTTTGAAAACGAGTTGCAAGTCCCACATGCGCTGCGGTCTGTTCAAATTCGGAAGTTTTCTCTCATTTTCTATTCAATTGAAACCATTGTAATAGAGTGGCTGCCTCCGAAGTCGACGAACATGGGGCTCTACCGCTCGGTGCCGCAGTGCCGCGCTTACGCAAAGGAGCCCATGGTGTCAGCCTGCACTGGTAACCGCGGGACAAGAAACAGCGTCAAGCATGGGTTGTAAAGCTAAGAACCGGCAAGTATATAGCCATCCGCTACAAGTCTTGTGTGCAACAAGCACTTCCGCGACGAAGACTTTTGTTACTGCGTCGGGCCTGCGATGTTCGGTGAGTAGCAGACAGCGCGCACTGAGACGATGGCTCGCGCACGCTTCCCGCCGGCAAATGATGCTTATCTGCCACTGGATGGTAAAAGCGCTACCTTTTACCACGTGCGATGCCATCTCAGAACCCTCCAATGCGACCTCTTGATCGTCGGCCTCGTGCTCAGCGTCCAAAAAATCGGCTGCAGATGCGCAAGTCATTGTTTAGATACGCTGAATTGAAAAACGCACAGGGTCCCTTAAGCATTCGTTAAAGATGACCAGAAGGCGAAAGCCATTTTCTTGTCAGTCGATGTACTGATTCTCCCGCGCCCCCCTCCAAAAGCGTTCTGCACCTAACGCGGTTTTGCACGTCCTCCGCGACCGATCACGGAGGCAATGCAAAGCGACCATGACGTGTGAATACGTCATCGTGTGACGTCACATTATGTGACGTCATAATGACGCTACATATTTTGGCGATCTGTGACGTCATATGGTGACACCATCACGTGACAATTATTTTTTGCATCACTCGTGTTGACGCCGCCGACGCGGGACGCCGACGGGCAACCTTCCCATTTGATGAGGCATGCATATTGCTTCATAAGCTACATAAATTTTGCATTACCTCCGTGATCGGCCCACCGATGATCGGCACACCGGCCAAGCCCATGTATTTTCTTGGAGCCTCGTTTATTTACGTGGGAAAGATGCCACTCTGTTGGCGTTAGACACGACACTGCTGCCAAAATTGCTGGGGTACACGCCAAATAATTACTATCCTGTTTTGCGGCTGCTGGTTGCTGCAATACCTTCTATTTTATTCATCGCTATTTCAAGTTCATGTGGGTCCTAGTTCACAGTCGACGTTTGCAGAACAAGTCCGGCAAACATTACTGCATTTTCTTTCTTTTCCTTGGCGTTGCATGCTACTACATGCTCGGTCTCGTAGACTGCTCCTCCTTCCATCAGCAATCTCGAAGTGGTGAAGCTTTGGTCTATGAATTTGTTGATGACAGAGAGCGGCAAGTTCACTGGAATGCAAAGGGATCGATAATTAAGGAGCATTAAAAAAGGCGTATTTGCTCACGTTTTGTGTGAGCACCAAACGAAATGAATGCACTGAATAAAGAAACAGAAGCAGCGGCATTTGCCCCCTGAGAACACCGATCAATACGCAGCGCGAGAGAACTTGTCAAATGACATTTAAACGTACACGAATTTAGACTGAAAAAAAAAATCACAGTATAGGCACCGTACACTGACCAGAGGGAGCTGCGTTGCTCGCACTGGCCCGTCCCAAGTTCGCTGGCATTGGTCGTTAGGGGCACGCAGAAAACAGACGCGCGAACGCGTCCCCCGTGTATCCCGGCCGCAGTCCGCCCACTCATTCAGAGAGGGAGACGCGCACTTCGCGTTCCATTTTGAGCAACCCCGTCTCATTATTGCGTTTTTTGTCCGCTAGGTTTTGCGTTCTGGCGCTGAAGTCGCACTGGAAAACTCGACTGTACGGTGCCTATATCCACGGAGTGAATGATGATGAGTGGGCGAAGCTGCGGAGGTTCATCGGTAAACCGTGAATCTTCCGTGAATTCTGCCCAGTACATCATCATCGACGTGAGATCGGGCGCGTTTATACTAAAGGTTCGATGAGTTATGACGACTTGCAGCTCACTTTAATTTTACATGTACGCTGTGAATTTTCATTGTTTAGAAAACCATTGCTTTAGAAAACATCTGGCGTATTTTCAGTTTGCTTTAGAAACAACTGGCGTTCTTTCGTTTTGCTTTTACAAAACATGTGGCGTCTTTCGTTGGTTTATTTCATCAATCAACGGCGTTTTGAACAAAATTTTTATTGTTTAATCACGCACAGGAGAAATCTCACCAGGCACTACCTTGGAGGTAAACAATGGCTGCTAATGGGAATGAGAGACAGAAGAAGTCGGCTTTTAGCTAACACTTACACTTCTACTTCTACTAACGTTTCCTACTGGAACATGCCAATGGCTGCTAATGGGGAATGAGAGACAGAAGAATTCGGCTTTTAGTTAACGCGCACGCTGCGAATTTTAGGGGCGAAGCTCCTTAAGGCGGCACCCGTTCGTCCCTCGTAGTCGTAGTCGTAGTCCGTAACCAGTCTTACGCTTTGACCTCCAAGATGGTGCCGGTGGGAGATTTTTCCTGTGCGTTGTTGAACAATAAAAAATTCGCAGCGGTAGCTAAAAGCCGACTTCTTCTGTCTCTCATTCCCATTAGCAGCCATTCTTTACCTCCAAGGTAGTGCCTGGTGAGATTTCTCCCGTGCGTGATTAAACAATAAAAATTTTGTTCAAAACGCCGTTTATTGATGAAATAAACCAACGAAAGACGCCAGATGTTTTGTAAAAGCAAAACGGAAGAACGCCAGATGTTTCTAAAGCAAAAGGAAAAGACGCCAGCTGCTTAACGAAAGACGCCAGATGTTTTCTAAAGCAATGGTTTTCTAAACAATGAAAATTCGCAGCGTACATGTAAAATTAAAGTGAGCTGCAAGTCGTCATAACTCATCGAACCTTTAGTATAAACGCGCCCTATCTCACGTCGGTGATGATGTACTGGGAAGAATTCACGGAAGATTCACGGTTTACCGATGAACCTCCGCAGCTTCGCCCACTCATCATCATGCACTCCGTGGATATGCTGTGATTTTTTTATTGTTCAACAACGCACAGGAAAAATCTCCCACCGGCACCACCTTGGAGGTCAAAGCGTAAGACTGGTTACGCACTACGACTACTACGACTACGACTACGAGGGACGAACGGGTGCCGCCTTAAGGAGCTTCGCCCCTAAAATCTCCCACCGGCACCACCTTGGAGGTCAAAGCGTAAGACTGGTTACGATCTACGACTACTACGACTACGACTACGAGGGACGAACGGGTGCCGCCTTAAGGAGCTTCGCCCCTAAAAACACTGAATCGTCGGGACGGCACATCACAAAGTTGCCATGCGCACCGAAGCCGTACTTGTAACGAAATTGTTTTTGAACTGCTCTGATAGCGTCCGCACAACAGTAGTTGTTTGTGTACTCACCAGTTCTCATATTTTGCGGCCTCAAGTTCACAGCGCGGTGCCAAAGCGCGCTCGTAGCAAAAGCGAAACCATCAGTACGAACATACATGCAGACGCTCATACATGCAGAGGCACCGTCAGTCGTCGCGAACCCGTGCGATCGCTGGCTTGAGGCTTCTTTCTGTTATGCTCCATTTGGTTATACAGGCAGTCTACTCTAACGAGATATTTCACATAGTTTGCGCTCAGCGAGTGACTACCTTTCACGCAAGAAGCCGGTCGGGGTCTCCAACGCGGTGACAGCGTGAAGCGGGTGCTCGGTTTTCTGCAAAGAGACAGCGACTGTAGACTATCTTGTGCTTTCAGTTCGTCGAAAATGATTATTTTGACAGTAAAGAACACAGTTCATTTCGAAAGTACTTACAGAAATGCCCTGGAAGGCTTCCGCGAGGTGTTTTTATTGCGATAGCAATTATATGGACAGTCTCGGCTGGATTTTGCCGTCGCCGTCGTCATGCACCGTATATGTATCAGTATGTATATGGATATCTAAAAGCCCCAAAGAAAAATAATTCAGAAAAATGCTTCCGACGCGCGGAATCGAACCAGGGACCTCTTGTTCCGCAGCGAGCGGCGCTATCCACTACGCCACGAAACGCAGATCCTCCACATAGCTAACGGCGAGCGTTATATACACACCCTTTAGCGCTGGACGGACTCGGAGACAGCAGGCGATAATAAGCGTTTCTTCATTACCAGCGAGATGGCGCTAGGAGCCCGACGGGAGCATTTAAAAGTCGTCGGCGAGCTCGCTCGCTTCTTCTTATATTTGCGCATGGGAGAAGCTTGCGCTTCCGCTGTCTGCTCGCGCGGTTTTCTCGTGGTGAGGGGAAGAGGAATGTTTCACGCTTTCACCGTGATGTCCGCGCTCATGTTACGGAGCTTACGAAAGTCACTCGATCTCAAGGGACGCCGCTAAACGAACAAACAGAAGATGAGCGCGAACTATCAAGTGTCACAGCTCGACACTTGAAGCACGCTAGTTTCCTTCGCTGCTTCGGCCGCCTTTGCAACAGAAGCGATGTTCAAATTTAGAGTATCCATTGGCGAGCCTCACTTCGTATAGCATTAGTTCCTTGCTATCGCATTCATTGCTTCGCCCTTGCGGCGAAACTGTGACTTTTTGTAGAGCGCCGACAGCAAAACCTATGGGTACAGTGGCTAGAATAGGGAAGTTAGAGTCACTGTATATGCTACCTTTAGGTAGCAGAGTTGCGCATAGGTCCGGCTAGCAACCACAGCTATGCGGTGAAGTCGCTCTTCGTTTTTGCAGGCGACATGCCTACCGTGTCGCCGATTAACCTGTCTGGCGTGTCGAAGACCGGCGATAAACATTGGCTGTCAGTTCGCTGCAGCGTGTCAGTTCGCTGCAGCGGAGGCGTCGAGAAATAAAAAAATTGGCCCAAGCGGCAGCTTCTCTGCAATGCATGGTTGCTAGCGGCGTTGGAAGACAGATGCGCAACTCTGCTACCTAAAGGTAGCATATACAGTAACTCTAAGGGAAGTGTGAAGACCGCGCCGCCTGCGCTGACGCTCTCCATCGATGCCTCGATCGGCGCTGTCTAGGTGGCGCTGGTTGTAGCTTACACGTCGCTCGCTCGGCTCGCTGCAGCGAAGCTGCCATGTCAAGGCTGATTTGTGGCTCATATGGTTTTGTTTGCGCCGTAAATTTACTATACTATATTGCTGGGCGTAAGTGTCTCATAAATAAATGAAATTCGCGGCAGATATTATCAAACATTATCACCGTATGGTATGACCGTACGCACAGTATCATAAGTGAAGCTTACATTCGCAAACATCTCGGCCAGCTAAGCTTGCCACTGCTTGTGATCATTCCTTGATGCTGAGAAATGTAGCCGATTAACATTTTGAAGGGATTGCCATTTCACAAGGTTATACGCAACCTTAAGGAGCACGAAAAAATGCTACTATGACATTGATATTAATTTTCTTCATGTTGTTATACAGTATACTTAACATTTTGCATGAGATAGTTCTTAAGGATTTAATTATTCTTGCGTATTCACACTGGAAATATATTTCAATTAATAACTGCACAGAAAATCGGAGAACATTTCACTCTTCTCACACATTTTATTTAAAGTGGGAGGCATCAAAGTAGGAAAGAAAGCTAGCACACTACAGGGTGATGCACATAACATCGCTCTTCGAAGCTTGAGGCGCTTTTATCTTGCAGAACTTTTCTGTTTGTTTAGAGGTTTCGTGAAGAAGTGAAGCCGTGTGAGAACAAAAAACTTGATTATATGTTGCTCGTCAGATCTTGCTGGCAAGTCGCACCCTACGGATGGTACGGTCTGCATTGAGTTAGGAAGTTCAACTATAGTGTCCCTTTGGAGCTTATTATAACTGAACCACAATGTGAATGTGTCCTCCAGTGCCTCCACAAATGAAAATAGTTCCGCTGACAGGTACAAAGGCCCTCCAACATCACAGAATGCCGTGAATGACGCAAGATCCTTATCTGCGTTCTCGAGGGATGTGAGCAGCTGCTCAAAACAGTCCCGGCATTTCGTTGCCATAACTTTCCTCCGTGCCACATAGCCGACCAAATAGTACACCAGTCTTCCGTCACCGACTTGCACAAGATACACATGGTCAGAAACGAGAGTCGATGCCTGTAGTAGACTTGAACGTTCGTCCAGGTTTCCAGTGTCCAGTAAATTGTAGACATGAATGGCCACTTCATCAGTTCCAGCTAATGACGTAAGTATGTCACCTGCACAGTTGCCCGTGCCTGCTGCTTTTACCAAATTGTAAAAGCTAATGGAATTCACGGCAGTAAGGAACTGGGTCGATGTGGGATGATCATTGCACCCGGATAACTGACGAATTATGCCGAATAGCTTTTCGATTGCAACGACAGCATTCTTTTCCAAAGGCTCGTCTACTCTTGGTATATTACGCTGCCACTGCTCGAACAAATGGTCGTCTTTCGGGACTACAAGCAATGAATCCTTCTGCTTGCACGAATTCTACCCAGTTGAGCATCTGGGCACAAAACAGTGGCTCTGACGTCTGCTCGTGGCACACACCCCGCAAAAGACATAACGTAAACATGACAAGGCTGTCCGACCACCAAATGCAGCACGAAAGAACAGCGTAAACATGCAAAAGAATCACGTTTGACTCGCGAGTTGCAGCGTTGAACGACGTGTTCAGCCTGAGAGCCTGACGTGGATGGATGGATGGATGGATGCTATGAGCGTCCCCTTTATAACGGGGCGGTGACATGTCTGCCACCAGGCTCGAAGAAAAAAAAAAAACCTTCCTTGTTTCATGTTGGCCTAATACCTTATCTACATTGATTAAATCTGTGTTATTATACCAAAAAAATATAAATTCACGGTCTATCTCTCTGCCTCTTAAGGCAGAATGACCTTATTTTTCCCCCATTATTTATTTTTGTTCTTTATCTCTACTTTTCTGCCACCAATACTCTAACCGTCTCTTACTTATTTCTACCACGGACGTGTTCAGCTTTCCATTGTTGTCCCTAAAACCCAAGGCTTCATGTAGACTCGTGCTCACACGTATACCTGGGTGAATATCGCCACATTCAATCAGTACATGTTCCATCGTTTCCCTAGTTCCCCCGCAGCATGTACATTGTTCTTCTTCGTTACTGAATCTCGCTTTATAACTACGCGTTCTAAGGCAGCCCGACCTTGCTTCAAACAGTAAAGCGCTTCCCCTTGAATTATCATAAAACCTTTCCCTCCTTATTTCGTTTTTTCCTTTTCGGTAGTTACTCAGAGCCGGCTTCTTTTCCATCGCTGTCATCCAATAAGTCCTCTCCGCCTCTCTGACCTTCCGCTTAATGCTCCTTGTTGCCATATCGCCCGCACTGTTAGCCGTATATTTACTGGTGAGCCTCCTAGTTCTTTTTCTCCACTGCGTGTCAACGCTTTTTCTATGCAAATACCTGAAAACCTTCTCTGCCCATCTACTATTCTTCATTTTCCTCAGCCTCTCTTCGAATCTCATTTTGCTCTGAGCTTCCCGCACTTCAAAGCCTGTCCATCCCATATCACCCTTTACAGCCTCATTTGTCGTCTTCCCGTGAGCGCCCAACGCGAGGCGGCCCACCGTCCTTTGATTTACATCCATTCCTGATTGTACCTCTGACTTCATGCACACCACTGAGTTCCCAAATGTAAGCCCCGGGACCATCACACCCTTCCACAGCCCTCGAAGGACCTCGTACCTATTGTACCCCCATAAAGCTCTGTGCTTCATAATTGCAGCATTCCTCTTTCCCTTTGCTACCGATGCTTTCTCTTGTACCTCCATATATCTATCCCCCTCATTTACCCATACTCCGAGGTACTTGTACTCGCTTACCCTCGGTATTTTTTGGCCCTGTATAAAGACCGCATGGTCTTCGTGATCATTGAATACCATCAATCCACATTTTGTTGCGCTAAATCCTAGTCCTAGAGCCTCACATTCCCTTCCGCATATATCTGCCAGTCGCTGTATATCATCTTGACTGTCCGCAAATAAGACAATATCATTAGCATAAAATAGACCTGGAAGCTTCTGCTCAACCATCGTGCCGACCTGTTTGTGTGACAAATTAAATCCAACGTTGCTACCTTCTAGCGCTTTTTCCATCCTCACCATGTACAGCATGAATAACAGCGGGGACAAAGGACATCCCTGTCTCAGCCCCTTGCTAATTTCAACGCTGTCCTTGCTACTTATTCCTTCCCATTCTATACAAACTGTATTTTCTCGGTATATTTCCCTCAAAAGCTGTATACAGTCGTCACCTATGCCCACTTCTCTCAGTATATACCACAAAATTTCCTGATTAACGTTGTCATACGCCCCGGTAATATCTAGATAAGCTACGTATAAGGGCCTGTTTTCTATTTTCGATATTTCTATACACTGGGTAAGAACAAATAGATTATCGTCTAACCGCCTGTCGATTCGAAATCCATTCTGAAGTTCTCCCAAAATATCATTTTGTTCTACCCACGCTTCTATTTTTAATTTTACTGCCTGCATCGCCAACCTGTATAGCACCGATGTAATGGTTAGCGGTCTATACGAGCGAATGTTATCCTTTTCTCCCCTGCCTTTATAGATTAAGTTCATTCTACTTTTTCGCCAACTGTCTGGTATTTCCCTCTCCTGTAAGCACTTTTCTACGGTTTTCAGCAGTGCTTCTTTAGTGTTATGTCCGAGTTCGTTAATGAGGCTGACGGGAACCCCATCTAAGCCCGGTGTAGTGCGCTTAGGAATTTTTCCTTCGGCTTTCTTCCAATTGAAATTCTCTAGTACTACATCTTCGTCGGTTGCACTCCTTTGCGTACTTTTACTCATCGGGGGAATCCCCTGGGCGACCTTTTTAAACGAATCAGCTGTTATCTTTCGGATGTAACCTAGAGCTTCATACCCTTCCAATTGATTTCCTCCTTCATCTACCATATGTTGTTGCATTGTGACAGACTTCCTACCCAGCGCTTTTAGGTGGCTCCAAAATATCCTAGGCGCGGCCTTCTTCTTTTCGCGAATCTCTGTCATCCAGCGTTCACTTTCACCTTTAATTTTTGCCTCGACTAATTTCTGCACAATGGATTTTTGCTCTAAATATATTTCCCATATTTGGTTGACTTCGTCCTGTGTACGCTTCTGCTTTTTATATACGACAGCGCGCGCCACTTAGCGGAAACATCGTAAGGCGGCTTCACTACCTCCCATTGCAGCCGCTTGGCGGTGATCACACTTCTAGTATTCTAGCCACTGTACTATGGGGAGCTCGCCGGCGGTATCCTGTATCCTGACTAGCACGCAATCGAGGCGCGTCCGATAGAGGGCGACTCCGTAACTCCTCGAGGCCAATACAGCACACGCAGGTAGTAACGTTTACTAAACCGCCATGTACGCAATAAACTTCACTAAGTCTGACACGCCGACTAGTAACGGCAAAGTTTGCTACATCTCGTTTATATATATTCTAGTAAGGTGTTAGCGACGCGTTGTGAAGTTGGCATGGGGTAAAACACAAAGGGGGGGGGGGGGGAGGAGACATGGGTAATGCTTCAGTCACTAACTTTGTGCAACCTATTTCTATAGAGTGAACAACTGTGTTGCCTTTTTTATAATGTTGTACTTATAAGGCGTATACTCCTCGTCCAGAGAATAGCACCCCTCAGCCCAGCCTTTCTTAACATCCTTAATCTGATCGACCTCGTTCCAGGGAACGTCGAAAGCAAGTGTTTATAAGCGCCTGGCATCATGTTTGCCACTAGAGTCGTGCACTCAGGGCACGTTTCTTCGTCGTCGTACGTTGCCTTTGTCAAAGAGCTTTACAGGAGTGTAAATGATGGCGTAATTGCCACTCCAGCCCCAAGGCTCCGAATACATGTTTCCTACAACCGGGTAACATTACGGGGAAGGATAATCGCATGCGCGTGAGAATTCTGTCTGGCAGGACCTAATAACCATTGGGATTTAGTCTTTATAACAGCCCCGCCACGGTGGTCTAGTGGTTATGGCGCTCGACTGCTGACCCGAAGGTCGCGGGATCGAATCCCGGCCGCGGCGGCTGCATTTTCGATGGAGGCGAAAATGTCTGAGGCCCGTGTACTTAGATTTAGGTGCACGTTAAAGAACCCCAGGTGGTCGAAATTTCCGAAGCCCTCCACTACGGCGTCTCTCATAATCATATCGTGGTTTTGGGACGTTAAACCCCAGATATTATTATTATTATTAGTCTTTATAACAGTGCAACGGAAGTGGCACGGAATTGGTAATCCCAATCTTGTTGGCTTGACAGCGCTTGTGTTACACCGCATCGAATGTCCAGCATCTCTGGCCAAGGAACACCGTCCCGTTTACGATTCCTCCTTTTTTTAACAAGAAAGTGTTTTATGCCGGGGTCCACAAAGACATCAGTGACTTATCTGCGTCTAGGAAATGACGTCGAAAAAACGCCCACGATCAAATGGCAAAGTAAAAAACGGGAGTCGGACCCACGACCACTCGGTCCACGACAACAGATGCCGGGCACGCTATCCACTGCGCCACTGCCACACATTCAGCAGTCGTTAGAAACGCGCTTTTTATATGTCACACTTTCATTTCACAGTTCTCTTGATCGCCGGGGTTACATGGTGCTATAGCTACCAAACAGATATCCACCTTAAACTCTGCTATACTACCAAATACCAATAGACATTGCACAAGCTCTCTTATGTCAATGTGCAGTAAACATTCAACTACTTCTGTAAGGACATGTTTTACTTCCGTGTTATACCGATTCCTAAGATGGAGGGACCAACCACGTTTTTTTTTTCGTTTTTTCATTAACATTTCTTCTTCTAATACGACCCGTTCGTAGTCACAGTAGTTTCGTGCAATTTTTTTTTTTAATTTAGCTTAGTGTACACTGCAGACCATATAGGGAGCCACGCAGATATGTCAGCAAGTGTGAGCAGAAAAGTACAGAAGTAAAATGACGTAGACACTTAGCGCAGACGATGCAACGCTAATACAACACCACCACCAAAAGTAACCTTTAAGGAAAGCTAAAGCAACCCACAGGTGATGGAATCCTCGTCGCTCTGATCAATATGCGCTTGTACGATGCTGCACACGAAACCCTCGAGTCTGGTTAGTGCGTCTGTTACACAGCTTTGGAACCATTTTAGGTGCAAGAAAAACGTAGCATGAAAGATGCGGAGATGCACTGACGAGCGCCATACAGGTAATTCCATAAGTTTTCGGCCCGACCAACTTTTATCGGCGATAGGAATAAAACGATTGTGTCACTTTTTGATAGTCTCCCTTCATATCGACATATTTTTCACACCTCTGAACTAACATTTTATGCCTTTCAAGAAAATTCTGAACTTCTGTCTCCAGTATGCCCGCGGGCTGAATGCTTCACTCATCATCAGCAGCATTGTTGCTGCCTCGAAAAACTACCTACAGCCTTAAATTAAGAAGAGGCTGTAGTCACTGGGACTGAGGTCTGGCCTATAGCTTAGGTGAACAATCTGCTCCAAGCCACAGGTATTCGCTGCAGCCTTTGCAACGCTCTCCGTATCAAGTGGATCGTTGCCATGAAGCAGGCGGACGCCATGTGAAAAATAACGCCGCCGCCTCTCTTTTTTTGAATCATGCCGTCCATGTGAACTCGCACACAGAGTTGAAACTCATACGCAGGCCTCCTTATAGATGGCGCTATGTGCCTGAGGCGATCCTTTTGAAACCGCTGTAAGTTTTATATGTCAGGCCTGAAAGATGTGGAATTACAGGTATGTTCGCGCACGCTCTCTGTTTGACTTCCTTTTTTGATTGATTAAAAGTTATT
Organism: Rhipicephalus sanguineus; assembly: GCF_013339695.2. Taxonomy (NCBI): domain Eukaryota; kingdom Metazoa; phylum Arthropoda; class Arachnida; order Ixodida; family Ixodidae; genus Rhipicephalus; species Rhipicephalus sanguineus. The sequence goes on along the minus strand of NC_051186.1, from coordinate 129,871,669 downwards.
TCTTAGAAAATGAGGAGGTGCAGATCATCTGTTGGGATATACCACAATGTCAAATGACAAGGCCGTTCACACTGTCTCACGATATCTTGACTACGGCTCACGATACCTGTACTTAGAAGGTGTGCGGTCAGGGCTGTGGTTTAACAGTCCCTCTAAACCACCCCGATCAGGCTGCTCGGACTTCCATATTGTGCAAATAAAAGCTCAGTATTCGTATCCGCGCGCCGCGCTTCACGGTAGCTTTTGCACTGCAAAGCCTGTATATGGCCACTCTCCCTGTACCGAACGCGGAACATTGTCATTTTAATCGGAGAAATGCAGCGCGACATAGACAAAGACAGGAGACAAAGACGAACACCGACTGTGTCCATATGAGTCTCCTGTCTTCCTCCGAGTCGCAATGCTTTTGTTCGAGCAGGCCCTTTAGCTAGGACTTTTTTTTTTTGGGGGGGGGGGGGGGGGGACTGGTCCCTAGGGTACCCCCCTGGCTACGGGCCTGTGTTCGAGTATGACCCAATTAGCTCAAGTCAAGGTACTACACCAACAAATCGCCATAATAAGTGGTTAAAGGGGCCCTGCAACACTTTTCAAGCATGCTCAAAAAGCGCTGCCGATCGGTAGTCGAGGCTCCCGAGAACACGCGAGCCAAATACTATAGCGATGCGCACGGCCTGGAATTTACCATAAATTCTCAAAGTCAGCTGAAAATCGCTCCCTCTTCTCTCGACAAATGATGTATTAGTCCGCAAAATGTGACGCGATTGTCGGCAGTTCCACCATTGGCTGATGTTATAATCACGATAACACCCTCATTATTACTTTCGTTGTTAATTTTGAGTTCAATAAGTAGATAATATGTATGTTTATATTATGTTATCGCGTTAAAAACACCGAACAAGCATTAATATTAGCACTTCCGGTCTCACCGACAGCTCGTCTGCTCGTAGTTGCGTGGTTCCGTTTTCTTCGCCATGCGCAGTGCCAAAAACGTGAATATTTCTGTGCTTTTGACCATCGCCGGTTGCCGTTGAGAGTGGCAGCCGTTCGAGTGTTGCCTCGTCAGCTGAGAACTGCATCGTCGGCACGTTCTCACGACCGACCGAGACACGGGCGCAGCGTGTCTCCGATAACAATGCTGGCGTCCGGTAATGGCGGCGCTTCGGGGTCGTCTGCCAGTGCCGTCTTACGAGGCGGTGTATCGGAGTACGGGCCGAAACCGATCTCAGCTGTCATTCGTTCCAAACGAGCGCGCAGGTTTGCTTCCATGGTTGGCAGAGCGATGAAAACACTACGGCGTTCGAGGTGCACACCCAACATTACCAAACCGACGCGCAGTTTTCAAGCACGCGCGATACACAGTGCGATCGACTCCGCTTAACTCCGCTCGTCGAGAACGACGCAAGCCGACCGGAAGTGGCGGCACAGACCACGTGGTTGCGCCCAGACGTCAGAGAGAAAAAAATGAAGAAAAAAACTCCGCCGGCGCTCTTGGGCGGAGCCTCGCTCCTCTGCGCTCCCTCCGTCGACTCGCTGCCTAGCTTTCCGCGCGCTGAGCGGCGTTCAGTTGAGGGAGAAAGCTGCGGAACGTGATCTCTATAATTTGGTAACACCACTTAGACTTGACGGATTCGAAAAATTTTTGCGGCATATGACTCGTGAAGAGTCATACGTCAATAATGAGACTATTCCAATATAACTAAGAAAGGTGTTGCAGGGCCCCTTTAAGGTCCGCGTGACGCCCGGAACGTCGGGCTGTCGCCATTTTTCTATAGAGGATGATGTGTGGGCTGAATTCGCAAAGATCTAATTGACGCAATGTTGCAAGACAAAGTCGCACCAGTAGGGGTTGGATGAATGGATGGATGGATGCATGGATGCTATGAGCGTCCCCTTTATAACGGGGCGCTGACAAGTGTGCCACCAGGCTCGACAATAAAAAAAAAATGTTTCCTTTTTTTGAATGTTGGCCTAATGCGTCTAGTTCGATTAAATCTATCTTTCTGCAGAAAAAAAAAGAAACGCAAATTCACAGCCCAGTTTTCTGCCCTTTACGGCAGAATGTCTTTATTTTTTCCATTATTTATTTTTGTCCTTTCTCTCTAATTTTCTGGCACCAATACTCCAACAGTCTCTTACTTATTTCAATCGCCGATGTGTTCAGCTTTCCATTGTCGTCTCTAAAACCCTAGGCTTCATGTAGGCTCGTGCCCAAACGTACACCTGGGTGGATATCTCCACATTCAATCAGAACATGCTCCGCCGTTTCCTTATCTTCCCCGCAGCATGTGCATTGTTCTTCTTTACCGCATCTTGCTTCATAACTACATGTTCTAAGGCAACCCGATATGGCTTGAAACAGTAAAGCGCTCCCCCTTGGATTATCGTAAAATGCCTCCCTTCTTATTTCGTTTTTGCACTTTCGGTAATTACTCAAAACCGGTTTTTCCTCCATGGCTGACATCCAGTAAATCCCCTCCGCCTCTCTGACTTTTCGGTTTACGCTCTTTGTTGACATACTCCTTACACTACCAGCCGTATATTTACTAGTGAGCCTGCTAGTTCTTTTTCTCCACTGTGTGTCCACGCTCTTCATATTGGCCTCGAGGCCCACCACTGGAAACGCCGGCGCCACCGTCGGCGTGACGTACTTGGCAGGATCACGTGGCCTCCGCGGCCGCGTCGGCTGCTTGTGGCGCACTGCCGCGTGCTTTGAAAACGAGTTTCAAGTCCCACATGCGCTGCGGTCTGTTCAAATTCGGAAGTTTTCTCTCATTTTCTACTCAATTGAAACCATTGTAATAGAGTGACTGCCTCCGAAGGCGACGAACATGGGGCTCTACCGCTCGGTGCCGCAGCGCCGCAGCGCCGCGCTTACGCAAAGGAGCCCAGTGTCAGCCTGCACTGGTAACCGCAGGACAAGAAACAGCGTGAAGCATGGATTGTAAAGCTAAGAACCGGCAAGTAGCCATGCGCTACGAGTCTTGTGTGCAACAAGCACTTCCGCGACGAAGACTTTTGTTACTGCGTCGGGCCTGCGATGTTCGGTGAGTAGCAGACAGCGCGCACTGAGACGATGGCTCGCGCGCGCTTCCCGCCGGCAAATGATGCTTATCTGCCACAGGATGGTAAAAGCGCTACATTTTACCACGTGCGATGCCATCTCAGAACCCTCCAATGCGAACTCTTGATCGTCGGCCCAGCGCTCAGCGTCCACAAAATCGGCTGCAGATGCGCAAGTCATTGTTTAGATACGTTGAATTAAAAAACGCACAGGGTTCCTTATGCATTCGTTAAAGATGACTAGAAGGCGAAAGCCATCTTCTTCTTGTCAGTCGATGTACTGATTCTCCCGCGTTACTGTATTTTCTTTCTTTTCCTAGGCGTCGCATGCTACTACATGCTCGGTCTCGTAGACTGGTTCTCCTTCCACCAGCAATCTCGAAGTGGTGAAGCTTTGGTCTATGAATTTGTTGATGACAAAGAGCGGCAAGTTCACTGGAATGCAAACGGAACGATAATTAAGGAGCATTAAAAAAAGGCGTCGCATTTGCTCACGTTTTGTGTGAGCACCAAACGAAACGAATGCGCTGAATAAAGAAACAGAAGCAGCGGCATTTGCCCGCTGAGAAGACCGATCAATACGCAGTGCGAGACAACTTGTCAAATGACATTGAAACGTACCCGAATTTAGACCGAAAAAGAAAAAAAAAACACTGAATCGTCGGGACGGCAGATCACAAAGTTGTCGTGCGTACCGAAGCCACAGTTCTAAGGAAATTGTTTTGGAACTGCTCTGATGGCGTCCGCGCAACAGTAGTTGTTTGTTTACTCACAAATTCTCATGTTTTGCGGCCTAAAGTTCACAGCGCGGTGCCAAACGCGCTCGTAGCAAAAGCGAAACCATCAGTACGAACATACATGCAGACGCTCATACATGTAGAGGCACCGTCAGTCGTCGCGAACCCGTGCGATCGCTGGCTTGAGGCTTCTTTCTGTTATGCTCCGTTTGGTTATACAGGCAGTCTACTCTAACGAGATATTTCACATAGTTTGCACTCAGCGAGTGACTACCTTCCACACAAGAAGCCGGTTCAGGGGTCTCCAACGCGGTGACAGCGTGAAGCGGGTGCTCGGTTTTCTGCAAAGAGACAGCGACTGTAGACTATCTTGTGCTTTCAGTTCGTCGAAAATGATTATCTTGACAGTAAAGAACACAGTTCATTTCGACAGTACTTACAGAAATGCCTTGGAGGGCTTCCGGGAGGTGTTTTTGTAGAGCGCCGACAGCAAAACCTATGGGGAGCGCGCCGGCGGCATCCTGCCTAGCACGCAATCGAGGCGCGTCCGATAGAGGGCGACTCCGTAACTCCTCGAGGCCAATACAAATAACGGAACACCTTCTCTGCCCACCTACTCTCCTTCATATTCCTTAGCCCTTCTTCGAGCCTTATTTTTCTCTGAGCCTCTTTCGCCACAAAACCTGCCCATCCCATATCGCCTTTTACAGCCTCATTTGTCGTCTTCTCGTGAGCACCCAACGCGAGGCGTCCCACAGTCCTTTGATTTATATCCATTCCCGATTGCACCTCTGCCCTCATGCACACCACTGAGTTCCCAAAAGTAAGCCCCTGAACCATTACACCTTTCCACAGACCTCGAAGCACCTCGTACCTATTGTATCCCCACAACGCTCTGTGCTTCATTATTGCAGCATTTCTCTTTCCTTTTGCTGCCGAGGCTTCTTCCTGTACCTCCATGTATCTATCACTCTCATTTACCCATACTCCGAGGTACTTGTATTTGCTTGCCCTCGGTATTTATTTGTCCTGTATTGACACCACCTGATCACAGGGATCATTGAATACTATCAATCCACCTTTTGTGACACTAAATCCTAGTCCAAGAGCTTCACCTTCCCTTCCGCATATATCCGCCAGCCGCTGTATATCCTCTCGACTGTCTGCAAATAAGACAATATCGTCCGCGTAAAATAAACCTGGAAGCTTCCGCTCAATGATCACGCCGCCCTGTTTGTGTGACAGATTAAAACCAATGTTGCTACCTTCTAGCGCTTTTTCCATACCCACCATGTTACAGCATGAATAACAGCGGGGACAGAAGACATCCCTGTCTCAGCCCCTTGCTAATTTCAACGTTCTCTTTGCTACTCATTCTTTCCCATTCTACACAGGATGTATTTTCTCGGTATATCTCCCTCAAAAGCTGTGTACAGTCGTCGCCTATGCCCATTCCTTTCAATATATCCCACACAATTTCCTGATTAACGTTGTCTTATGCCCCACTGATGTCTAGAAAAGCCACGTACAAGGGCCTATTTTGTATTTTAGATATTTCTATACACTGAGTAAGAAAAGGTTATCGTCCGCCTGTCGACTCAAAATCCATTCTGAAGTTCTCCCCCCAAAAGTTACAATTTCACCGCAAGGGCGAAGCAATGAATGCGACAGCAAAAAATTGTAGTGTTACACGAAGTGAGGCTGGCAGCTAACTGTTTTGTAACCGATCTCGCGTAACTACAAAACGCTGGTGTAAGAGAATACGGCCGCTCCAGGGAGCGATGCTCTCCGCATAGTCACTTCGCGTTGAGAGCGCAGCACGTAGAAGGGGTCAGAATTTTACTTTCGTTTGCGGCGCACCGCTTATGCACATGTCCATGCCCTGTGCACCTAAGACACCCGTGACTGCGGTTGTCTACAGATAGTTGTGGCTAAAGAAATGATCCGAGGAAAGCAGCACAATGTTGCACAGGTCGTGCAGATACAACGTGGTATCGATATCTGACGAGTGTCTATGACGCGTGTATAAAATCACCGTGGGAAATACAATGGAAATGTATTACAGTGCAAGGTTATCTTAGAAGTTTGACAGTCACATCTCCTCTGCAACGAACACTTTTCTTGCGAGCCTATACCTCAGATCGGAAGCGCACGCCACTAGAGAACAGCAGTTCGGCTTTGCGAAGTGGTGCGCCTCTTGTACCTGTCGTCCGGATGAGGTTCCAAGTGCGCAGAGCTCTAATATTGAGCTATCGTCTATTTGTTGCAGCACAGTGAGGTCCGCCGACCATTCGGCGGTGGATGATGAAAGAAACGGCCTCATTTTCTTATCCCGAAAGTTTGCCAGCGACTGCGGCTCAGCCTCTCCGTGGCCTCTCCTTATGGAGACGCTAGCGGACGATTCCGCGACGGCGTCCAACAAAAAAATGGCGGACGCGCCCAGTGTTGCCGGAGCACAAAACATTATGAATATCCCCTATTTGCCTCCGTTACAACCTTAATATCTATCGACTTGCTGCGCTTTTTTTTTTTGCGCTACAGTTCGGAATGGTTAACTTGCACGCCAACTCGCCCAATATTCCATTTTACTTAAGTTCTTGAACGTCAACATTGCTCCCCAAGCAGCCTCACCACAACCTGTGTAGCCTCGCTTCATGGTAGCCTCCTGTCTCTATCGCCGGAGAAAGCATAGAGGTAAAAAGGAAGAGCGCACGGAGGAGGCACGATCGGCCGTGACCGGGGCTAGATGCGGGCGCGCACGTGTCCCTACGTCCCTAATTGGCTGTAATTAGGGACGACCTGCGGGCAGCGACTGGGGACGGTGGCAGCCAGCATGGCCTGCTTCACTACATCGCTTCGGGGCTTATGCGTTTTTTCTTTTCTTAGTCCTTACTTTCTGAACGGATGGGCGTGTAGCCAGAATTCGGGAAGAGTGAGGGAGGTTTTGGGGAGATAGTGCCCAGGGAAGCGGCGGCGGGAGCGTAGGGAGATGGGGAAGCGGGTGCTTGAAAGGGACGCGTCCCTCGAAACGTGACTGGGAGTTAATTAAGCTGCTCGCCGCGCGCTTTTGTTTATGTTTTGCTTGACTTGTTCGCTCGTCTTTGTCCCCTTTCTGACTGAAAGCACTGCAAAGGAAGTATGTGGCTTGTTGCGATACGATGACTGCGTTTTAATCAGTCGTACGTAACGCATTGCAAGTAATCGAGTACCTGTAATCAATTACATTTTCTTGTACTTTTGTAATATAATCAATGACATTTTCGAAACCGTAACGTTCTGGGTAATTCACACACATCTTGTTGTAATTGGTTACCGATAATCAATTACTTTTTTCCGAAATCAAGTTGTAACCAGTCTTCTGCGGCAGTTCTCGTCCCGAAAATTATGCGACCGCTCAGTAGGGAACCCCATCCTGTCAGACGGGGGGCTCCCTACCGAGCCCATTTTTTTTAGTTTTCTTTGACGTTACCTGCAACTCCTTACCCGAGCGCCAGCAACAGAGGAGCGCGACGCTTCATAGAAGGATGATCACATGGGCTCCAGCTCGTATGGGCCTCGAAGGCAACGAAACGGCAGACGCTGCTGCCCGCGCACTCACTCTCCGGGCAACGCCTTCAGACCCTTCCGAAATGGATCCCGAACTCAATCCGGCCTTAACGTATCGAGAAATTACTGACTTCTATCAATTCGGCCACGCAATTTATCCTAAACCCTGTAACGGCCTTACAAAGGTGGAGGAACGCGCACTCCTCCGCCTTTACACCAAAACACTGCTGTGCCCGGCAGTTTTAAAACATTTTGATCCGGCCTGTATACAGGAAAATGCCCATACTGTGAGGAGAAGTCTTCGGACGTCTACCACATGGTGTGGGCATGCCAGTCAACCCCGAACCTCGCCCCAAAACCACACCCTACCCGGGAGGATTAAAATATAAACGTTTAGCTGGTTTTTATAAAAAATACTGACAAATACAATGTATTTCAGTTGAAATAAATCCTTCCTCCTTGCATCTGCAGTCCCCGAGCGTATTCCATCAAGTGTTTTGACAATGGTTGGCTTAATTGAGAGCTAGTATCGCAACTATGGGCGAAGTCAACTTACGGTCGGTGCGAAAGCCAAGACAGTCCGTTTCTTGATACGTTTGGTATCGCCGTGTTTGGTTTGTGGTTTGTTTTGACGGACTGTTTCGCGTGTCAGCGCTTCTGTTCTTGAGAAAGGCCAGTTTAGTTGCTTTTGGAAAGACGTTTCAGCCTCCAGTGGAGCCACGCTGCCTTCAACCACCGACTTGGGCGCCGCCATTTTGTTAGCTTCCTTAGCTGAGGTGGTCAACCTCAGTTCGGAGCAACCACGGTCAGTGGGATAACTGCGGTTAGGCTTTCCGTGTAACTGGATGTAACTGTGGTTTAAGGGAACTAAGGCTTGCCGTAACTGAGGTTAGCCTGTCCGTGTAACAAGGGTATAATTCATCACTGTAATCAATTACATTTTAAAGTAAGTAATTGTAATTGTAATCGATTACTATTTTCTGTAACGTATACAACTCTGGTTTTAAACGCTACCTGTCAACCCGGTTAGTGCAGAATGTCCACGCGCGAATACTATTCAGGGCGATTCAAGAAATGTGTCCAAAATCCTAGAAAATCAAGGAAATTCAATATTTGTTCCATGCCTTCGCAATTGCAACTTCTGTCGCCGCAGGCATCTTAAGATGGCTGTAGACATCATTTGGGACAGTAACTAAGAAATCTGAATAATTAACTTTTTAATTAGTGGAGTTAGGCGGTTATGTCAAATAAGATAATTCAACTCCATCCTGAGAAGAACCCATTGTAACTTTGAGGTTTTGAAAAAGCAGCCTCTAGTAATAATTACGAAGTAATGAAGTTCAACTAAATTCAGCGGCGAAACCGATACCGAAGCGAGGAAGAGCGCAACTGCCATATTATTCTGAGACATCCAGAATGAGTGAGCGTCTTCATACAAACCATCAACCGACTTTGTCGTGTGGGTGTGCGGGCTGCGCTTGCAATTATAGCACGCATGGCGCACATACGCTAAAGAACGCGCAAGAACTACACCTCTGTAAACGTTTTCTTGAACAGTGACGTCATTCTCATCGTCTCGTTGCTGCGCTCGTCGCTGCTTCGGTTTCGGTTTCTCCGTTGAATTTGGTTGCATTTCATTACGCCACCATAATTACTAGGGGCCGCCTTTTCTATATCTCAAAGCTGCGATGAGTTCTTCGCACGGAGAACTTCAATTCTCCTATTTGGCATAACCGCCTAACTCCACTAATTAAAAAGGTAATTAAATTAACTTTCTTAATTAGTGTCGCTAATGATGTCTTTAACCATCTTAAGAGTCCTACCGCTACAGAAAAAGTAATTGTGAAGGCAGCGAGCAAATATCGCGTTTTCTTGATTTTTGTGGATTTTTGGACACATTTCTTGAAACACCCTCTATACATGTGGCGGCCAGAGCATTTCAATTCGATGGCTCCAGGACGCCAATGATCACTTTTTATGAAGGCGAAAGCCTTCAAATACAAAAAAAAAATTACACCATCTCCCACTAAAGGGGACCATGAGGCGATGCGAAGTCGGAGCACTTGCACGACCGCGTTCCGTTGGCGTTCGTTGGGCAGGCTACCGACCTCGGGCATGCTACTGACCTCGCGTCGTGGAACGCGAAGAGGAACACTACGCGCGTCGTGCACTCTTAAAAAAAAGAGAGTCAAAAGGGAGTCACGTCTGCTTGACTCTCTTTGTGGCAGCCGATGACCACCTTTTTTTCTAAGGGGAGTCACAATGCTCTGGTCGACGCTCCTGAATGAAATAGATGACTCCCTTGCTCCAAGGGAGTCAGTGATGGTTCTGCATATACAGGGTGTTTTTTTTTTAAAAAGAAAGCTTCACTGGCTGCGACCAAGATACAGTTCGCTGCTTTGGCTTGTGGTATACCGAAAAATTTTGGTTGAGAATATATAACATGGGATCGTAAAATGTGGAATTACGCCACGTATTGTGTTATGGCTTCAGTTACGATATTGCTGAAACGGCGATTCGAAAACGTCTACAAGTAAACAGGGTTCTTAAAAAATCTTGCCCCCAAGCGAAACATTGAGAGTTATGACAACGTTTAACAATGGCAGCGCTGACAAATTTGCGAATCTTCGCACGTTTGCAAGCGAGGTTTGTAGATTCCTGCGACAGCATGTATGGCAGAAAACATACATTTATTAGTGAAATGGACGTGCTTGGTGTTGAACGCACTGGCGATCGGGAACACATCTGACGGCCGTAAAAACATGTGCCGCAAAGCTGGCATGATAACCGCGCAGACCGGTTATCAAGGCGACGCTTTACCGCGTCTCCTAAAGAGCGACAATACTACCAGAATTATAGCGCGCGTGGTCATCATTTCTGCCCGCCACAGCTAAACTATATCTTCACGATAATCCGCGCGGGCCACCAAATCGCTCAGCAAACGTTGAGCACAGCTAGGCACGCACACACGGCCTCACCGCACTCTCCCTAGCCCCTAGAGCAGGGGATGCACCGTACAGCCCTTACGGACACACACAGGGCACGCTTCGCCTCCTCCACCCTGATATTATTCAATAGAGCTTTAACTATGCATGGATGTGTGTTCTATAGCACCAAAACAAAACCGAAACCATGAGGCGTTCGTTCGTGGAGGCTACTTTAATCCAAAGCCGAAGCCATCAATACGAGACAGCCATTTTGGCCGGCATTGTTCGTGATCCGTCTCGTTGTGGTCGTTCTTTAGTCCGCCAGAATAATCTGTGTCGTCAGGCGTGATTGCAAGTGATTGTTTTGCGCGACTTTCTTCGTGCTATGCATTCGTGGCGTAGTATCGTATCGTCGGCTCGCTCTTGCCGTGTCTGGCTGATCGTTTTGCGTGACTTTCCTTCCGTGCTATGCATTCGTGGCGTAGTATCCTGTCGTCGGCTCACGCTTGCCGTGACCGGCTGAAGCAGTGTCACTCAGTGTTTGCGAAAAGCAGCCTCCGGACGGAGAAGTCCCTGCAGTAAGCTTCGTTTCGTCGTGAACTTGCCTGAGCAAGATGGCAGCGCATGACGGATCCCAGTGGCACCGACAGACGAAGCCTGTGGACGACGCTCCTACGGTCGTTATAGATTTCAGGTGAGTTCTGCCGGCTTCTGCCTACAACTCTTTTATTCGCTTCACACGTAGCTTTGCCACTTGTCTTTCTGATGTTCCAGTTGCACGGATTTTGCTATCGTGTTTCAATGGCTTGGCAACGACGAAAACCGCACTGGACTATCCAGTAGCGGGTAAAACGGAGTGGTGCGCGCCAATATCGTGTTTCCTTATTCCATACATGCCTGAAAAACATGAAATTGCGAGTTGAAATCTCGGTTGCAAGTCGAGTGTGGTGACACGTAGAGCAACGTTGCACCGATATATATTTGAAGGGTAAGTAAGATCAGCTGATCAAAATCAATCTAATGCACCCGGCCCGAACATGCCTGATATCCAGATCATGATTTTGGCTCGTGAAACTCTAGAATTTAGTGTTTCTTTCCTTTGCTACCCAGACGTTGAAACACGTTTAATACGCATTTATTCGCTGCATATTCGAACTTCTCGCCGTGCTTGCTTGTTTGTGTGTGTGTGTGTGTGTGTGTGTGTGTGTGCGTGCGTGCGTGCGTGCGTAACTGCTATAAAACTTTGATGCAATAGCTTTCGTAGCACGGTTTCATTTAATTGAAACAGTGGTGACTTGATCTTATGATGATAAAAATTATCATGCAACAAAGGTAAATGTGAGTTCACTTCAAAGTTGTAGTTTTTTTTTTTTTGTCCACAAACTGCATACGAGCATAACCTCATCCTCCTGTGATACTTGCTTTGTCTAATGTGGTGTGGTGCTAGTACCTAATAGTAAACACAACACCGGCTAGTAATAATGGCAGTAAACATACTGCTCAAACGCTGTGTTGCGTGGATATTGGATGCCTTTGTTATACCAGCCGTGGTTCAGTTCGTTATTATTTTCAACACAAAGATACAGTCTACAGTGATGTTGTGGGCAGTGGACAAAAATCCTTTAAAATGGACTTGGAAGCGTTACGCTGTGAAGCCCAAGGACGCGGGTTCTATTCCTGACCCCGGCAGCTGCATTTAGAAGGGGGCGAGATACAGAAACTCCCATGCCCTCGGATTTGTGCACGTTGAAGAACTCCAGGTAGTTGAAATTAATCCGTGATCTCCCACTATGTAGCACCGCTTAATCGCATTGTGCTTTTCGCTCATAAATCTCTAGCAATTATTACTTCGTCATTATACCTCGAAACACTCGCTGTATCCTATTTGAATTCTATTCGCCATAGTCTGCAATGAATATTTAGCACTTTTTACAGCAGGGTACCTCATTTGACATTCTTTTACAATGCACCTTAATTGTCCCAATTTCGTGCCATAATCAGCTGTTGTTTTTAATATGTATATAAGTCACTTCAGCACTGTTCCTTTTTGTTTGACCGCTTCTCATCACTTCGATTGTTTGAGGTTTGAGGTGATGTTTGTGCTGCACAGTTTGCCCGAGTTTGCTCCCAACCGTCTATACTGGTCAACGCTGGCTGGTGGGTTGTCCTTCCAGACAAACGGAAAAATGAGACCTTTGCCTGTTGATATAGATCTGTTTGAAAAAATGGCACATTAGGCCTTTAGAATAGCTGCACCTTCGTGCAGCTGTTCTGAAGCCAGGCACTAGAAGGGCACGCTCACAATGATGCGACAGAAAGAACGCAGTGAAGGCAAGCGTAGTCTTGTCGTACATTCGCCATATTTCGTGTAACTGTATACACATTTTGCCGTTTTCTTCGTTAAACTAATAATAGCATTTGGCGTTTATCATCCCAAAACCACGATATGATTGAGAGACGCCGTAGTAGAGGGCTCTGGAAATTTCGACTACCTGGGGTTCTTTAACGTGCAGCTAAATCTAAGTACACGGGCCTCAAACATTTTCGCCTCCAACGAAAATGCAGCCGCCGAGGCCGGGACTCGATCCCGTGACCTACAGGTCTTCGTTAAATACTGCTAGTCTAGTGGTTATGGTGCTCTACTGCTGACCCGCAGGTTGTGGGATCGAATCCTGGCCGCCGCGGCCGCATTTTCGATGGAGGCGAAAATGGTTTAGACCCGTGTGCTTAGATTTAGGTGCACGTTAAAGAACTCCAGGTGGTCGAAACTTCCGAAGCCCTCCACTACGGCGTCTCTCATAATCTTATCGCGGTTTTGGGACGTCAAACCCCAACAATTATTATTATTATTAAAATACTGCTGCCATGCTATACAGGGTGATTTTTTTTCAGACAGTACATATCTTTTATAAAAAAATTCTATGACAGTCACGCTCCAGTAGTACTCTAGTTCGAGGCGGAAATATTCTGCCGCAACAAAAAATGCGTTGACGGGACTAATTAACAAAAACCCGTTAACTAATTTTTATTTATTGACTTGAGGGCAGTTGTTTATATTAGAAATTTGTAGTGCGTGCCACTTTACGGTATACCCGTTTTTCAGAAATCATGAAAGTTTTACGTAACTCAAGATATTTATTGTGAAATTTTAAGGGCTAGATCAAAACTGATCTTGTCCGGCACACAGAAAACGCTGTTTTTCTGTTACGTCAGACCGGAGCTGCCCGCGACGAGGGAGTGACGAAATTTGAATGAAGGCGCGTCGTGGTCGTACCTTTTCGTGAAAACTGGCAAGTCATCTAACTTGCGTCAGCGGATCGCCTTACCTTTGCATGTGGCGTTTGGTGCTCATTTGTTTCTTTCGAGATGCGGGCATCCGAAACGGCAGTAATATCAACCTTTTCTTTCTATGTTTACAGATAAGTACCACACATCGCACCCAAATAATAAGCTGTTTACTTCTGTATTTCTGAATGCTTGCAGATTTTCCTGATCACATTCTGCTTCGGCCCACCTTCATTAAACTATCATCACCTTCTTTTCACGTGTAGCTCCGAGCTTACGTAACAGAGAAGCGACGTTTCCTGCACGTCAGGCGGTATCAGTTTCGATTTCGTCCTTGAAATTCAAGGATGAATATCACGAATTACGTGTAACTTTCGCGATTTAAAAAAAATGTGTATGCCATAAATTGGCACGCGATACAACTTTCTAATATAAACAACTACCTCCAGGTCAGGAATTAAAAGTTAATTAATGAGTTTTTGTTAATTAATCTCTTCATTGCCATTTTAGTTGCAGCAAACTATTTCCTTCTTGACATAGAGTGTGTGCGCGAAAACATCTTGAGCGTGACTATTATACAATTTTGATAAGAAATATGCGTTCTCTAAAAAAAACATCCTTCTAATTGTACGGAGGTCATGCAGCGGAAACAGTTGCAGCTGGCTAAGGGAGTAACAGACCCTCAAAGTACAGCAAAGTTAATGAGTATCCCTGGTTTTGTTCATTGCCATGACACTTCATGGAATCTGGTGTGTGAGCGCTGCCCTTGTCAGATTAAAAGGTGATCGATCTGTCTGTCATCATGTGTTTATTTTTGTGCACTTGACTATTTCAGGTTGCTTCAAGACTGCACATTGAAGCTCTACAGCTGCATTTGACCAGGAAGCCTCCTTGGAAACTTCGTGTCTCGAGGTAGTCAAGACGTGTCCAAGAATTCGGAATAGCCACGCTTAAGGTCTGGCCGTGAGTGGTCTCGAATCAGTGCAACCTGCTGTCCTTTTCGCCAGAATGCCACCTGACCCTGACATGGTCTGGGAACACGACACTGCCAAGCTCATGCACGCAAGCTGTGTCACCTATTGGGGTCCTGTATCTCAGATTACTACATGAGAATCCTGTACTACATGAGAACTACACGTTGCATGTTTTGCGCTGTATGCCACATAAAATATGTAATGGATGTCGCAAAGAAGTGCTTGATGGCTGGCCATTGATTCCTATTCATAAAAACTGACTGCTGGCTATGCTAATGTTTATGCCAGGTCTAGTATATTGCCGCATTTGACAGTAATGAACGATGTTAGCGAAACTATTGCTTTTCATATCTCACTCATCCTGACAGTAATGTGTCTCGCTGTATTTCTGGACGGTGTTTCTGTATTTCAGTTCTGTACAGAACTCTCCATACCACCGCTAAATATATATATTTATATATATCATACCTTATATATATAAGGTACTTGACACACGACGTACGTTTTAGCATTAGCATAGTGCTAAAACGTACGTCGTGTGTCAAATGCCTTCCTACAGTATCAGGACCTCCGTGATCTTTCTGTATACTATAGCTCTTATATTTAAGGGTCATTCCATGCCAAGTGTCCCAGACGTGGCGCTCGCACATCGCAGATTTTGCTGATAAAATTTGTGCCTTTTTCCTGTGCCACATGGAGTATTGTGGCAAAACATTCTTGCTCGAAAAAATTTTTGACGGTCCTCGCACCCCCTCGAATTTCGCTTCTATTTATTAAACTGTACCTAATAGAAAAATGTGTATAAAATCTACTTTTGTGTGTTGAGCTTCTAAACTGTGCTTGCACTATCGCAGAGGTTCTGTTTAGTTGTCCCATTCATTATTTCCGAATTTTTGTGTTTCACTACCAGCTACGTAGCTTCAAAAACTACAAAAATCTTCAAAGTTTGTGAATTTTTCTTGAGCTATCTGGAACTCACCCTAACCAATATTAATAATAGCCTGATTTCCAGGAAAGCGTATTTTAGTACAGAAATGTTTAGGGGTAAAATAGACTTCAAATCTTTCCGAAAAAAAATTGTGAAATTAGAGAAAATGTACAATTTGTTGCATGTTTGACCATATTTTTCATACTGATGCAGTCAAAGTAAAAATCCTCGTCATGCGGCGTTTGATAAAAGACTTCATCGTTAAGTAATGAAAAAAGTCTTATCAAATCATTTTTTTGTTTTAAGGAAGAAAATAATTTTTGAATTTGGCCCTCCGAACGCGCAGTGCATTTCATTTTGTTGCCACTTCGCCGCAAAGCACGTGGTAGCCCTTGCAGCTGACACTCGTCACAGGCAACGGCCAGATGCGAGATGTATGTCAGTGGCTCGTGAGTGGTCGAAAGTCTTGTCACGTTGATGTCAGGGCGACGAGTAATGAATTCGCGTTACAATGTGAGCTTGCTTGGCGGGCCCAATGGGAAGTATGGACGCCCGAGAGCAGCCTATGGCGTCGTTGGCACAATGTGCTAGAGGCCGTCTGTACAACACGTATGCCCTGAGAAAGAAGTGTGTACAGTGTGCATTATTTCTTTCAGTATGTGTATGCTAGTTGTGCAGACGTCCCTCTAGGACATTGTGCCAACGACTCCACATGCTGCTCTCGGGCGTCCATACTTCCCATTGGGCCCGCCTAGCAAATGCTCATTGTAACGCAAATTCATTACTCGTCGCCCTGACAGCGCGACAAGACTTTCGACCACTCACGAGCCGCTGACATACATCTCGCATCTGGCCGCTGCCTGTGACGAGTGTCAGCTGTAAGGGCGACCACGTGCTTTGCGGCGAAGTGGCAGCAAAATGAAATGCACTGCGCGATCGAAGGGCCAAATTCAAAAATTATTTTCTTCCTTAAAACAAAAAAATGATTTGATTAGACTTTCTTCGTTACTTAACGATGAAGTCTTCTATCAAACGCCACATGACGAGGATTTTTACTTTGACCGCATCAGTATGAAAAATACGGTCAAACATGTGACAAATCGTACATTTTCTCAAATATCACAATTTTCTCGGAAAGATTTGAAGTCTATTTTACCCCTAAACATTTCTGTACTAAAATACACTTTTCTGGAAATCAGGCTATGATTAATATTGGTTAGGGTGAGTTGCAAATAGCTCAAGAAAAATTCACGAACATTGAAGATTTTTGTAGTTTTTGAAGCTACGTAGCTGGTAGTGAAACACAAAAAAAAATCGGAAATAATGAATGGGACAACTAAACAGAATCTCTGTGATAGCGCAAGCATGGTTTCGTAGCTCAACACACAAAAATAGATTTTATACACATTTTTCAATTAGGTACAGTTTAATAAATAGAAGCGAATTTCGAGGGGGTGCCATGATTGTCAAAATTTTTTTCGAGCAAAAGTGTTTTGCCACAATACTCCATGTGGCACAGGAAAAAGGCACAAATTTTATCAGCAAAATCTGTGATGTGCGAGCGCCACGTCTGGGACACTTGGCATGGAATGACACACACACACACACATATATATATATATATATATTGAGAGAGCGTAGGCATGGGCAAGTTGGTAATTCATGTTTGACTTTTTGAGCGCGCAAAAGAACAGGGACGAAAAACGACGCGTACACAGCGCTGACTTCCAACATATGCTTTATTTTCTACAGTGGTACATATATATATAGACAACAAAAAGCAACGCACGCAGGTGCATTGTACAGGAAGGCTTCATGTAAAACCACAAATAAGTATGCATGATAAGCAATCAAACAACCTGATACCGGATTTTTTTCTTCTTTAAGAGATCAAGCGGTCATTCCTGACTACCACTATCGTCTAGTCACCCTGTGGGCCTTGCTTAGAAAGTCTAGTTCTTTTTGGATAGTTCAATTGAAGGTGCACTAATGCACATTTCTCCCAAACTTGCAATCTTCGCCGCTTCAATTATCTCACGTGTTGTTTGTGCCTGGCTCCTTCCTGTCGCAGTGCACTGCGAATACATGGGATCGCACCCACACTTCCTGCAGTGGAAAGCCAAATGTCCCACACCTCCAGTTCGCACGTTATTTGCGTGCTCACGCAGCCTGTCATTGGCACACCGTCCCGTCTGCCCTATGTATTTCTTGCCACAGGACAGCGGTAACTCATAAACGATGTTGTTCTCACATTTAACAAAGCTTTCTTTGTGCTTTTTTTGGCACCTGGGTTTTTCAGAACCACTGTAGGAGGCCTTGCACAGATTATAAAGCTTGTTTGGTGCTGAAAGGACGACTCTTACGTTGGCGTTGTTTCCTATCTTTTTCAGCCTATGTGAGACATCGTGAAGGTACGGTATGACGGCGCATTTCTGCTTGACAGGCTCCATTTCTGGTGAAGCCTGCTCCTCACCCTCGCGAGCATGTTTGACAGTCTTGAGAAGACCCTCCGCCACAGATGTGACGACATACTGAGGAAACCCCGCCTTTTTCAGGCGGTCAGCTTGCGCCTGGAAACTACACGAACACTTGTGAGGACATGAGCGGCGAAGCGCATTCATTAGGGTTAATTTTGCAATACCCCTTTTAACTAGCTTGGAGTGGCCCGAAGAAAACGGCAGAAGCGGCTTATTGGCCCTAGGCTCGTACGACCAGCAGACCTGGTCTCGCTTGAAGAACATTCGTATGTCAAGAAAACGCAAGGCGTTGTTTTGCCTCATTTCATGCGTGACTGCGAGCGGTTGCAGGAAACGCGTGAACAGATCAAGTACGTTTGAAGAATCATTGCCAAATTCGCCTGGACTTGATTCTAGAAAGACAACGTAGTCGTCTACATATCTAAACACCTTTTTTACATTTGTGCCTGTTAGCTCTGTTTCTACTTTCTAGTAACAGGCACAAATGTAAAGAAGATGTTTAGATATGTAGACGACTACGTTGTCTTTCTAGAATCAAGCCGAGGCGAATTTGGCAATGATTCTTCAAACGTACTTGATCTGTTCACGCGTTTCCTGCAACCGCTCACAGTCACGCATGAAATGCCTTGCGTTTTCTTGACATACGAATGTTCTTCGAGCAAGACCAGGTCTGCTGGTCGTACGAGCCTAGGGCCAATAAGCCGCTTCTGCCGTTTTCTTCGGGCCACTCCAAGCTAGTTAAAAGGGGTATTGCAAAATTAACCCTAATGAATGCGCTTCGCCGCTCATGTCCTCACAAGTGTTCGTGTAGTTTCCAGGCGCAAGCTGACCGCCTGAAAAAGGCGGGGTTTCCTCAGTATGTCGTCACATCTGTGGCGGAGGGTCTTCTCAAGACTGTCAAACATGCTCGCGAGGGTGAGGAGCAGGCTTCACCAGAAACGGAGCCTGTCAAGCAGAAATGCGCCGTCATACTGTACCTTCACGATGTCTCACATAGGCTGAAAAAAGATAGGAAACAACGCCAACGTAAGAGTCGTCCTTTCAGCACCAAACAAGCTTTATAATCTGTGCAAGGCCTCCTACAGTGGTTCTGAAAAACCCAGGTGCCAAAAAAAAACACAAAGAAAGCTTTGTTAAATGTGAGAACAACATCGTTTATGAGTTACTGGTGTCCTGTGGCAAGAAATACATAGGACAGACGGGACGGTGTGCCAATGACAGGCTGCGTGAGCACGCAAATAACGTGCGAACTGGAGGTGTGGGACATGTGGCTTTCCACTGCAGGAAGTGTGGGTGCGATCACATGTATTCGCAGTGCACTGCGACAGGAAGGAGCCAGGCACAAACAACACGCGAGATAATTGAAGCGGCGAAGATTGCAAGTTTGGGAGACATGTGCATTAGTGCACCTTCAATTGAACTATCCAAAAAGAACTAGACTTTCTAAGCAAGGCCCACAGGGTGACTAGACGATAGTGGTAGTCGGGAATGACCGCTTGATCTCTTAAAGAAGAAAAAAATCCGGTATCAGGTTGTTTGATTGCTTATCATGCATACTTATTTGTGGTTTTACATGAAGCCTTCCTGTACAATGCGCCTGCGTGCGTTGCTTTTTGTTGTCTATATATATATATGTACCACTGTAGAAAATAAAGCATATGTTGGAAGTCAGCGCTGTGTCCGCGTCGGTTTTCGTCCCTGTTCTTTTGCGCGCTCAAAAATGTCAAACACACACACACACACATATATATATATATATACATATATATATATATACATATACATATAAAATGCTTAACAATGGTGGTGACGTGGCTAAGGACTACGCATTATTCGCAGGATGTTGTGCCTATAGTTTAGGTGCTTACTGATAAAACAGTAGGTTGTCATTACAATGTGAACATGTATGAAATGGCATGAAGTGTTTAAAACCAATTCAAAGAATAATTTTACGAATCGCAGAAATTTCAGTTTGTTAATAGGATGAAGGCATGCAGACGTGAAAGAGAAGACACAGACAAACCAAACGCTAGCGTTTGAGCTGTCCGCATCTCTTCTGTTTCCGTGTTGCATGGCTTACTTTCTTCTAGAATCAACATTTTTTGTAGTTTTACGCGAGCGGAAATTGTTCTGAGACTCATCTATATAAACTTCGAGTAGTATTTTATTTCCCCCAGAGGAATCGAATGCAGCACTGTAAAGTTGCTACAAAAACTTGTTGCGGCTGTCACGCATCCACCACAGTGTTCCTGTTTGAGTAAAACCGGTGGAAGTGCCTTGTTGAGTAACAAGAGGTAGCGGCACCAACTTTCGTCGATTGTCAGATAAAAACCCTAATGGTGTTCGCTCTGATTTGAACTTCTTTTGAAATTCTTGATCAATCTCTATAAAATTTGTTTAGTTTATGTGTATTTGTACGCTGATTTTGAAAATGCAAATATTTTTCTACTATTATATGTCGTGTTAAGTATATCAAACATTTCATGTGCCATGTTAGGCCTGCACGAGTTACAAAGTAAGCATATCACAATAATATGAAATGGGAACTGTATGCAACATAACCAGAATGCATGTCCTAAACCCACTTAACAATAGTCATAGTATGCTGAACATTGACCAGTAAGTGTATGTCTAGCTGGTGATTCGCTCACGAGAGTTCAATATTACGTAACTTTTAACTCAAATGGGTTTAAAACGCGAGTTCGTATGTGGGCTAGTGGGTTCATGAACATTATGCCAGAACAGCGCAGTAAACTCCTTTAAAACTATTGCATACAGTTTTTATCCCCTAACTATAGCGATATGTCGATTTACTTTGTAACTCCAAGTTTGGAAAGGCTTGCTCATCAAGACACATGAAATTTTTATGTGTAAAAACTGCGTTTTCTTCCAGATAATTGCATATTTGAAATCGCCACATAAGTAAACCTAAACTCGGCAAGTTTCATCAATATCGACCAAGAAGAAAAATAAACGCATTATTTGTTGCAGAGTGTCTCATTGAGTACCACGAAGTGGTCACACTGACTCTTGCCAGGGGAGTCATGTACACCACTGTCCTTAAGGACAACGGAGTCAAAGGAACGCTCCAGTGGGGGTCAGCGTTACCATGGCAAAGGGGTCACCCTGACTACCTAGAGGTACTAGCGGGAAATAAAAGGTAGTCACGTAGACTCCTGCGTTGGGAGTAACGTAGACTCTCTGCTTGTGAAGAAGGGAGTCGTTGGTCTGAAGAACGAAGGGAGTCGTTTGACACCCCAAATTGTGAAGAAGGGAGTCGTTGGTCTGAAGAACGAAGGGAGTCGTTTGACACCCCAAAAGGTCATCATATGTGTAGCGAGGCGATTACCACCCAAAGGTAGTCAGTACAGACACCCTTTTTTTTAAGAGTGTGCCTTCCCTCTAGCCTGGCCGTTAATTCTCACAGGGCGAGCGGGGAACGCAGTGGACTCTGCGCGCGAGAGGGGGGAAGCGTAGGAGAGGAGAGAGAGAGGGGGAAGGGACGCGCATGCGCTGGCGCTCATAGCGGCGCTGCGCAGGAGAGAATTTCGGCATGTCGAGCCCGCATTTCAGAGGAGTCAACCGAAGCAAGCTCTGGACAACGCACGCAGCGCTTTACCGGTTTGAAGGAGAGGAGACTAGAGGAGGCGAGTAGCGCATGCGCCGCGAGAGCAGAAGCGAGAACGCAGAAGAAACGCAAGCAGGTTTTGGGAGAGAAGTGGAGAGAGTAACGCGCAGCTGTTGGAGAGAGGGAAGGAGGAGAGTTGCGCATGCGTAGTGTGAGTGCGGACGCCCACGCCGCGGGACATACTCCCGAGCAAGAGATGCTTCGCATCTAAAAAGTGCGGCCAGCTCCACTTCGCGAACACTGAAACAGCGAAGCTGATGCCCCCCTTCGTCCCTTCGTCGGACTCACCCTCACCCATGTCTGTGCGCCTCTCATTAGTTCACCCTTTCCAGCAAGCCTCGACACTCCCCCTCTTAGCGCGCTTCTTATTGGTTTACCCTCCCCACCGAGCCTCGCGCTCTCCAATCTTCGCGCGGCGCAGCCTTTCCTCTCCTAGCGAGTCCAACTCTCGCCTCGCCACTCTCGCCACGCCACAAGACACCAGAACCAGCGCTACGCCAACGGACGGGGAAGCCTCAGCTATGAACAGCTTCGCAGTGACCGTCGTCGGCTGCAACACGAGCGATGCAAAACAGTCAAGTGATAAGATATTACGTGGTGTGAATGTAGGTCCACGTCGAACGGTGCTATAGCTGCCAAACACCAGCATACATTGTGCAAGCTTTCATATATGAGTTTACACTAAACAAGCAACTACTTCCGCGAGACGCTTAACTTTCGTGATACACCGATTCCTATGACGGAACACCACAAAGACGAAGTGAACGCGCATCTCGTGAGCCTCAAGGTACGCTATATACGGATGCTACTTCAGAAGTACGCGGCATTTCCTGCTCAAAACTCGAAAAGAAAGACGAAGAGAGGAGTAGGAGGAAAGACGGTGCTACACTAACAACTTGTTTTATTCAACGTGAAGCCTATTACGTAAGTATATACCTCACGTTCACACTCTCGGCACCAGGAGACAGCACAGAACAAATGAGAAGCACCTTGTTCACGAGTCACTTGCTATGTGATGAGAGTGGTGTGCGTAGGGCGTATATGTAACATCTAAACAAGAGATGTGCTGAGAAAACTCACAGGGTCCCATAAACAGGGGGTAAGTGCTCGAGCCGACGTTTCGACAAGTGGGCTTGTCTTCTTCAAGGATGGAACTTCTAGGTTCCAGCCTTGAAAAAGACAAGTCCGGTTGTCGAAACGTCGGCTCGAGCACCTACCCCTTGTCGACGGATTTTTTTCATCGCAAGCTTCCATCTTCCACTTCCTGCCGTTTTTTTACAGGGTCCCTTGGGCATTCATCTAAGACGACTTCAAGGCGAAAGTTATCTCCTTTTTCTTCTCAGTCGATGTATTTATCCTGCCCCGCCATCCTCCGAAAGCTTTGTGCAGCTAGCGTGGTTTTGCATTGCCTGCGTGATCTGCCCAATTTTGACCAAGCTACGATGTCATGTGATGACGGCATCATGTGACGTGACGCCAAAATTCGTGACGACATGACAACGTCACCAATTTTGGCGATATGTGGCGTCATCATGACGTCAAATGGTGACGTCACCTCGGGATGATGCTTTTTTGCATCACTCGTTCCCGACGCCGCAGGACGCGAGACGCCGCCGACGCGGAACGCCGACGGTCAAATTTCGCGTTTGATGAGGCATCTAGAATGAGGCATCTACACACCTCTAGAATAAGCGCCAATAAATGATCATACAGCGAAGTTTTATATGACTCCGAGGTTTCTTCGTTAGGAACGACAGAAAATCGGGAAATGTGCGCCGATCCACAAGACTGTACAATCTGGGGATCGGCGCCTCTTGGCATAAGTCGCGAAACTATTTGTATACATGATGTAGAAAATTCAGCGTCATATTTTGCGTAAAATTTAGCATTACGCGGTACCTACGTGAAAACCACCTTCGCGAATAAGTTGTGCACTCAGGGGGACGCAAAGTAAGATTGCAACTATCGTTGTCGGCCACCCAATTAACAGGATTTAATAATTAAGTAAACTGCAGTAAGCGTGTGTGTTGAAAAGTTTGAAGCAGTCGTGTTTGTTCACAGTTCCACTTGGAATAACTGTGCTGGCATGTCCGCGTGCTCCGAGATATCCCTCTGTGAAGCGTTAATTGCGCTTCGCGTGATTACGGGTGAAAGACAGGAGCGACTGGCGCAAAGCTCCTCCCTGATGTGTCGCGTCAATTGCGTTCGACAGTTAATCTTAGTACGCGTCGAACAGTTAGGCATAGATGATAACGGTTACCCTTTTACTACCGGCTGGGTGTATCAAGAATTGCGCTGTAATCTATCTATCTATCTATCTATCTATCTATCTATCTATCTATCTATCTATCTATCTATCTATCTATCTATCTATCTATCTATCTATCTATCTATCTATCTATCTATCTATCTATCTATCTATCTATCTATCTATCTATCTATCTGTCTGTGTCTATCTATCTATCTATCTATCTATCTATCTATCTATCTATCTATCTATCTATCTATCTATCTATCTATCTATCTATCTATCTATCTATCTATCTATCTGTCTGTCTGTCTGTCTGTCTGTCTGTCTGTCTGTCTAATGTCTGTGCACGCGAGAACGGGACTTGACGTATCCCTACCCACCGACATCCGTGTGCTGTGATCTCGGTCTCTGAAATGCACGTCACGCCTGGTTGCTCGCAGAAGAGGTTCCCCTTGGAGGGCTTAACGGGGTACGGTTCTGAGTACGACGACGGGCCGTATAAGGTGCGCTGATTTTGTTGAGGCCGTGGGAGTATGGCGTCCTGCGAGAGCACATCACTTGCTGTATATGGTAAGTGGATCTATACGCCAACTTGGGCGGATAGTATGAGCCTCAGGGAATCCATTTAGTTGAAGTAACCGGATTTCAATCTGCGGTTTCCGCTTATGAATTTTATGTTAATGAGGTCACTGATAGCCCGTACAGTGAGGTTGACGTATTTGGCCAAAATATGTTAAGAAAAGGGTATATAGTCTCTTCTAAGTTGTTGAACGACCGCGTGGTTATGTGCAGGCCATATTTGTATAGAAACGAGAATTGTGCATAGGGCGAAACGTAGGCTTAATCGCAGTTGAACAAGAAGAGTCGGCGTTATTGTGTTCTGCCGGTAATGCGCTTTGACTACCTTGAAAAGGAATTTTGATTGTAAATCTTCCAGTAGGAGTGTATATGGCATGAGATGGAAACCGATTGGATAGTAAGAAAAAGCAAGATGAGAAGGGGTAGAAAAACTGCGTTTTGTGAAATGATATAGCGTGTTTGTTGAATACAGACAACACATTTCGTCAGCTATAGTTATCAGCGTCATCGTGCAATTTCGAGCAGCCGAACTGAGGCTGTCTTACTCCTCTCCCCCTCTGCCTGTCCTCCAATCTATAGTTTCGTGCCAAAATGTCGGCCACTTCCAAACCAACCGATACGTTATTGTGGAAAAGAAATCCTCAGCAAAGTGAAGCATTGATTGATTATTATGGAGAAAAGTCGCAAGATCGAAATAACTTTTATAACAATTGTATTAGCTGCGCTCAATAAAATAATTTGCTAATTATAAAAGCGAACAAACGAACCTGCCATCACTTATCCTCCTTGACCATCGGTGAGAACGAAGCTTCTCGATTGTGCACTCTGACTGGGAAAGAATGCTAATAATCAGGGACAAACTTCTGGCATAATGCAAAAACAAAAGAAAAGAAAACAAAAGCGCATGTCTGTTTCTTTGAAAAATATTGACCTATTTGGGAGTCGTCGTACTCGTTGTTGCTGTTGTAATCTGTGTTGTTGTACGCGAGGCCGTCATTGACGGTACGAATGCGCCTCGGCAGGGGTGTAGCCAGAAATTGTTTTCGGGTAGGGGGAGGGGTGGCACCTCCTTGATCTGAAGTAGGGGTCGGGCAGCCAGATGTGGTCGAGTGTCATTTTGAGCTCTGTATGCCATGGCAAAATATATATATATATATATATATATATATATATATATATATAGGGGGGGGGGGGGGGCACGGGCCCCGTGTGCGCCCCCCCTCCCCCCGCCGGCTACGCCACTGCGTCTCGACCACTTAAACATGATCACTGTCAGAATGAGAGAGGCCTAATGTAATACATCCCATGTGATCTGCTGGTCGTGTTGCGCGATGTGAATGAAAGGAGACCACATTAAATTATACGAAAATGTATTTCGGTTGGTCTTAAACATAATTACACCAACACCCAGAAGATTATACTTGCTGGGGAAAGTGTGTGCAAATTATACTTTTAGTGGTTTAGTTATGCCATCTGCGTTTGCATATTATTGTCGTTGTCCTCCGATCAACGATATCTGTCTTTGCGAACGACCGTCGCCGAACTTTACTTAAGCTATTATAACAGAAATCTCCCTTGCAGACGTTAGTAATATTGGTGTTAGGAACCAATTTCGGATAAATCGCGATTCAAAGCTTGGGTGAATCTAAGAGGGAGGGAAGCGGTGGGTTGACTGAAACCACCCCCTTCCATCAAAAAAGAAAAAAAAAGCGCCAACGCCAGCAACCGCTTCCACGCTTCTCAGTATGTTAGATTTGTAGTTTTTTTTTTTTCTTAATTGTGACAATTCCTGACGCTCACTGATCGTGCGAAACGGAGGACGTCATCCTCCGGGATGGGGGACCAACACCCCAACGAGACCGCGGGCCCCAGTCGTCTGCCTACCGATGGACCGAAGACGAGTGACCGTGCCGTCGTATCCGTTCCTTGTGACTCCACCGACAGCTCGTCCGTGGAAGAGATGGAGTCGGAAGCTGACTTCGCGACGTTCACCTCCCGCCGGTTGAAGCGAAAGCTTCGAAGGACGTCATCTTCAAGGGACTCGCAACCGGCGCTGGATACCGGCAAGCAGTGTTTTACAATCTCGTATGTGCCTACCTCTACAACAGACAACTTGAACTCGCTTAACAGGCAGTCATTAACTGAATATTTTGAGCGAGTCGCACCTGCGCAAGTGACTGAAATTCGTATAAATGGCAGGAAGAACATATTGTCAGTCGACGTGACAAACAAGACTATTCTCGAGAGGCTGAAGGCCGTCACACAATTGGGGACTATCTCAGTGCGTTCGTTCCTCGCTCGCGGAAAAGGAACAACGACTGGTGTCATAAACGACGTGGACAGTGACATCACTGACGCTGACCTCCAGAGACTTGTAACGTCGACCGTGCGAGTCCTGAATATCCGCCGCTTCGGGCAATCTCGCTGCATCAAGCTAGTATTTGATTCCGAGATTCTGCCTAGCCACGTCAAGGTTGGATACGTCCGACATCCTGTGCGCCCTTACGTGCCACGGCCTTTGCAGTGTCACAAGTGCTGCAGGTTGGGACACGTCAGCGCAGTCTGCAAAAGTGAGATTACTTGCCAGCGGTGCGGCGGACCTCATAAAGTCGACAACTGCGATGCTGCTGCTCCTTTGAAATGCCCAAACTGCTCTGGTGCACATGAAGCGACCTCGAAGGACTGCCCCAAGATAAAAGAGGAAATGCGCGTCCTGCGGAAGATGGCGAGGGACAACTCGACACACAGGGAAGCTGTCTCATCCATCCGCCGTCATAGACGCCGCTCCGAACGCAGGCGCCAACGGAACCACAGTGGCCACCGGAGTGATAAATCAACAGTTCAGGACAAACACATGACTGCGCAGCATAACGCCTCTACTCCCATCTGTAGAGCACCCCGTCCGAGTGACGCACAAAAGGAGGCCGAGCCAGCGAAGCACGCCGATGCTTCAGATGCTGAATGGCCTTCGCTACCATCTGGAGCAATAGGCAAGACCACATCATGGGCTGCATCTCCAACGGTGGCTCACAACGACAGGCAAGACTTTGAAAAGACCCAGAATATACTGAAGAACCTGCTGAAGTCCATTCGTGCAATTCTCTGCGAGCTACAGACGCCGGGCGCGAAGGCAGCAGTGCAGATCCTCAACGTGCTGGAACCGCTCCTGGTAGAGCTTCCATAGAACAATATGGCAAATTCATTCGAAGAGCGTGTTCGTGCATCTGCAATAATGCAGTGGAATGCAAGAGGTTTGCGAAGCCGGTTGTCTGACTTTCGACAACGGATGTTTAAATACCAATTTCCCGTGGTTATTATATGCGAGCCGAATATGGTGTCGTCTTTTCGGCTTTCCGGATACGTGACACTGTGGTCTCGCGACGACCGAAGTGCGAGTAAAGTGCTGATATGTATACGTCGTGACCTAACGTTCGTGAGGCATGACGTGGCCTCTCATGCTTCAAATGAATATATATGCCTCACGGTGAAGCACAAACGGCGTTCACTCTCAATAATCGGTGGATATATCCCCCCCAGAAGCCGTGCGGACTGCACTCACCTCTTATCTGTGCTCCAAGCTTGCCCAGGTCCACATGTATTAATTGGTGATTTCAACGCACACCATCCCATGTGGGGCTCAGCTTCAATGAACACCCGTGGCAGGGACATTGCGGATCTTCTACTAAATCAGGGCCTGCTGTCCATCAACGATGGATCGCCAACTTTTCTTCGTGGCGCATCGTACAGCAGCTGTCTGGACGTTTGTTTCGTGTCTAGGGCTCTCCTGCCAACCACCTCCTGGTGTGTAGACGTGGAAACACACGGAAGTGACCATCTGCCGACATACATTCAACTGAAAGCATTCCGCCGTTCGGCTCCTCTTTCAGTGCGAAGCGTGGAATGGCAAGCATTCCAAAGCTCTGTGGACACCCAGTGTACCAACATCCAATCTTTCTCTGAAATAGAGAGTGTCATCGCATCAGCCCTAAGTGCAAATACGAGGCGTGTCACTGTACCACAATCAAGATCGCAGATTGATGCACAATACGAACACCTTCGTGCAATCCGTCGTCGTGCAGAGAGAAAGTACAGGAGGACGAGATCACCATCAGACTTGTCTGCATCTCGCCGAACACTACGACATATATTACGACACTTAGATAAACTCGACAGACAACGGTGGAGGACATTTTGTGGATCTCTGGACCCCAGGAAGCCTCTGTCGCGAATATGGCAAGTTGTTCGGAGCCTTCAGACACCTACGCAGCAGTTGTCTCCTTTCCGAGCTGTCGCACTAAAGCAAGGCCGAAGTGAAGTAGAAGTAGCAGAAGATTATTGTCAATTACTGGTAGGCACTTCCTCCTCACCGGTATCGCTTTCATACTGCGCCTCACCACCATCTTCTGACGATCGCCTCGACTTGCCGTTCACTATGCACGAACTCGACGCTGCGATTGCCGCCTCCCGACGCTCGTCTGCGCCAGGGCCTGATGGGATCACCTATTCGGCTCTCTGTCACCTTGGCCAGGAGGCGCGGAAAGTTCTTTTATCTTTCTACAATTCTACGTGGGACACGGCAACAGTCCCAGACAGCTGGAAGTGCAGTCGCATAGCGGCCTTACTGAAACCAGGCAAGTGCTTGCACGAACTTTCTTCGTATAGGCCAATTGCCCTAGCCAGTTGTGTCGGCAAAGTAATGGAACGCATGGTGCTGACGAGACTGGAATGGCTATTGGAGAACAATGTCATCTTGCCAGATTTTATGCATGGCTTCCGAAGGGGTCGATCGTCAATAGACGGCGTCGTTGACCTAGTTTCATCGGTAGAAAAAGAAAAACAACGTCGAAGATTAGTAGGCGCAATTTTTTCGGATATTAAAGGCGCCTACGATAACGTCCTTCATGAGGCCATTCTTGATGCGCTTGAAGACATCGGCGTAGGAGGCCGCCTTCACGCGTGGATAGTCAGCTATCTTAATGGACGTACCATTTTCATGTCGACACCTGATGGTGACACGGGCCGGCACCGCGTTAGCCGTGGAGTTCCACAAGGCGCGGTCCTCAGCCCCATACTTTTCAACATCACCCTCATTGGTCTTGCGACTGAGCTCCCTAACGTCGTCAAAGTCAGCGCCTACGCTGACGATATATGCATATGGGCATCTGGAGCAACGCGTCCGCAACTGCGAGCAAGACTTCAACACGCCACATCAGTAACGTCAAAGTACTTGCGCCGTCAAGGCCTGCAACTCTCAACAACGAAGTGTGCTGCATTGGCATTTACAAAGAAATCAATGACGCGGTACCCGATCTTCGCTGACGGAGCAGTGATTCTTGCTGTCACGCACTACCGATACCTAGGTGTCGTCATTGATCGCAGCCTATCTTGGACGAAGCATGTCGCTGCGCTACGGACCAAACTTGTTAGTTTTGTAGACGTTCTTCGAGTTGTAGCAGGACTAAGATGGGGCCCCTCTGAGAAGAGTCTCCTGCAGTTGTACCAGGCATTGTTCGTTGGCTATTTACGGTACAGTGCACCTGTGCTCTCGAGTATGCGTGCAACATGCATCCGTACTTTGGAGAGCCTTCAAGCGCGAGCGCTGCGAACGTGCCTAGGGCTACCAAGGTGTACAACAACCTCTGGCACCATAGAGGAATCACGTACATGCCCTATAGAGGTTTACTTGTCGTGTGAGCCCCTTCGAGTCCACCTTCGACTGCTGACTCGACACGCAAACCATCCCTTGTCTTCGCTCCAGAGAGATCGACCAGGCTGCACCTACTCAAGATGCCTCGATACACACAGGCACGTCATCCCTTCTGACTTTACACCAGTCATCATCCCCACAGTGCCACCGTGGACGC
This sequence comes from Rhipicephalus sanguineus, assembly GCF_013339695.2. NCBI lineage: Eukaryota > Metazoa > Arthropoda > Arachnida > Ixodida > Ixodidae > Rhipicephalus > Rhipicephalus sanguineus. Next base: position 129,841,413 of record NC_051186.1, on the reverse strand, counting down.
TGAACAGGCCACTGGTGTCCCTTCAAATACCCGGGATTACAAAGAAGCGTCGTGTTCCTTGTGCTGCGCTCAAACAACTCACCTTGGCATATTTGACTCAACGATATGACGACACTCTGCACATATACACCGATGGATCTGTGACTCCGTGCGCTTCGACTGCGGCCTTTGTGATCCCTCATCTGGGTACCTCCCGGCAGTACAAATTAGATCACAGGTCGTCTTCAACAGCTGCAGAACTTGTTGCGATACGGGAAGCTTGCCAATTCGTGTCCAGACAATCACCACGTAAATGGACGATACTATTAGACGCAAAATCAGCATTACAAGCTATTGACTCTCGCTCAAGAAGGGGACAATATTATGCACTAGCTTTAGAAATCATTGACGCATTCGACCGTGCGCAGAAGATCGGTCACTCAGTTACATTGCAATGGATTCCTGGACACTGTGGATTGGCAGGCAACGAGCTTGCTGATGCTGAAGCAAGAGCTGCTGTCTCTAACACCCCCACCGACGTGAAAGTACCGTATACGCGAGGTGACGTGAACTCTTTATTGAGATTGCTCATGCGAGAGTGCATAACCACTTATTGGTCTCAGCCAGACCATCGATACAGGCGTCTGCGGGAAATAGATCCGGCAATGACTTTTCGCCTCCCGGCTAGAATGAACCGAGGCAACGCCAGTTTGCTGCACCGGATTCGTCTGGGAGTTGCATTCACTCGCCGCTATGCATACCTCATCCGCCGTGCGGCCAGCCCGAACTGTGAACGATGCCACGTACATGAAACAACAGCACATATATTTTGTGACTGCCCACTTTACGTGTCGCAACGTAATACACTTGCTTCAACTTTGGCAGGAATAGGTGTGGCAACACTAAGCGAGACGGGTATTTTGTCAGCTATGTGCGACCATACAAAGTCACCAACTGCTATCAAGGCTGTGATAGATTTTCTCAAGAGCACAGAACTGGACACAAGACTATAGCGAAACCACTAAGTCACGTGGTTATTGTAATATTGTATATACGCATAACTCTTTCCTCTCCCCATCATCACCCCTCATCACTCCTTTTTTCCCCTTTCCCTTTTCCCCTGTGCAGAGTAGCAGGCTAGAGCGCACTAGCTCAGGCCGACCTCTCTGCCCTTCAAATAAATTCTCTCTCTCTCTCTTGTGCAGTGTATCACCCATAAAGGTTTAATTACGAGAAGTATTTCCGAATGGGAAAACTGATTTCATCAACTGAGTGTTAACCAAAATTAACACTATTTATATCATGGTAGAACTTTAATAACACTAACACCTTAAAAGAAAAACAAAGAGGTCGCCGTTTCCTATCTATCTATCTATCTATCTATCTATCTATCTATCTATCTATCTATCTATCTATCTATCTATCTATCTATCTATCTATCTATCTATCTATCTATCTATCTATCTATCTATCTATCTATCTATCTATCTATCTCCACATATGATATATGGAGAAAATGTTGCATGCGATAGCCACCCACTCATTCCTATCATTCGTTCAATCCGCATCAGAATAGTCGTTTCGGTCGCGGTGTCTTGATAAAGAGAACACTACTTAATGTTGAACTATTTCCTATCATTTAAGAGATTTTAGAATTTCGAAGGTGTGTCGAGTGTAAGCGTAAACATCTGCTGACGAAAAACAGTAGAGACACATTAGTACAGATAACATAATTCCGTGCAAAAATATTTTTGAGAGGCACACAATCAGGCTTGATGAGAAGTTCGGCATAGGTTGTAGTGCATCAGTACTGTTCAGGCGTGTTCTTTCTATCATCAGAAAGCCTCCAACGCAATAATAACGAGCGCATCAACGCATCAAAGCATGTAACGAACATTACAGTTCGTTTACTTCAAAAAATGTGTACAAGGTTAATACCATCAATCCATTTTTTTTTTATTTCCGTCGACAGTAACCTGATGTGGCTCGAATATTGATGCCATGGGTTATTTTTCTTCTCTGTTCATTTTAGATGTTTTAAAGGACGCTTTAAGGAAAATGTAGTCAAAAATTTGACTGAAAGGGATAGCCTTGCTCCGTCGTGCCCCCAACCCCATATACCATCCATCAGTAGCGTAGCCAGAAATGTTTTTCGGTGGGGGAGGGGGGTTGTTCAGACATACTGTATGTGTGTTGTTCGTGCGTGCGTTTGTGTGTGAGTGTGTGTGTGTGTGTGTGTGTGTGTGTGTGTGTGTGTGTGTGTGTGTGTGTGTGTGTGTGTGTGTGTGTGTGTGTGTGTGTGTGTGTGTGTGTGTGTGTGTGTGTGTGTGTGTGTGTGTGTGTGCGCGTATACATATGCAAAATTGAAAAATCAACACCCCTCCCCTTTCCACGCTCCTGGCTACGCCAGTGCCATCCTATATCAACGCTCTTAGATCCCCCTTTTTTTAAATGTAAGAGCGTTGATCCATATGGCATCAGTATGCCGGCAGTGGGGTAAGCTTCGAGAGGAGCATCTGAATGCATCGCGTCAGCGTTGCGCTCAATATTAAAAGCGGTGAAATTAGGCATAAGTACTGCGGGAAAAGGCAAAAACGATTACAAACGCGTCGCCTACGCGCCGGTTCACAATTGCTCACGCGAAGGATAACTCCAGATGTGCAACGAGAGATGGCAGCACACGCGAGAGCTCTAGCGCCGCCTCTTGTTGTGCTCGGAGTGTTGATTGCTTCGGGTGGAACTGGCGACTGGTAGATGGCAGCGCTGACGCCGACCGGCGCGCCGTGTCGTGAGTCCCACGATACCTGCTTGTGCTTCGGGTTGCTCGCGTCTGTATTAGGTGGCAGCACCTTATAATGACATCGCCTCGCGCGCCAATGGGATCCCGGACTAAGGATCCCACTCACTGATCTTCTCAAGAACATCAAATAAACGTTTTATTCTCTCTCTCCTCCCCGATCTACTTATTTAAAAGACAAATAGATGTTTATTCTCTCTCTCTGCGGGCTTTTGATGCGTACTGACTGGCTTAATCCGTCCAAATCATTGCTAACGTCAACGTGCGTGTGGCCAGTGTGGCTTTTTTGGTGCGATCTCTCGAATTTGTGAAGTTGTATTGTTACTGCGAAGCTGTATGTATGGCTAGGCGAAACCAAAATGCGCCCGTCCTGTGTACGCAAAAATTCCTAGCGCGTATGTGCCACATAAATCTGGTAAGCCCCACTACTCACCCCTGGTCCACCGAAATTGAAGAAGGGATCACACGGGCGGCAAACACCACTTAAGCTTTCTAGTGGACAGACGTACCAATAATTGAGAAAGACTTTAATGAGCTGTTCGGATTCACCCAGTGAAAACAACGGAGCCACCCGTTTCACCTTCGCTGGTTGACCATCTGTTCCAAGTCGTTTGGCGGTGATTTTTGTCGTTCTGTTGTTCTTGTTGTTGTTGTTGTTGTTGAAGTGCCACCGCGTCACTGACGGCTCCTGGACTAGTACATCTCTTAGCAGCGAAGCTGTCTAGGCTGCCGTAATATGTATGCCTTATCACGAATCATATATAAACGAGTATGTGCCACAGAAATTGGGTCTACACTCAAAGTTAGCCCAACACTATGGAGCCGAAAGGTAGGTAGGGAACGGGTTGTGTGAGTGCATGATCAGTCAGTTCAAGACGATGTACTTTTAATTCACGAGGAAAATATCTACCGACGACTAACGAGGCACTTCCACAGGTTTTATCTATGCGAATTTTTACTTGGTTTGCATAACCGAGCTATGCATGCAAGCCTCTCGCCGTATATCACACTCATCACAACGCAATAATGATCAAGATGCCTGTGAAACCGACGTAGAACGCTCCTCCCTCTCCTAGTTACGACAACAGGGACTTATACTCTGTGATGAGTAACTGTGATCTTGGCTATGAAGCTGCCGAGCCAATTATTGATTGGCCAAAGCTACAGTCGCTTGGTAATGCAACACAAGCCGAGGCATCGAAAGAGGACCAACGACAAGAAATGCTAGTGACGGAAGATGAAACCATGGTCGAAGTCTTTCATGGCAGGGACGAGCTCGAAGAGTTCCCAAGAGCGGAGATTGGAGAACATTTCTTTAATGATGAGTACGATGAGTGTGATGAGTACGATGACTAAGCTTGCTCAATAAAGATGACTTCTCGTTAACAATTACTGTCTCTCTCATTCATACTTAGGATCACGCTCGGTCAAACCATTCAGCCGGCTACTGCTCCTAAATATAACGTCGTAGTAATTGGATATAACCTCGTAGTACTTAGCTAACATCGTAGTACCTGGCTAACGTCGTAGTACTTGGCTAACGTCGTAGTACTTGGCTGTAACGTCGTGGTACTTGGCTACAATGTCGTAGCATTTGGTTGAACTTGGCTATAACGTCGTAGCACATAGCTAAGGCCTAGCAACGGCCTAGAAGCAACCCAGAAACGACCCTCATCACCTAGCTAAGGTCTAGAAACAACCTAGAGGCAACCAGATTAGTCTTTCAGAATCGTCCAGTTTCGCTGTTTCAAGGCTTGCGTGGCCTAGTGCTTAGTACAAGCTTCGCCTATGTTTATTGGAAAAAAAACTTTTATATGGCCCAGCATATATGCCTCCACACATTGCAACCAACGTCCCTACTCTGGCGTTAATTATTATTATTATTATTACTTTATTTAGGCAACGTGAAAAATGCAATTCGTGCAGTTACAAGACTTTCCAAATTCGAAAGAATATCAAAAAATAATTTTTCTACGCTTTCCTAATTTTTGTACTTACGTTAAAGAACTTTATAATGAAAATACTTAAGTTCAATCGCCTTTGTAAGATCATGCCAGGGAAAAGAAATGAGAAACTTGGGTTTTGCAGTTTTGGCGGCAAGCTTTGAAAAATGTCACAACGTCGAAAATTTCACTTTATGAATCAGTCATCTCCGATCTCAATAAAATTTTTGCGCGACCTTCGACTGTTCAGTCATCTGTTATGTGAAAAAAAAAGACAGCTTGCCTCCGGTAGGAAACGCACCTACAACCTTTAGATAACTGTCGTAGGCTCGGTCCCTACCGGCGGCAATTCGGTTGTCTTTTCGTGCACTTTAATTTGTTCAGTTATACCATAATTACTACAATACAGTTGAAAGACTGCAAATAACGTCTCATCTGCCTTCCTTGGCTTCATTGTCTTTTGATTTTCATCAAGGTTGTGTTTAACAAAAAAAAGAAAACGAGCCTTTGATAAATTCCCCTTCCTTCGTTGATACACATGTGGCTGCATTCATTAGGAAGTAGCCTGCAGCAGTGTAGAATGGAAGAAAATATATTAGATGTGAAGCATCTTATAGCGGAGTTCAATCCGGTGGTGGTGGTGGTGTGCGGCGTGACCACCCTTACTGCGCATGCGCAAACCTTCTCCACTTCGCCTCTCCACTCCCTCTCTCCACTCCCCCTCTCCCCTTTCCCTCTCCACATCACCTCTCCCCTTCCCCTTTCCCCTTACCCTTTCCCTTCTCATTTCCCTTTCCCACCCCTCTCCACTCCTCCTCTCATCTCCCATCTCTCCTCCCATTTCCCCTCTCCCCTTCCCTCTCTCTCCGCCCCCTTTCCCCTCTCCCCTTCCCCTCTCCCCTTTCCACCTCACCACTCCACCTCTGAAACGCGGGCTCTACATGCCGAAACACTGCTTCGCATCGCCTCATGGTCCCCTTTAGCGGGAGATGGTGTGATTTTTTTATTTATTAATCCTTAATGGCAAAAATGGGCCGAATCCTCCGCAAACCTAATGTCAAACGTATAGCAACGCCGGCATACTTGAGAGGCACGTAAATTCGCGCGGTTCTAAACGCGGCCCTATCACACTATATAATGAATGAACGAAAGAAGGGGTAATCAAAGGTAGCGCTTTTCTTTGTTAAACACAGCATTAATGACAACTAACAGATAATGAAGCCAAGGAAAGCATAGGGCACGTTGTTTGTCCCCTATACTTTTCATGGCTCCATTGTCTGTTGGTTGTCGTTAATGTTGTGTTTAACTAGGTAATGAAGTAAATCGCGGCCAAGAAATGTTCGCTCATCCTTGAACAATGTACGGACTTCCCCAACTAGCACGAATTTTATTCGGCTGGTTTGTGAGCTATAGCATTGTGCTCATTGCCCGAAGTGGGTCATTGCCTAGGAATGATTGGAAGTTTCCACCATTGGAGTAGAAGAAACAGTGGGCTTGAGGTACAAAACGCTTTTGTTTCCGTTTACGACCGTCTCTCTGCAGCACCGAACAATTTCCATGCCGAGTGCTTCAGGCTCTCCGTTATCTACACCGTATTTACTCGAATCTAGGCCGGCCCCGATTCTAAGCCGACCGCCGAAATTCGCAAGGCCAGAAAACAAAAAAGAACTTAATCATTGTACTCGAACCTAAGCCGACCCCACCACTTTCGCACATGTTTTTTCGAAAAACATCAGCTTAGATTCGAATAAACACGTAAGTATTACTCAGGATTATCTTCTATTGTACTTAACTCATGCTTGACTTGAAGGTAAAAAAAAAGAAGACTGAAACACAAGGAGGCAAATGACACAGGACCATCCTTCGTCCTGTGTAGTTTTCCGTTTTTTTTTTATTTGATCTTCAAGTAAAGTATGACTTACAACCGTTTCGCCCAAATTTTAGTTCCTGTTTCAATATCTCTGGCACTGCTTTTTGTTTTCTCCCTCTGTATTTAACTCTCATTATGTATATCCCAATCCTAAACGATGAACGCAAAATACGTCGCATACTTTTTCATAATATCGCTCAATATTCCTTTATAAATCGTGCTTACTTAGTGGATTTCTTTCCTTTATTTTCGTGCCCTTCGGCTTGACCAATGCCACGTTGTGGGTACGCGTCACTATTGAAAAACAAGAAACAGAAATCGCAGTGCGCGGACAGGCTTTCGGGAGCAGGCGTCATTTACGTTTGCCGATGTAATCGCCTAAGGAAAACACGCAAATTGGGCGAGTTGGTGAGGTTCCATGCCTTGTTAACAACGAGAGTATCCCAACCGAGTCTGTCATCGCGACATTTCTGGGAACAACATGCTCGTCAGAAATAAAGTTATGGCCGCTGATCTTTCGCGTGGAGCCTCTCGCTTTTCGTCCAATTCAGTGTAGAAACTGCTGGAGGTTCGGCCACAGTGCTGCAGGATGCAAATCAAACCTTCGTTGCCGTGCCTGCGGAGAGAGCCATTCCTCAAGCGAATGCTCTGCAGCATCAGAAAAGTGTTGTTTCTGTGGAGGGAGTCACTCCGCAGACTGCTCTGACTTCTCTGCTCGTGCTCAGTAAGTTCAAATACTAGAAATTGCTGACCGCCGCCGCTGTTCGCGAAGGGAAGCTATTGATATGGTTAAAGACAGGGCTTTCGGATGTTCTGGCATTGCAGCACGTCACACTTCCAGTATAGATTCAAATCTATCGCAGGCAATTGAATCTGCTGTGGAAAGGGCGATGGCTGAGGCTATGGATAAACTAGTATCCAACCTGTCTGAATGTTTGGTGCAAATTATTTCAAATCAGATGGCGCAAAGACTGCAAGCTACTAGAGGCTAATACAGCACCTCTACAATCAGCCATTACCAGTGACACCACTCAGCTACATAGCGTATAGTGTTGGACGAACTTTCTACATCTGTAGAAAAGGCTAAGATGTCTGTATCACAGGCGCAATTGAACCGTTATACGCTTCAGCCAAACACAGGTGACGCCACTGATATGTAAATTGATTTTCGAGCTCATAAACGCACAAAATCCCCTTTTTCCGCTGATCTCAAGTCTAGAACTAAGAAGAATGAATCGTCGCTTATGCGTAAAGATTCCAAGAAGGAAGCGGCCGGCGCCTCGGCGGAACACTCATCACCATTGGGCAGTTGAAGGTACTTCACTGGAACTGAAGATCTATATTCTCAGCCTCAACCGACTTATATTACCTCTGTAATCAACTTAACCCCAATATTATAATTCTCCAAGAAACTTGGCTCACACAGGATAAAAATTTTTACATTACAAGTTTTCGTTCTTTTCGATTAGATCGCCAAACCCGTGGCGGTGGTTTAGTGATCCTTGTCTCAAGTAAAGTATGTCATAGGGCAAACATTTTTTTCAAAATTCTGGGCTCAGATTGCGAAATTATCGCATTAAATTTGTGTCTCCCCGGTTACCACCCTTTTTCAATCATAAATTGTTATTTCCCCACCGGTGTGCAAAGTACGAGCCATCTTGACAGCGTGTTGGCAGCCTGTAGAGAGGAAATTGTACTCACATGAGACTTTATTTCACATCACTTGTCTTGAGGGCTAAGGACAGATTTGAGTGGTCGGCGGCTGTGGGAGTGGACCATTGACCACGACATCTCGTTTATGAAGGCTATGAATAAACTGGTATCCAACCTGTCTAAATGTTTGGTGCAAATTATTACAAATCAGATGACGCAAGGACTGCAGGCTACTACAGGCTACTACAGCACTTAACATTTAACATTTGTTCGAGGTCAGACTTGATCAGGGTTAGGTTTAACGTTCTGCACCAATGCGATCAATGCTTTGTCATGGGCCGTGGTTGACTCGCAACTAACAGCGATCACCTTCCTGTAGTTTTTGATATTACTTAATTTTTTAATATTACTTTAGATCATCCAACACGCATACATGTCAACCATAGTAAATTTCAAGCCTGTCTGCGTTCTGCCATTTCAAAACTTCAGAATGCCAGTGGTAAGGAAATTGCGTCTACCATTGGCTCAATACTACAGAGGGATCTCGGAAGAATGCCGTGTTCGCTATTTCATCGAGTAACCGATCCTCCTCTCGTTGGTAGAATGATGAGTGGACGCGCGATTACAGCAGACGAAGAGCCGCTTGGAAAAAACTTCCCCATAATCAATGCCCAACTAATTGGACAGACTGTCACTTTCTTGCTGACACATTTAAGCGCACTTTTAACCACGCGAAAGAAGAATACGACAGCAGACATTACGATTATCTTTCCAAATAAAAGAAATTAGCGTGCCTTGTTGGCATATCTCCGGACAAGAAAAGTGCCGCCAGCGCCTTCAAATTTAAAATGCCTTGACGCCGCAAGAAATGAACGCCTCACTGAAAGAGATAGACAAAGGTTTAGAACCTCGCTTTACTACTAATCTTTCAGCTATTCGCAGCATGTTGGTGCTTTCGCATGAATTTCCAGAAATTTCTTTATCAGAATTGAGTCAGACGGTGCTGTATTTACCGAAGACAGCTCCTGCACCAGATGGAATTACGAACTCAATGTTAAAAACTTTATTATTCGGTAAAGAACGCACGGATACCGCCAGAATGGAAACTTGCTAAAATTATACTGTTGCTTAAGAAACAAGATGGAGGGTACACGTTTTGAACAACATAAGACCAATCGCCTTGACGTCAAACCTAGTAAAATTGATTGAACGAAATATTCATACTCGAATCAATGGGTTTATTGACGAGAGATCAATTCTAAGCCCCTGTAAAATTGAGTTTAGGGCTGGTTGTTCAATTTGGAATGCTCACGTTGATTTAGAAAGTCGTATGCAATCAGCACGACTACATAACAAATGTGCGGCTTTAGTTACTTTCCATATCGCTAAAGCATATGATACCGTAGAATACGGTATTTTGATAGATCGATTGGAATACCTCGATTTTCTGTCCTACATAGTAGCGTAGGTTCGCAATTTTCTCGTGGACAGAAAGTTTTATTGTTTTAACAGCGGCTTTTCATCATCTGCTCACACGAAACGAGGGGAGTACCGTTAAGGCTCAGTGCTTTTCCCGGTGCTATTTAATGTACTAATGAGCACCCTTCCACGTGACCAGGAAATAACAACTTATGTGTATGCTGACGATATCGCGTTCTTTGCCACGGCAGATAATATTCAGAGCTTATACGATTGGCTTAAGACTTACCTTAATACCCTGTTGAACTGGCTCGATAACAATAATTTTTTACCTTATCCGAGTAAATGTGCCCTTCTTGTTTTCCCACTGCAATACCCCGTGCATATCTCATTGTGCAATCATTATGAGGATATACCACAGGTAGAGTCTATTAATACCTTGGAGTAATGTATGATACATTTCTTAACTGGCGACCAAATATCGAATATGCAGCTGGAAAAGGTGCGCGGGCCGTGTGCATGTTGCGTAGGCTAAGCAACTAGTATGAGAAGAGACACTATTAATGATATATCGCATGTACGTTCCTCCTATTTTGGAATTAGGTTGCGTACTTTTCTCAGGTGCTTCAGCCTACAAGATCCGGCCTCTAATTCTTTTAGAAAGAGAAGCACTGCGCTTATGCCTTGGCCTTCCAAAAACGGTCGCTAACAATGTTCTGTATCTATAGAATCGAGGGTTCCTTCTCTTTTGTGCAGGTTTCGACTTTTGACTGTTCAGACATTCTTAAGAATTTATGAGTCACCCCTATGACAACCAGAAAGAGCCTTTATTTCCACTCCGGAATCATTTTTTGGTTTCAGATGGCAACAAACTCACACCTCACAAATTTTATTTGTACAACATTCACTGGACCCTCTGAACGTACGTACCTGCGATGTAATCCCGACTAGTGATAATTCATACCCTATGGATATTCAATATGACGATATTTTTCCTAAGAATGCAAAATTACTTCCCCATCATAGGTTAGATGGTTTATTACAAGAGCACCTGCAGAGCATTAGAACACATGTCATTATTGCTACAGATGCTACCCGATTTCATACCCGTTTTTGTGGCTGAATTTCTGGCAGTGGTGCTCGCCTTACGCAAGTTGAACACGTCAATTACATCTGCGGTTATAATCACGGATTCTCTATCTCTCTGTGCTGCACTTGCTGCTGGTACTGACTCCCACGTAATAAAGGCGTTCCGTGCACTAGTACCCGCGCACTTGAGAAAAGTTGATTAGTTTGGGTGCCTCGACATAAAGGGTTGTTCCTCAACGAAACTGCCGATTCTTCAGCGAAGTCGTCGATCAGTGTACCAATTTTACCATACTTTCCATCATCCGCTTATGTGACGGCTGCTCGATTTCGCAGGCGTGCCATTATGGAAGTCTTTGCAGACACAGTACTGACAAACTCCACCGAATATCGGCATTTGTTATATCCCTGGCGGAGGTCATTTTATTAAACCCGTTAATTGGAAGAGTCCGTCACAAGGCTGCGCTGCCGAAACTTAATTTCTACGAACACAGGTCTGCTCGGGCACCGTCCCCACTGTGCGCATTCTGTGATGAGCTAGAAACGATAGATCATTTTTTTTATTTCGAGGCGTTTTACTGCAGCGCGAAAGAGACACATTTACGTGCTGTTGGAATGGATTTATCTGTGACTGTCATTTTGTCTTTAGGAGTCTCTGTTTTTGGGTTCTCCAGTGCGAAGGTATCACTGGCTGTGAGGAATTACCTTAATGAAACCAATTGGTTAACCAGCTAATCAGTATTATTATCATTGTGCCTACACACACACACACACACACACACACATATATATATATATATATATATATATATATATATATATATATATATATATATATATATATATGTTGAAATAAAGCGGTTAAGCCGACGCTTTATTACGCCAAAGGCAAGATGGCGCGACCAAGAAGACGCCGTGCCAATCACTGATGATGGTTATTTCCAGATGAGGAAGATGAAGTCCACTTAATGCCTACAATATACATATACATATATATGTATATATAAAAGTACGGTATTGATTTTTTCTATTATCTATTACTAATATATAAAAAAGGGAGCTTTTTCCTTCCATTTCATCGAGGAGCAAAATTTCCTATATCATTTGTAATATTTCTATTCTATTAAATCCTTATTTTAAAGTTCCATAACATTTCATAAAACCACTCAATTCTTGGCCAATCCCCCACAGTGGGTGTGAGCCACAGATATAGGTGAACAAGAACAAGAGCGGGTGCGGGCGCACGCTCCAGAAGAAGAAGCCCCGCCCCAAAGCCCAGGGTCGGCATCCAGCGCTCCGCTTCCTTGACCTCCGCGGCAACCCCGGCGTTATGTCGTCCGAGTCCTCGGAGGAGCTGGCCGTCATCCGGGCGGCGCGCATGGGCAGCGCAGCCGCACCACGCCGTTATCACCCCGCGCCGCCAGCCGTCGTCGACGACCCCATGATCGGCGGGCCGGTGATCGTCGGGCGCGAGAGGGGAGGCAGCTCGGGAGGCCACGCCACCACGGTGCTTTACTTTCTGACAGCGAGCGCCATCTTCGTGTCCGTCGTCTCGCTCCTGGTCGGCCTGATGCCGTGGCGCCTGTTCGGCCTGGGAGGTTCGAGGGACCTGTACGGAGGCCAGTCGCTGGCCGCTGACGACAGGGACGCCGACGGGAAGGCCCCCGCCGTCATCAGGCCCTACCGACACCCTGGACACGACGGCGACGGCGAGACGCGCGTGTGCGCCACGGTGGCCTGCGAGAAAGAAGGCAGCGCGCTGTTCCGCCAGCTCGAGTTTCACCAGGAGCCCTGCGACGACTTCTACGCGTACGTCTGCAAGCGCTGGGAGACGGCGCACAAGCTGCCCTACGGCGCGGCTCGTCTCTCCATCGACGACACGTTGCTGGACGAGTACGAGCTCATGCTGGCCGACATAATCCAGCGGGGCCGGCCGGGCTACGAGGCCGTCAAAGACATCTTCCTGCGCTGCGAGTACCCGCGCAAGGGCGACACTCACTGGCTTGACGTGCTGGCCAAGATGGGCCTTCGGCCGTTCCCGGTGGTGCTGAAGCCCGGCACCACGCTCGACCAGGTCGTCAAGGACCTGATGACTATCGGAATCCAGCCGCTGTTCAGCCTCTCGGTGGAGCGCAGCGTTGAGAACCCGGAGCAATCTTACCTTCTCATTGGACAACCGGCGCTTCTCATGGGGCCACTGCGACTCGGTCTGGACATTGAGTACTCCTACCTCGACGATGCCCTGTCTGGCTTCATCAGTGAGATATCAGAGCTGAACCACACTGCCCGCAGCAACGTGCTCAAGGTGGAGCGCTTTCTATCGGCGTCAATGGATCGGCACCAGATCGAAGGATCTGGTCTCAACGACGAGCTTGTCGACGTGACCGAACAGTTTCCGAAGCTCGCTAAACGAATCCGAACTATAGTCGCCGATGCCTTTGGCACAGACTTGTCGAAGAGGCCACTCAAGACCTACTCGCTGAAGTACCTGCACGCCTTGGAGTCCGGCGACTTGACCGCCAACATCGGAGAGTACTTAAACTACCTCGCCTTCCGCACGGCTGTCGAGATTGCCGCCGACAATGAGATCGACCTCGGCGACCTTATGGCCGTCTCCTACTCCCGGTACGCTGGCTACCCCGCTCCGAGACCCATCACGCGTCGCAGACTGTGCATCCGGATGATGAACCGATTCGAACCGACTCTCATTATGCACATGAGCATGGACACGACCGCTACGAGACTGGGAGGAAAGGCTTCTTTCAACTCGCTCCTCGATCTCCTGGAGACCGTACTCAACGAAACGCTGTACGCTCAGACGGAGTTCGATAAGGATTTCCGGGACAGCCTAGTCGAGTCCGTGGCAGCGATTAACTGGGAGCCGATCGTTCCGGATGCGGTAACATCGCACAACGAACTGTTCCGGCGCCTGGTGTCAATTTACGAGACCGCTTCCGGTAGCAAGAGGGTCATCGAGAGCTACATGGCACTGTCTACCATGTTCCGGTACCGAGACTTCGCCCAAAAGGATTTGGACAAGTGGGTAGGCTGGCGCGGTGGCATGCTGAGCACGTACGCCCACCTCGACGCCCCGTTCCTCAAGCTGGAAGTTCCTTTTCCGGTCTTCGACTTCCTTCGTGACCCGGACGCGTCGATGGAACGCTTCCAGATTCCGCGGGTCGGCGTCCGAGTCTTCTACGCACTCTACCACGGCATCTACCACCTGGCCTACAACTACGGTGCCGGAAAGAAGCCGACCCACTTCGTGGCAAAGTTGCACGCGCTCATGGACTGTCTGGGCAGGCAGTACGGCAAGCTGCGCTGGACCGAGTCCCGTCGACGCATCGGTCGCAACTCTTACTACTCCAACCTCCTGGACTTCTTGGCGTTGGAGCCGACGTACCAGGCCTTCTTGCGCTACGCCGACCGAGCCAGCCGGGATGAACGGCTGCCCAAGCTCGAGAATCTGACTCCCCGGCAGCTGTTCTTCGTCGAGTACGCGCGCAACTTCTGCGAGGTGAACAACGCCACTTTTCTTGACCGAGTGCTGGACGAGGGCGCGAAGGCTCCGGGCTGGTACAGGGTGAACGGGCCCCTGCGCAACTTCAGGCCGTTCGCCGATGCGTTCATGTGCAAGCCCAACTCGTTCATGAATCCGTTGCACCGGTGCGCTCTCAAGTAGAACTTTTCAAAACGGCTTTCTTCGTCTCCTGATTGAAAACGCGGTCGTTGGGCGGCAGTCGTCACTTGGCTCTTGGTTTCGATGCTGGAACTGCAGCGTTTTTGCTCTTGCTGGGTAAAATAAAGCAGAGACCTTGCCGGGCCGCCAGGGCAGTGATTAGCATGTTCTGTTTTCTTACTCTGCTGCCATACTTGAACGAGCTTTATTGAACACCCAGGGTAAATGCAAAACTGGTGACCTGCGCTTGTGATAACATAACCTGTACGCAAACTAAGATGTTCTGTTGCAGCTGTGTCCTTGTCGAATTTAAACAATGGATTAGTAACAAATGATTTGCGTAGTTCTACGGTATAGTGTTGCAATTCTTTGTAAGGCGATAAGAGCATTCATCGTAAAATACCTCACGACCAGATAATTTCGAAGCCTAGGCGAAGGCGTTTTACTTTCGTGACTGCGTGGTATGTATTTATCACTGGCCACCGAAGTGTCACCCTGATCTTTGTAACAAAAATACTTCCAGATTCCGTGGCATTACTGTCGAAATTAAAATGCGCAGTTTATAAGCAGGAGTATATAACGATATATTGTTATTTAGGCGTTAACTGTTTGCTGCTAAGTGCGACCGACCTTGAACTTGCTGGCCTTCGTGAGCGTTCTGCCCAAGAACGTTTACAGCCAAGCTGTTATAACTAGGCCAGTCGTAACTCCGCGTGCAGCAACCCTGCGAACGAAAAACCACTAGCGCTGGTGTGTGCTCAAGAAATTGGGCAAACTACACCGTACTCAGCACTCGTCCTCCAAACATGAAGGGAAGACACGAGCGCCAACCTCTAACGTACGTGTCACACAAATCGTGAAAACCCTTCTACTCACCACTGATCCACAGAAGTGTCGTGAAACCGAGGATGCGGCAAAAATACGTATATACAGCTCAAGTAGCTCCTCAAGATCGCGTGCACCAAACGCGAAATGCATGCGACAAGCCAGGCAAGACGACTCATGTCGCGGCGAAAATACGCGTGCTGGTCAAATGAAAAACTAGGGGAGCATACAATCAATTTAAAAAAAACTTGGAGGACGCTTGAGCTGCGCCGTCAAGAGTAGAGCGCGATAGCGAAATCGAACCCCATGCGCATCGCCTTCTCAACCAGTGTTGCGGAGTTGCCACTCCGGAATTAGAATGAGTCCGGAATCATTCCACATTTTCACGATCCCGGAATGGAATGGGGACAACGCTTGGATGAATGGAATGGGAATGGAATTAAGCGCCTTTTGCGCGGAATGGAATAGGAATGGAATTACGCCTTTTTCCTAAAATTGAGCACAGCTTGATCTTTATCTCACGAGCAGTTTAGTGCCTGACACACGTAAATAACCTTTGCGACAAGGAAGCCATTGCATATCTGCGCACAGGCGAATACAGAAAGTTATCCTCACCCCATCCGGGCTTGCGAGGCACGCTTGACAAGCGGGAGGGCTGACGAGCAGTGCGTGGCAAAACTGCTCAGTCTTCTTGAACACTACCTTTGTGAGCATAAAAATACGCTATGTCGTCATTTTAGCATTAACACATTTAGGCTTAAACAATATTAAAACATGAACATTCGTTCAAACATGCTGACCGTGCAAACACTATAGGTAGCGGGAGAACTGCCCCTATGGGAATTAGTAGGGTGGTTCTACAGCACGAGATATGTCACCAAGCTACTATCCCTCGACCTTGCTAACGGGTTTCGCGTACTTTTGCAGCTCTTAATGCATCTGATGACATCAGCTTTATGGGGCGTTCATGCTTAACTCGATAAAACTATCAAGACGCCTTTCCTACGTTGAGGAATTACAGGAATGGAATTGAACCGCCCGGCCATTCTCGGAGTGGGAATGGGCTAAGTTTTTTCATACCGAGGAATTGAAAGGAATGGAAGTGCGGCAAGTTTTAATTTCTCGGTATGGAATCGGAATGGAATAGAGGCGCCCATTCCTCAACACTGTTCTCAACTGCCAGCCTTGCTTCATTTCTGGGTGCATGCCTCAACCGTGCCGCAAGGCCGGTTGAGGCATGCACCCATGCCTCAACGGTTGAGGCATGCACCCATGCCTCACCCATGCCTCAACGGCTAATGCTACGCGCACGTCTGTGCGCGTAGCATTAGCCGTTTCAAAGTATCCTATAGAATGACTACTGTTCTTGCTCTTCTTCACCTTCAACTGTGGCTCACAACCACTGTCGGGGCAAGAACAGTTGTGCCCACTACGCCACAATTCTTTTGCGAATCAGTGAAGGGTCCACTATACGCCTCCGTACGGCAACACGCGAACCTACGCAGCTGCTCACTTTCTTGATGCTTTTTTCGGATGATGTTGATTGAATATGTCCGCGCGCTTTGTAATGGGTGGGCCGTTAAAACACCCACTCGTTGCGCAATTCACATGTTTTGACGCCTACCGCGATTCTGCGCTTCTGCCGCGCAATACGACATGCGTTAAGGAGACTCCTCCCACTAGAGAGACATTCATATAGGGTTTTTTTCGAAGCTGTTTCAAGCAGTGGCGTGGCTCTGTGGTAGAACACCTGTTCGCCACGCAGAAGGCCTAAGTTCGATCATCACAGGAACCAAAGATTTGAATTATTTATTTTATTTGCATCTTTCTCGATTTTTCGGTCACGGACAACGCTGATTTTTCGCTCACAGCCAACGACGCCGACACCGGAATTTCTGCGAAACGAGATCTTTAACGCTGGCGCGTTGAAAGATCAGGTTTCCATATCAGAAAAGACTGATCGCCGACAAGCTCACGATCGAAAAAGCATCAGTTGTTAGAAAACGGCGCCCACAATGCTCATGTGACCAGCGCGACTCATGTGCAAGAACTATCTCGCGCAGCCTGTGGCGAGGCAGCTACTTTGTCTCACAGGCTCTGGGAGTGCGGGTCGTTGTGCCCGAAGTTCACCAAGGAAGAGTGGGACGCGCTCCTACGAAGTCAAGTCCCCTCTATGAAGACCAAGTCCATGCCGTCCAGCGCGCCCGTGATCGGGCCGGCAGTCTAGACCTGTCGGTCCCATCGTGGGATTGG
Source organism: Rhipicephalus sanguineus (assembly GCF_013339695.2). Lineage (NCBI taxonomy): Eukaryota > Metazoa > Arthropoda > Arachnida > Ixodida > Ixodidae > Rhipicephalus > Rhipicephalus sanguineus. The sequence continues at coordinate 129,823,909 of NC_051186.1, read as the reverse complement.
CCGGGTGCGCGAATAATCGCGTTTTGTTGGACCCAATAAACGTTCACTCACTCACTCACTCACTCACTCACTCACTCACTCACTCACTCACTCACTCACTCACTCACTCACTCACTCACTCACCCACTCACTCACTCAACTCTCACTCACTCACTCACTCACTCACTCAACTCTCACTCACTCACTCAACTCACTCACTCACTCAACTCTCACTCACTCACTCACTCAACTCTCACTCACCCACTCAACTCTCTCTCACTCACTCACTCACTCACTCACTCACTCACTCACTCACTCACTCACTCACTCACTCAACTCTCACTCACTCACTCACTCAACTCTCACTCACTCACTCAACTCTCACTCACTCACTCGCTCACTCACTCACTCACTCAACTCTCACTCACTCACTCATGTGACCAGCGATCGTCGTTTCAGAAGTGTTCGTGTTTGCTTGTGAAACCAGACACCATGGTATATATTGCCACGTGCGTGCTATGAGAAAGACGAAGACGACAGCGAAAAGGCTCATACGCGTTTTACAGGAGCCAGAATAAAGAAAGAAGAGGAACTCGCTTGCGCGCGGTATTAAAAAGACCGACCTGCTGTTCTCTCGATCTTGGCGTTACGACCTCTCTCTTGACGTCGCGACACTGGTGGAGGTGCTGTAGCCTGCAACCTGATGCAGGAAAGCCTTATTCGGACACGTACCCCCAGTCCGGAGACTCAGCCTCTCGTCACGACTCCAGTCCACCGATTCAGCCGGCGTCTCCTAGGCCTAAGTCCGGAGTTCTCGACTGTTCCTCCTCTTCCCAGCATGGCCGCTCCTACAACATCACCGGATCTCCTTCCTTCCCAGGTGACTCTTGAGCATCCTCACGTGCCTGAAATCTTCCGTGGGGAAGCGTATGAGGATGTCGAGGACTGGCTCGAACAGTTCGAACGGGTCGCTGTGGTGAATCGCTGGAACGAACAACAGAAGCTTGGCCGTGCCTATTTCGCGATGGAAAATAGCGCTCGCACATGGTACGAGAACCGGGAGCCCACTTTCCAAACTTGGGCCAATTTTCGCCACAAGCTCCTCGAAACATTCCAGAGCTCGGATCGGCGGGATCACGCACAGCAACTCATTGAAGCCCGCGTGCAAAAGCCCAACGAAACCGTTGCCATGTTCGCAGAGGACATGACTCGTCTGTTTCGACGAGCTGACCCTGACATGCCGTGTCACCCTCTGATAGGCAGCGCCTACTGGAACTGATACACCAGTTCGAAGATTGTTTTTCGTGTACATCAAAGGTCAGGCAAACACCATTGACCAAGCGCCGAATCATTGTTGAAGATAACACGAGACCGATCCGACAAAATCCCTACCGTGTGGCTCCGAAAGAACGCGAGGAGATTCAAAAGCAAGTGCAGAAGATGCTCCAGGATGACGTCATACAGCCTTCAAAAAGTCCTTGGGCATCTCCCGTGGTATTGGTTAAAAAGAAAGACGGCAGCTTGCGCTTCTGTATAGGCTTCCCAAGCAACGCTTAGCGGCGCTGCTGCTCTTGACAGGCAGCGCCATCTCTGGCAGAAAAAGAGAAACTGGGGCGTGATCAGCGAGCGCTTTCCCTTCTCGCCACCGCGTTGCCGCTCGCTTCCGTGCACGTGCAGAGCTCTCGCGGTGCACTTGCGGCGTCTCACAATGTACCGCGTGCAGTGCGGCTTCAAAAGGATCTTCAAGCTTGACTGGTACTTCCGCAAAGCGAACTTGATAAAATGAGGAAAGCTCGTCAATCACGTTAACGGTGAAGAGCAGACGATCGACGACAACCACGCCCGACTCAAAGCGAAATGCATTTCCCAAGTCGCGATTACACCGTGTAGGACGTATACCTCGAGGTAAGTCTCATTCTGTCACGTTAAAGATGAATAATGGTTCACATGCACTCCGAAATGAAGCCGTACACGCTATCGATGTTCTGCGGCGTGGACTACGAATCATATGATTGTTGTTTTGATATGGCATGCTTACAGTAGCAGCCGTGTACTTTCGTGAACAAACGTTTGCGGCGTGCGAAAAAAAGATTATACGGCCATGGCACTGCTTCCTGAGAAGGTTAGAGTCAAGTCCTCTGTGCCGCTGGAGAATCACCCGCCGATTAAGACGCGAGGCAGCTAGCTGAGCTTCAACCACTGTAAAGCAAGATGAACTGCTCGCCTCGTTTTTACGGCTCTCGCGTCATGCTTGCAGTCTCTTTTTATGATACCGACTTGACAGGCGTATAAAACCTGTTGCGTGAACGCGGCTAGAAAATCGCACAAAGTCAGAAGGTGGTTAATTCAAGGTTGCAATTGCAAAGCATGTATGAAGTGCCAGTTATATTTAGCGGCTTAAATATATATCACCCCAATAAAGTGACAAAAACAAAGCAAACCTGCAGAACGATGTCAAAGTTGCTGAAAATGCACAGACGTCGGTTCCGGCGTGATAAAGCAGCCTTCCCGACGCGTGAAATGCAGGCGCCGCACTTCTGACAATGTGCGGAGTTCAGTTGAATTCAACCAACCGCGCAACGCTAACGGTATTGGCCTGGTGTGCGACCGATGGCGGCGCTGCGAACGGCGCCTGTATGACGTCAGACCGGGGATTCACGCGCTTTCGTCTGCTACGTAGGCCCAGCGCTGTGTTGAAACCACCGTTGTGGTAAATCTCAACAAAAACGCAGTTCAATTGGTTATCTTGCGTATGGTGGCTACTGACGCTGTTCGAGCAGCTGTGTTACTGATTTTAACATTCATTTAGAACTACAGCTGTTTGTTTCTTAGAACTGTGGCCGCTTGTCTCAGCGGCGAGTGCTGCGCAATGGTGAAGTAGTGCTCTGTGCCTCAGTGTACTTCGTCCGCTCGTGAAAAAGGCGTTAGCTTTCACAACTACCCTAAAGACCCGAAGCTGAAGATGGAGTGGATCGTCAAGCTCAGAATGGCCGGGAATGCGCCCCACGCCTTCATCGACCGTGTGCAGCAAGCACTTCGCGGACAGTGGCTTCTGCTACCCACCGTGCGCGCCACTCTTAGATAAGCTTGTGACCGTGTTTAAGTGCCTCGCCAATACGTAAGCCGTTTATTGCACGCAGGCTATAAGCATAGGCGACTTACACCAGGTGCGGTGCCGTCCCACAACCTGCTGCGAAGGCCCCTAGACAAGGAGCCGACGACGCGGCCTCCGAATCGCCTCGCACGTAAGCGCACCTCGTGAGCTCAGCTACAGTGTACTAGAAGGGGGCAGTGGAACGAACGAAGCGGCCGCGCCGCATCTCGGGTGATGCTCCGACGGGCGATCGTAGCGGCGGCGCTGTAGTCACTTTGTACTGAAGCTGTGGAGAGCGTCTGCATTTGGCGCGCGCGCGTCGCAGCCTACGAAAGCGTGTATTTGCGCGTTTTGAGCGCGTTTAATACATTACTGAGCTTTAATCGGTGTCAACGCCTGCACGCGCCATGGTGCACGAGCGAATATGCAGGCGTGCCGAAATTGCGCCGAGATATTCCCTGTTTTTGGAGCCTGCCGCCCCCCAAAGAAGGCGACAATCGGATTTTGCACCTAGCTGCTCACTGATTGCTGTGCGGTTTGCAAGCAACACTTCGAGCCGCGCTACACTATAAGTGACTACGAAGAAATAAAAAACCAGCGACGAAAGCCTACCATTCTTCTGCCGGCAGTCTCTACGATATCCAGAGCCAGAGACGTAGCCAGAAATTTTTTTCGGGGGGGGGGGGGGGGTTCAAACATGCTTTATGTATGTTCGTGTGTGCGTTTGTATGTGTGAGTGTATATATACGCAAGCAAAATTGAAAAATTTCGGGGGGGGGGGGGTGGACCCCCCCAACACCTCCCTGGCTACGCCCCTGTCCAGAGCATTGATCCTTATATGAGCTCCAATGCGCTCGACTGTTTCACGAGTAACCTGAGTACAAATAACTCTATCACAATATTTATATTAGTGACGGCTGAGTTCTGCCAGTTTTGCTCTGTTTCTTTAATGCCGAAAGGCTATCTTGTTTTAACAGCGTGCTTCCGCGAATAGGCGTGCGCAGGGTCCGCCTTCAGGGGAAGGGGTCGAAGTCGGGCGAATGTTCGTCGCAGCGCCCCCCCCCCCCCATCCCTACTAAGTCAATGTATGGAGCAGACGTTGCGCCCCCCCTCTTAGGTGAATAGGGGGGGGGGCGCCCCCCCCCCCTTCCTTGCGCGCGCCTACGCTTCCGCGGTTACTACGCATCGGTTAGGAAGCCGAGCCAGCTGCAGGAGCCGAGCCGAAGGCGCGCTCCGAGGCGCAAACTTCATGCATCAGGGCCTATCTCAAGCATCTTAAAATGCGCAGATGTAAATATAGCCCGTCGGTTATGCTGCCTAAATTCACTACAACCAGTTCTCCTTTTCAATGGACAGCTTATATTGCACTTTTCCTGACCTATCGATGCCATTGCAAAAACTTGTTTTTCACAATGAATGTTTTGTATTATATTATAATTTCGTTGCTTTATCTGTAAAGTGTCAAAAGTCAAGCCAGGAGGGGCGGTGGTGCTCTACCCTTTGCGATATTATGTTTTATATATATATGTGCATATATATATTTACACGCACAAATACGGGCAGTAAAGTCTCACCTCCCCACCCGGCGCCAATAACAACATCCATGCAACGCCCCTGAGGACGACCGTTATTTCTACCGGTCGAGTTACCATTGACTTCCCATAACTTTGCGCCCTCGTAATGTCGAAAAAGTCACATTTACACAGGGCATTTGTAAAGATACGCACCGTACACACAGCTCCGCCAACGCGCGGTAAATGTTCGGCGTGCTTTCGGCAGAATATCAGCACAGACCTTTCTGAGCACAGTTAAATTCCAATAGAGCAGCTCAGTTACTCTGAATAAACTAGACGCCGAATCACCACCAGAAGAAAGCATTAAAACAAAGAAATCGGAATAAGGCACGCCCTTTCTGTTTCCTCTGTCTCTTTCTTCTGGCGGTCGTTCGGCATCTAGTTAATTGACAGTAACGTAACTAGCCCAGCAATGAGTTCGGCTCTATTACACCGAGATCGTAAATCTTCACAGTCGGTATCAGCCCATTTTCATTTTTATATTTTTCGTACCTTCCAGCAGTCACTTCGGCTACAAGAACTGATTTGCAGTATCTCTCAAAGGCATTTATGAAGCAAGCATTCATTAAAACCTTTGAAGTTTCGTCCATAATGGCTTACGACGACAAGTCCTACACTTAATAATGATAGACACGCAACGAAAGCCGCATCAGTAATAGTGCCGATTAGCCGGGTGCCGCCGACGCGCCCAGCAGTTCTTGCGCGCGGCGCCGCGCGCCTTCAGTACCGAGCGACTGCAGCGCCGCCGCTACGGTCGACGCGGAAGGCATCAGGCGGCGAGGCGCGTTCGCGCCACTCGACAGTTCTAGTACACTCTAGCTCAGCTGAGCGGCGCAGCATATCTGAGACTACGGCTGCATTTGGATGGTGTACATACGTATTTTACTTATAAAGGCAAGCGCGCGCCTAGCGCACTGCTTATCATAAAGTCATAAGCGAAACCTGTTGCCGCTGTGTAGTGCATTCTTTAAAGGTTTTCACCTGAGGCAGTGCACACACTTTTTTAAAAGCGGAGCTCTTTAAGCTTTTCGTTAGGCTGCGTGGCGTGAAACTGGACCCAGCTTGCCTTTGCCACGTTAAAGGGACACTAAAGAGAAACAATGAATTGGTTTAGATTGATAAAGTGTGCTCGGAGAACTCTTGTGTAGTTTATTTCACCACCATAGGTTTATTATTAGAGGAGAAAACCAAGTTCAAAGTTTCATTTTTTAAATTTCGCGCCGAACTTTGTAATTCGTGACGTAAAAGGTTTCAAAGAGCATTTAACGTATTTTGGCGCCACTGGCTCGACGAAATTTCCACAAACTCGTTATGTCAAGTCTCTGGCCCCCTCAGAGGACAATGTGCTTCGATTTAACCGATTAGGAACTACGTAGGCCCAAGCAGGCGCCGTCAAAAATATGTGACGTCACGGCAAATGGTGCGGGAATTCCAAGGTGGCATCGCCACCTGTATTTTCTTTTTGCGCGTTTTCTCGCTTATTAAGCGTCTTCTCGCAGCAAGCGTGTTTTTGGTATCGTGGAAGACTACTTTACTAATGCGAGAAAAATCGTTTTGCTCTTTAGTGTCCCTTTAATCTCTGTGGCCCTGTGCGTGGTATAATCAGCGATTAACTATTTGGTATATTCTAATACCCATGCGCTGTATTAATATGAACTACGACGTAATATCGTTCTCACTGAACCAACATTACGGGACAAACTGCGATCATGGTCATCGGCAGGGGGGTGTGCAACAAGGCGGCACTTGCGCACTTGTTTGCAGGACGAGAGCTGCGACGGTGATGCGATCTCCGTTGACGGCCTCGACCGCGCATTCAACAACGTGGCCTGCGTCGTACACCGCCTCGCCCTCGATGAGGCACCGCGACCTTTCACAAGCTTTATCCACGTACTTGTAGATGCTGGAGAACGGCACGCTTACTGAAATATCGAAAGAAACACCCAAACTAATTAGTATCGTACGGCGGAAACACGATAACGAGCGAGAACACTCACACATGTTTTCACTTTCTTACCAGCAATGCGGTCGGTGGCATCGGCGCACTCGTCGGCAATCCGGGGGATTTCTCGGCCCTGTCGATTGGGCCGCAACTAAAACAAGTTCAAGATTTCACTCGAAAATATTCGTAGTAGGTGTTAGTTGACCGTCGCGAGGCTGTTCGTTCGACAAAGTTCCCGCCTGAAGCAGACGATCCGCATACAGGAGCAGCGGCTGCTGCAGCGCGGTTGAGAGCGGAGACCCCGCTCTGACGTCACACGCGAGAGGGCGCCACTCCAAGATCTCGAGGCCAATAACGCGAATGTGAACGTTCAACAACGACGGGTAGGTCTCACGAGCACGGGGAATCAAAACACAAAGTTGCTTCACCTACAACCGTAACTGGACTTTAACAATGCGAAAAGACAGCGAGTAATCATTACTGTAGTCGCTGCGTGCATGCGCCCCGTTACTTACCGATTCAGGTAGTCGGAACGAACGAAAGCGATGAACTCAGACAGCCAAAATAGAAGGCGAGACAGCGCTGTCAGCTATCCACGCTTGCCGCCTTTATTTCTCGTGCGACACGCCCGGGAACCGATACAGTTTAACACGTGAATCGTGTGCCTTGTCTGCACTGTTGTGGCTGGCCACTAAACCGCAATACTTCGGACCACGCTTGCGCTTCCGCGGGGTCGCTTCTGCTATCGTGGAAATGCGCAGCTTCGCACAGCAAGCCTCTCGGTTCAACGTGCCGAGCTGACGGCCCCACAGTTACCCGCACCGAGAGAAGAACGCGAGCGCACGTGCGCTACCGCTACCGTGAAAGGGGCTGAGTCGGCCGCGCGACGGTTCAGTGTTTTCCGACAGAGCCGCAGCGCGGCTGGCGCGGCGCTGTCGTCGCGCCGCAAACTTGAGCTTGGGTTCCCTATAGATTACCGCAAGTTAAACCAAGTGACGAAGAAAGACGTCTACCCACTGCCACGCATAGACGATTCTCTGGATAGACTGCGGCATGCACGCTATTTCTCATCAATGGACCTACGAAGCGGCTATTGGCAGATAGAGGTCGATGAGCGCGATCGTGAGAAAACTGCTTTCGTGACGCCCGACGGTCTTTATGAATGTAAAGTCCTTCCATTCGGGTTATGTTCAGCGCCAGCCACTTTTCAGCGTTTGATGGACACCGTGCTATCAGGCCTGAAATAGCAAACATGCTTGGTATATCTAGACGACGTTATTGTCTTCTCAGCTACATTTGAAGAACATCTAAACCGGTTATTCACAGTTCTCCAAGCTATACGTTCGGCTGGCCTGACGTTAAAACCAGAAAAATGTCATTTTGGCTTCAGTGAGCTTTCCTTCCTCGGCCACGTCGTAAGTCACGAGGGTGTTCGACCTGACCCAGCCAAAACAGACGCTGTTGCAAACTTTCCTGCACCACACAACAAAAAAGCAGTCAGGCGCTTCTTAGGACTATGTGCCTATTACCGACGATTCACCGCGGACTTTTCGTCTATTGCGGCACCTTTGACCCGACTCACACGAGAGGATGTTCCCTTTCTTTGGGGCGAAAAGGAACAAATGGCATTTACCGACTTACGTCAACGCCTCCAAACACCTCCAGTTCTTGCGCACTTTGACCAGGATGCGCCAACAGCACTTCATACCGACGCCAGCAATGTAGGCCTGGGCGCCGTACTGGTACAGTGGCAAGACGGCACTGAAAAAGTGATAGCCTATGCCAGCCGAGCTCTCTCTCGCACCGAGGAGAACTACTCGACTACCGAGAAGGAATGTCTCGCTGTGGTGTGGGCAGTAATCAAGTTTCGTCCATATTTGTACGGGCGCTCATTCAAGGTCGTCAGCGATCACCATTCGCTCTGCTGGCTCACTAACCTGAAAGACCCATCTGGCCGTTTGGCACGCTGGAGCCTTCGGCTTCAAGAATTTGATATGAGCATAACTTATAAATCCGGAAAGAGGCATACTGACGCTGACTGCCTCTCGCGGTCGCCCGTCGAGCCTGCCGCCATTGATGACGAATCCGTGGACGCCGCATTCTTGGGAGTCGTCAACACGGCCACTATGTCACAAGAGCAGCGCGGCGACCCAGAGCTGCTTCCGCTCATCGATTTCTTGGAAGGACGACGTAAAGACGTGCCGCGAATTTTTGCCAGAGGACTGCCATCTTTTTGTTTACGGAACGACGTTCTCTACAAGAAGAACTTTTCTCCAAGCGGCAGCGCGTACTTGCTCGTCGTGCCTTCATCACTGCGAAAAGAAATTTTAGAAGCGTGCCATGACGAGGCCACTTCCGGTCACCTAGGCTACACCCGAACGTTGTCCCGACTGCGGCGAAAGTACTACTGGCCAAAACTACCTGCTGCTGTAAAACATCACGTTCAGACTTGTGCTGACTGCCAAAGACGCAAAGCGCCCCCCGGTAAGCCAGCGGGCCTATTACATTCTGTAGAAGTACCAGCACGGCCATTCGCCCAAATTGGAATGGATTTCCTGGGCCCATTCCCAACTTCTACTGCAGGGAACCGATGGATCATTGTCGCCACTGATTACCTTTCTCGCTACGCGGAGACTAAAGCTATGCAGAAGGGCACAGCAGCAGAAGCGGCTCACTTCTTCATCGAAAACGTCGTCCTTCGGCACGGCGCCCCGATAGTGGTCATCACCGACAGAGGAACTGCCTTCACGGCGGAACTTTTGGAGTCGGTTCTCAGGCTCAGCGGTACAGCTCACCGGAGAACGACTGCGTACCATCCCCAAACAAACGGACTAACGGAGCGCCTTAATAAGACCCTCGCAGACATGCTGTCCATGTACATCGACACGGAACATAAAACCTGGGACGAAATCTTGCCTTACGTGACCTTCGCCTATAATACCGCTCGACAGGAAACTACTGGAATGACACCGTTCAGTTTAATCCATGGTCGCGAGGTCACGACAACGTTGGACGCTATGCTGCCGCACGAGGGTGACGACATTGATACCGACGCCGAAGAATTTACTCAGCGCGCCGAGGAAGCCAGACAGCTTGCCCGCGCACGCATCTGTCATCAGCAACATAAAGATGCGAAACGGTACGACCTGCGACACAAATTCGTTACTTACACACCCGGCGACAAGGTATGGGTCTGGATCCCAATACGTCGACGCGGACTTTCTGAAAAACTGCTGAGACGATACTTTGGTCCCTACAGAGTCATCCGACGCTTGAACGACGTGAACTACGAGGTCGTTCCCGACAGTGATTGCGGTTCCAGTCGCCGGAAGGATTCACCCGAAGTCGTGCATGTCGTGCGGATGAAACCGTACCTGTCCAGCTAACTCTGGTTGGGTTTCAGTGCATATGTGCGCGCTTTTCTAAGTAGAGCGCCTGGGCTGCGCATCGGGACGATGCGTCTTTCGGAGGGAGGCAAATGCCACGTGCGTGCTATGAGAAAGACGAAGACGACAGCGAAAAGGCTCATACGCGTTTTACAGGAGCCAGAATGAAGAAAGAAGAGGAACTCGCTTGCGCGCGGTATTAAAAAGACCGACCTGCTGTTCTCTTGATCTTGGCGTTACGACCTCTCTCTTGACGTCGCGACAATATGCACAATGTAATTAGTACGTTTCTCCGTCTACCTTCGTTGTTGGCTCACGAGCGTGTCTTTAGCAACACTTCGTCTCTTCGTCTTTCTCCTTCTCCGGTTTGCCTATGGTTGGCAGTACTTGTGAGGACACTCCACAACAGAGGTTTGCCAAGTGGGCATTTACGCTTACGCGTAAGAAAACTAGGAGCGAGCTGTAGCCAGCCTACTCTGACGTTACCCCGTGGTATTATCTCATGCCCTTATCTGCGAGATGGCTCTGATGGAATATGGCCCACACTGTTGCTGCACGTTTTCGAGACACTGGTACGAGGTTAGCCCTCACTGGCCGCTTCGCGAGAACCCGCATTACAATCGCCCTCGCCAGGTGCTTCCTAGAGGTGTACTCTTGCGTTGCACGACGTGCGCATAACCTGATGAAAGCCTATTTTCTAGAAGTGATTGTCTTGTGCGCTTCGAGTGAGGCTAAAACTGCAGCGTAAAAACGAGGACAGACGGAAGGAACGAGCAAGACACCACCGGCGCCCGTGGCGTCTTGTTAGTTCCTTCCGTCTGTCCTTGTTTCTACGCGCAATTTTAGCCTCACTCAAAATGTGAATGAACTGTCCCGCAAGAACGTCCTATCAAGCTTCATTCGGAAATTTTTGCGGCCCCTTCTGTAAGTCAAACACGTCAGTCATTAAGATGATTGCGAATCTACAGTGATCTAGGATGCTATTTTCTACTGCACTATACCAAAAAAAGAGGGTTGGGCTAGTTGGCGATGGATGAACTCTAATGGAACGTAGCGCAAAAACGACGAACAAAGAAATCAGCATGTTCCCAGTGCCGGCCGTTTGCACCGTACGCATGCTGATAGCGTTGATGGTTATAGTATAGCGTACAGGCATGCTGCCCTGTGGGCGCTTTAAGAGTGGCGCAACAACCCCGATGAAGTATTCCTTTGTGAACTGGTGATATCGTTTGTAAGCGAGGCAGCTGGTCATCGTTGTGTCATACCGGTATGGTTAAATGTCTGTTCGCGTGAGGCAATGGAAGATGGCAAGCACACTGTACGCATGCAAACTAAATTGGTCTGTGCATGCCATGCTCTAGTACACGCACACAATCAAATCTGTCGTACGACTTGCTTTTTATACTAGTGTCAGTGAGACATTGATAGCAGGATAGAAGGATGCATCGGCCGGCGGTACGGCCAACTATGGGAATGAATGAATGAATGAATGAATGAATGAATGAATGAATGAATGAATGAATGAATGAATGAATGAATGAATGTTCAGGGACGAACTAGGGAGGTATCAGATCGACCTGTCCAGGTCTCCAAGTTCGCTGAACAAACAACTTGACACACGCCAACAATTTGAGAGTGGCGCGCACGGGCACCTTTGTTTTATTGCCACTTCACAAGTCGTTCTTGCGAACCAAAAAAAAAAAAGAAAATCAACAACAATCAACAAGCAAAAGAATGCGTCGTTATAAATAATATATATGATGCGCACACATGAAATTCCCACACTCACGGCACAGGCAAAAGATGGAACAAGGATGAGCGCGGACAGGATTCCAGCTCTCGTAAAGAGAACTGGCAAATAAATAATTCATGGACATTCATTGATCGACAGGAAAGGACACATCACCACGGATGTGTTTGGATGAGAAGCATGCATGCACGCAGTCGAAATTGAATAAGAAGCCTCATGTATATATGTACACTCACTCCACTTCGCTCACGAATGGTGAAGATGTCGGGCATCGGACTCATGCGGCCAGCGCTCAACTTGGCACAGCAATCGGAAGCCATCTAAAGCATCAAGTGAGCAGGCTTTCTTTCCATCTCTCTCTACGTTAATCTTTGTTTCTTTTACTATAAGGCATATATTCACATCGCAAGTCTAACTTTTGCGTCTTTTTTTTTTTGCACTGAACCTTTTCAGTTGGTAAGCAGGTGTATGATGTCTCTAAATAAAAAAGAGCCTGCTCTGACTTATCGGTCCAGCGATAAGTTTTGTCCATTCCTATTTATGCTGGCTTTAAAGAAATGTGTAATGACTCGTAACGTAGATAGATGCGATTATTAATTCTACACCTTTGTAAGAATGCTTAGGAATTTGTATGTCGTACGCTGTCTTTCAATGCCCAATGCAATTCCTGATTAGTAAATACTGCCTTCGCTGAGGCGGAGCCATTGGAAACATTATGAAAGACGTTTCGGCAGTAAAGATGTACTCGTTTGAAAAAACAAAATCATACGCATTTCTCGTGCTCATTATCATCGGCCAGCGTTTCCTGAACGTCTGCGTACTTGGTAAGGTCCAAGCACGTACGAATGCCCAGTATAATGTAGACTCAGGAGGCTGGCCACTACACTTTCGGACAGTACAAACTGCAAATCAGTAAGCATTTGTGATCATTCGTCGTCGTCACCGGGTTTCAAGTAATGCACCAAGCGGACAAATAAATACAGCCTACAAGCATTCACACACAAGTCGGAAACCCCGCATCATAATCATACAGCTCAATCTTCCCCGTGCAGATGTGGTGTACGTGAACAGACATATAACGGAAAACAAAAGCGCGAGTCACGTGGGCGCAAACTCGAGGACTCCGGGCATCCTCGCACACGACGGTGGGTAAAGTTCGTGAACAAGGGGAAAAAAGGCTTGGCAGAGTTCGAAGCAGAGGCAGTAGCAACGGGAAGGGTGGGGGTCGCGTTGTGGGAAGGACATCGTCAACAAGAAATAAAAACGAGAAAACAAGGCAGACTCTAAAATTCAAACATAGGCTTCCATTTCTCCTGGAGACACTTAGTGGCAGGTGCAGTGGGTAGGCGGGCAGTAACCCCTGTGGCAGTTGTCCCAGCACCACTTGTCCAGTCCGGGGATTCTCTTGTACATGCCGACTCCCTTACACCCTCCAAAGACTTTGTTGTTGCCGGGCTTCTTGGCGGGACCATCCTTTCCGAAAGGTGGCTTGTTCTTTGTGTTCTTCGGAGCCGGGGTCCACCTGTCCTTAGGCGAGTACCTCTTGGGAATCATGGTGCGCGGGTACTCCGTTGTGGTCCCCACGGGCGTCTCCTCCTCCTCGGGGTAGCCCTGAGTAGCCGCACCACCGTGGCCTCCGTGGTGGCCGTGGCCGTCATGTTCGGATCCTTCTTCGACCTCTGGCTTACCGCCGGGGTAGACTGGCCTGGGCTCGGCGGGCACGGCGACGGGAACCTGCTTGGTGTGGCCTTCGACTTCGTGGTAGGGCCTGCGGGTCGGTGCGGTCTTCCAGGGGTAGCCGCGGTGGGGTGGCTGCTTTTTGGGCGTCACGGGCACCTTGGGACCTCCCTTGACCCACCAGGGCACCTGGGGCGTCACGGGTTTCTTGGTGGCCGGAACACGAGGAGGCGTGGCGGCAGGAATCTCGCCGGCACCGACATCGAATCCGCCCTGGCCGCCGTCTCCTCCAGCGACGTCGTCCTCGATGGCGATGTCCGCGCAGCCTCGGAAGGTCTCCTGAGGACCGCAGCCTACGGCACTGGACCCGTTGGCGCACTTGCCCCAGTTGTTGCCTGTGCAAAGGAACGAGCATATTTTGTCATTAAACACTCTGCAATATTATATAACATTTAATGCTGCATCACAACTCGCAACCATGTAAGAACTGGTTAGGAGGAGAATTTCGAAGGACAGAACTGTGTCTATGGATAACCTGCTATCTGACACCAGGCAACTTGCATACTGTGCACGTGAATGTACTTTAATGACGTTTTCAAGGGCATGCAAACGCTCCTAACTGCCTTGTTTGACAATATTTGTATATTCCTATAATAAGGAATGCTTTCAAGGTACGTTTTCCTCGTTGGTCATCTCCAAGTGCAATAGAAATGGATATTTGTAGCAACAGCCCCACAGGTAAAACCATCAGCGATCAGAGAAGGAAGATGCCCAACGGACGCAACAAATCAGTGGATAACGAGTGTTTGTACCTGCGGTGTAAGACCACTGGAGGACGCACTGGGAGCACGTCATGTCTTCTGGCAACTTCATACGGATGTTGAAGTCCCGCTTGCGGGCGTCCACCATGTAGCGCGTGCTTCCGCTGGGATCGTCGGCCATGGTCAGCGGGTGCTTGGCCATGCACTCGTCGGTGGCGGCAACCTTGGGGTCGTTCACGGGGCACAGGCGAAACTCGAAGTATCCCCGATGGTTGGCAGTGAGCTGCACTGACGCCTTCATCGTCTGCGAACACGAGAGAGTGGGAGAAAGATTAGCCCGCTGTGAACGAACTTGGTGTTCGCTGTAGTGAACAGTACTAAACGAAACAATTGCCTTCGGTCAGCGTGGAAGCGTCTTAAGGTGACTATAACGTTCCCGAGGGTAGCTGCACCCACCTTACTCCCCATTCTGCCATCTTAAGTAATTGTATCAAAAATAATAATTCATGAACATACAGACCACATGCAATATCCACTATTCAGGAGCCCTTGAAATCATCAAAAGTCACACGGTTCCTTACGCATTTGCCTAATACGACTCGAAGGCGAAAACAGTCTTCTTTTTCTCCTCAGTCGATATATATTGATCCCCCCTCTCCCGACAGCTTTCTCCACCTAACGGGGTCTTGCACTGCCTCCGTGATCGGCCCACCTTTGACCAAGCGACGATGTCATGTGATGGCGTCACTATCTGAAGCCACGTTATGTGACGCCGGAGTAAAGACAAGATGACGTCAAGAATGCTGGCGTTTTGTGACGTCATGATGAAGCTATTACGTGATGACGATTTTTTTTTGCATCATTCGCCTTGACGCCCACGCCGCGGGACGCGGACGGTCACTTTTCAAATTTCGAAAGGGATATAAGACTTTCGCTTTAAAAAGTGGATATATCAAAGGTTCCTGAGCTGCTACACTTTCGCCGTGCTAATGAGGGGGGAAAAGGAAAGAGCGGGTCTCGTGTTATTGTCACTACAACAAAGCCTTCATTTTAAGTATACATCCGCGAATAAAGGGTCCTTGCCCCTGGAGAAGCAGAAGCAATATAAGCCGTGCAGAGTACAGTATCTTTTTTTCCTTTCTTTATCACCTGCAGTGACATGTCGCCAAACACTGTCGCACCGGCGGTACCCACACTGGCACACATACTGATAGGTCGCAGTTGAACTGGTTGAACATGCGTAATTGTTAGAATTAGCTTTCTCACAACAAGCTGGAAGGCAATTTCGGGACACCATGTCGCTCCCCAATTGTAGAGCACATAGTGCTCTCATAGAAAAAGATGATGCTCTAAATCGTGTGTCCTTGTTATACACACATACAGGTCATAACAATTTTCAAGCAGCTTTACTGTCGTAACGTTGCGAAGGCTGGCATGACATTGCTAGGCACGGTCTGCATCGGTAGAAACGAGTCCAGACACATTTTCCTCCTGCTCTGCCAACCAAATGCCTTCCACAAAGACTCTTTTTCGATTTTCTCTCTTTCTTTTATTCTTTCTCTTTCTCGTCTTCTACTTCCTTCTTTCTCTTTTCCTTTCTTTCTTTCTTTCCCCGTGGCACACACCCGCTGGGAAACTGCGGACGACGCTCCCCAGAGATTAACCTCGACGTTAAACAGCCCCACTGTTCAGACATTACTATGACGATGGGTAGTGCGTCGTTTGCACAGTCGGTGTTGAAGGCGACATCTAGGGCTCTTGCTTTGACCCGAACTAGTTCGTCCGGAGCGCGGGGCAATCCCAAAAGACGTGTTACACTGCGGCTCACTGGCCACATTCTGAACGATCGTGTTTGAATTAGTCTGGGTTGATGTTGTGCATTCTGACCTGATGTGGCAGAGTATTGGTTTAGAGTCATCTAAGCTGCTGAGTTTTGGTAAGACTTTTGTGATGTGGCGGTAGCGTTTGTCTAGCTAGTTTAAAGTACTAGGTGATTGCATGGTAGCTGATGAGACCTTGCTCTATGCCTTCCGGTCTGAAGTCATTGCTAAAGGCTCGGCCTGTAGATCCTCGAGACATATCGTGAGCCGCCTCATTCCCAAGGTTGCCAGAGTGAGCCGGTACCCAGAGAAGCTCCACGACCCCCCTATTTTTAGGGTAGTTTTGAAGGACGTTGAGATTGCTTTTTGAGATTCTTCCTCTCAAGTAATTATTATTGGCAGCCTTGGAGTCACATGAAACGGTTTCAATCTTTTGGTGGGTTCAAGATAATGCTATGCCCGCTTCCTTTGCAGCGTTGGAGTGCTTGACTTCGACCCTAGCTATTGATATTCGTTCTCCGTTTTCTGTGAAGATAGCTATCGCTAAGGCGTTGATATTGCCCAGGTATGCCGCCGCGTCAACATACGCCAGGTCTTCTATCGTACTTCCTAGCTAGCGCACTGGTTGCACAGCTCTCCTCCTATCTTCGTGGCAGGAAGGATGCATCAAAAGCTCGTCATTTCATTCTTCGATTTTGCCCGGGACATCTACATACAGCTGTCATATCTATAGTTGAGGGCATAATACTCCAAATGGCTCACTGTTTGTTCTAGACACCACGTTTCTTTTTTTTTTTTGCACACCACATTGCCTGAAATCAAGGGCAGTGTGAAGTACCCCACTCTAAACGTTAGCTCCGGGCTCATTTCTTATGCTTATTAGGTCATCAGTTGTTAGTCGCCAAGTCGAGGTCATTAGGGCGTTGATGGGGCTTCCCAAGCAACAACTAACCCATTGAACTAACCGCTGGGACTGTATCGCTGTGGATGTTTCAGTCAGAGGGCCGAGACGCTGTTTTCCATCTGAGATGTAGTCAAATGGTCAACATCTAATTGTAGCCGACTTACGGACACATGCATGCCTATTACAGTAGCGCAGTTCCTTCACAGCTCACTTATTAATGCACGAGGGCCCCAAATAGCACACTTAGGTATGCACCTCACTTATAATATCCACGCTCATTAGGCCACTTACTCAAGCGGTTTCTCGAGAGGGCGCTCATGACATTTGTGCTCGTCCTCATTAATCAGTGTGTGTGCACTGTGTAAGCCCCGTATAAATTGCCTCTATAGTGTGTGTTCGTGTTGTACTTACATCTCCCCTCTTGTAGCGGCGCACGATGATACCCTTGGCGTACTTGCCGCCGGCTTCGTTGTTACGAGGCGTGCGCTGGTGCCACGGATCTCCGCAGACTCCGCACTTGCCGCCGTTCTTCTGCCAGTGGACCTGAAATAACGTAAGAAGGAATACATCAATCCCTTAGTCGGGCTTATATCATAATCATCGTATTCAACAGCCTATATTACGTTTACTACAGAGGTGCTATTTGGGACATTGTCAAATTCTGCCATGTTGTTAAATTCCGCCAATGGTGCACTCTGATTGGCCCAGAGGGCTGCCGCGGCCTCTGTGATTGGTTTAAAATGGCGCAATTACGAAATTTGACAGTATGGTGGTATTTTACGGTGTCCAGAATAGTATTACAGAACGAACGCCCCTCCCAAAGGTCTCCAACCCACCATGTCTTGCGCGATCCCAGACGCCACCTCGCACAGGCGTCCGTCAGTACGGCACAAAATGACACCATATAATCGGCGTGATGTTTGCCTTTTACAGGGACAGTGGGTCTCACATTGCGCATTATTATGCTGAGTAAGAGAGAAAGAAGCTTTATTGAGAAAAAGCGAACGATAAAATATGCTAGGCATAGCTTGCGGACGAAGAACTGGACAGCCAGCCAGCTGACTCTCCTGGACCAAGCCCAGCTCGCCGCTCAGCTCAGTGAGACCCGAAACTACAGGGGCTTCACCCACATTTTGTGCTTAGTGACATCGCTAAGAAGTCGTAAATACTGCCAGTAAAAACGCGGTGCGTAGCTATTTTCAAATGTCCGCGTCGCAAAACATAGTTATGAGACAAAGACGCTCGCATCCATCGTGACACCAAGGAAACGAGCGAATGTAACCCTGTCTGCTCGTCTGTACGAGCTTTCTTTGAGATGAAAGCCGGTCTATCAGCTATTACATCTTGTCCGACTATTTATAGAACTTAGAGAATATGATAAATCGCACTGAATGCCGGTTATGTTGTAATCAAGGAATCCTCAGTGGCTTCTTCCAAATGTACGTATCTCACAAAGGGCGCTACTGTTCCGCACATTTCTGTAGACCGAACTGCGTTCATTACGTAAGACCTATTTAGGGAGGCAATCTATGTATCTTATGTCATCAACGATAGCTACCGCGAAGCAAGTCGCCGCGTAAGATACGTCAACAAAATTGTGCTTCTGTGAAGTCAGCCCCTACATACTCGTGACTTGAATATCACGAAAGACCCTTCCTTTGGCTCCCTTACCGCGTAGCCACCGCAGAAGAGTTCGTTGTCGTTGTAGTTTGGCGGCGTCTTAAAGCCGAACCTCCACATGGACGACCTCGAAGGGGGCTCCATAAGCCTGCCGTGAGCGTGAGCCGGCGTGGCATTCCAGGCCAAACACGCCAGGACAGCCAAGACCAGTCCCGGTAAGGTCCACCTCCACGATGACATGGTCATATTCTGCGCACGCAAAAAAGAGAAGAAACAAAACGTAAGGATTTGACCCAATGAGATTTTTCATTTCGTGATGACTGCTTTCCGGTTAATGGCAGCCAGGTCTTAGCAAGGAGATGTCATCAAAGGATGCGTACACGAGCATATGAATTATACGAAAGAATCCACGGGCTCCTAATGGATAGCCACTGCACAGAAGTCTCTTCAGTCATTTGGCGATATATATACCGTTTTATTGCACTAGAAAACACTTTAGATCCGTAATGAGCCAATGAACACTCGACTCAGGGTAAACATAACAAGCACCACGTAAGTGTCTGGGACAGAAGAGGATGAACTCAATGTGTTGAGTGAATACCAGGAGAAATACCAACAGACTTATCTAGTATAACCGACCCTGCGCCGCACGGGCAGGCAGGGAGCGTCTCCAAGAAAACCGGTCAAACATTATACGGACGCCATCACACGCACAAACAAACGTTACACGCACACACATGCACATTCGTACACGCACGCCTCTTCACTCTTTCAGTGATTCCGGCGGCGGGTTGGAGCAATTTGATCTCTCACTCTCTCTCTCTCCCCCCCCCCCCCCCCCCCGGCGCTCCATTCGTCACAATTAGGAGCGTCACTCATCCCAGCCTCCGTTTGCACAGTCCGCGCATGCTCCAAAGAAGAGAAAGAGAAGAGGGCAACACTTATTGCGCGTGTCTCTAGCAGCGGCGATTACAGTCCGACTCATTCGCCGTCCGCAGCTCTTTCTTCTTCTGCACTTCTTCCGCGTCCGGTCACGTGACATGTCGTCGCTCGCGGCTCTCTGCAGGTTGCTTAAGGCTATATGTATGTACGCGTATACTCTACGCATGCTCGGTAATCAACGGCGCAGCCCGTGCGGAAAAATCGCTAGCAATTAGACTTCGCCACCAATGATGAGCATCATCTCAGCCCTTTCTCGCGGGAGTACGTTACGTGTAGCCTGAAGCTGGGTGTGACGCCGCGAGCGCAATCAGTACCGCGGCTAATACGGCGAGTAGCATATATGTCTAACGAGTGTGCGCGGCGTTGGAATACGAGCGGCACTTTCTTCCGCGTTCGAGAGAGACAGAGCGTGCCAGTGTGCGGCGAACTTGATCTTGAAAAGAAAGCCCTTTGCCGAGCCGACCGCGCGCAGCGGGTAGTTAGTGAGGGCCCTCTATTACGTGTAGGAGAAAATGACCGGCGCACTCGGTGGTGGGCGAATTAGAAAGCCCTGCGGTGGCGTGTGTTTATCTTTCGCCATCTCGGTTTCCGAAAGCCTCCCCCAGGGCGCCGAATATGGCCCGGAATTACTTTCGCCCGCATGTTTCTTCCATGCGCGATGAAACGAAGCGAATGACAAGAGATAAGCGGAAGCGGGGTGGGCGCATTCAGATCTTTGGGATGGCCGTCGAACTATCGCAATGTGTGCTAGAGTAAGGCTTGCTTGCTGGCTCGAGTCGGTAGTTCGTCGTCCATCGGACATTGTCGTGACTGCTCCGCGAACCATCAAAGGAGCTTTCGCCTGCGTTTAGTCAAATGACTCTCTGGGTGGCCGTTGCCACTGACTCTTTTGAGTTCCGCGTGCGTTTTTCTTGTGTCTCAGCGTGCAATGACCTCATTTGATTAATGATTTCAATGGCATAACTTTTCAACCTGATCATGATTCCGTCTCTCCGGAAAGCAACAGGGTTGCTCGGGGTGCTTCCGTGTTTCACGTGCTGCAGCAATTGCACTACGCGGTCATAAACGCTTTTCGCTCTGGCAAAATTTACAAAATGGTGTGAACGTTCGTTGAGCCCGGTATAGCGACACTCATGGTGGACTTCACCCTAAGGTCATCAAGTACTTGGCTTGTTAAGACTCCAAACTTCCTGCCGGGTGAGCATTCCCATGGCTCTCAACGGAACCTCCCACAGGTATCTTAAGCCCGTGCAGAGGCGTAATTTTCTCAGTCTACCGGTGAAGCAGGGGGCGGAGGCAAGACAGCGCCTACAGGGAGTATATTATAGTCAAGCCGGACTAGCTGCGCACCGATGGAGTGCACTACACGAACTGAATCTGCCATTGTTGTGATCAACATTTCGGAAGTTTGTTAGGCTCTTTCCAGCGTTATAACACGTGTGTAGAACAAAATTCAGCCGCTGATTAGGGCTACTAAGGTTCGCGTAAAGGACGGGAAAGCCAAATCTCCTACCGTGGGCGCTTACCGAAGGGAGGAGGTGGAGGGCTACGCTGCGAGAGACCCCGTGTGCCTCAGCTCCACCGCAAAGGAAACATACAGGCCTATATCACTGGTGTGAATGACTGTGTATGTCGCATCCTGTGAGGCGGCGAGTGAGGCTGTGGAGCTTTCGTTTATGCATGTGTGACTGAAAACCCTCCATAATTTCAATTCAACACGCATCTCCGCATTTAATCCTTTTCGGGCCTTGTAAACCAACTTTCATGTATGTGTCCCTCCCTGATTATGTGTCGAATTTATGCAATATTTTCGTGGATATTTTCCCTGCGTACATATAATTGTAGTTTTCTCTTATGCATTTTACTCTAGTGTCGTGGCATATTGGACTAGTTCTATTGCATTATGTAAGCCAGCTCTCGTACAGCTGTTTGCCGTAGGACGATCTTGCGTATATTCAGTCATGTATGTACTTGTACAAATTGTGCGATGTACTAACTAACAATAACAAAAAGATGGTTGCTGATACTGCGATCCATGTATCCTCGCTCTACGCGTTTTAATTACCAATTTACTCTTTCTAAACCTCACTGACCATATGTAATATCGTCGACAAATGTATTTTTTAAAGTCCACCATTGTGTACCATTCCAAGTTTTCGCTCGGCGCACATAGCTGCATCCCTCGTTTCTGCTGGAAACGTTGATTTTTTAACTTTCTGTACTGTTTCGCTTCCTGCCTGCTTCGTTTGCATCTTTTCTTTATTTTATGTTTTTTTTTCACATTTCTGTATGTGCTGCTATTTCGGGGTACAGCTCTCTGTCCAAAGCGTCCTTTGCAACCTATTTATGCGACGTGCCGTTTCCCTTTTTACCTCGCCTCTTTTTCACAAGCGTTATCCAACACCGGTCATCTGCCCGTTTGTCGTAACCGCACGCATGCAAATGAAACCGCGCTGCGCGAGCGCATACTGTGTCGCTGCTAGCGCACGCGTAGTTACGCAATGCCTGCGCGTTTCGCTAGCAAAGAAGTAGAAAAACAGAAAACACGTGGTGACATCTATGAGACAAAAACAAAACTGAAGAGAAAATACGTGGCATTGAGGAACGCTCGGAAATGACCATTCCCGTATATCCGCATTCACGAACCGCTCTGGCGTTGTTCTTTTTTTGTTTTTCTTTCTTTCGTTTTACAAGTGTACGCGTTTGTTTCCAGCGTATGTGTGGACAGGCAAGCTCATAAGAATACTCTTGCTCTCTCTCTCTCTGTTTTGTGTAACAGCTCCCCGTTGATGCATCTTCCGTTGTCCTATTGTCCGTCTCTACCTCCTCTCACCACGCCACCTATACATGACGTCTGCTCCCGTGTCGTCTGCTCTCGTGTCGTCTGCTCTCGTGTCGTCTGCTCTATCTGTGTCGCCAGGACGCCGCTGTACTACATACACATGTTGCAGTCAACATTGCGCGTGTACGTGTTTCCAACAGTGGGCCGCCACGTAGGGTACCACGTGACTGTGGAGCGGACCCGTGAGAATGCGGTCTCGGGTGCTACTCTGGCTCCCGGTCAAGCGTATAGTTATTGTGGCGCAGACCGTGTAATGCTTTGATTTGTTGCTCAGGGCTGTCGTGGTTTATCATCACATAATCTGTGAAACGATTTCACTTGACCGGACTTCGGCAGTGGACAAGATGGAGTGAGCTTGTCGCCGTTTTCGTTTAACGTACGCATACAAGATATACTGCCGGCACCCTCACCCGAAACTGTGTTAATTTGCCACCAGTGTACAGGCCATCTCGGTCGCCATTACATGGCGTACCTAAGCTGTTTAGTCGCTTCTTAATCTCACTGCGAAGGAAGGTACCGTACGCATGGAAGCCGAAACGCTAACTCTGTTGCTGTCAAGTGTTTTTATTTTGTCTTCTTCTTTCACAGTACAGTTAGATACGCACAGGAAAAGAAACCGTAGCCTTACAGTATCTGCATTGCAGTCACTGATTCTTTCTTTCTTTCTTTCTTTCTTTCTTTCTTTCTTACGGTTGGGCATAGAAGAAAGTGCGCTCCGAATCGGTTGGTGAAGAGTCTACAGCTTAACAATAGATGACAGATGACTACTCGCGAAAGGCGTTATATTGCACCGTTAGCCCAAGTGTTGCCACAGCACGTCCCCTCCACACACGCATAAAGATTACGCGGACAGCTTTGGCCGTGAGATGCGACATTGAGAACAACAGCAACTGCCGATAAAGGTGTATTGATGAAAGGACGGATGTTAAGCCGCGCTTATCAAGTTTGCCAGACTTTGTCTCTTGCGCTGCATGCGTACACGCGCATTCTGCCGTGCTACCTCAGCGCGTGTTATGTACATATATGTGTGTAAAGAGAGCGGTCTATTGCTGTACACTGAGGATTCACGCTGTAATGATTTCGCCTGGGAAATGTCATGGGTGACACGCTTTGACAAACATTAATCGGGTTGCGTTGTGATAACCGCCCGAAATGTCGATGTGTAATAATAATAATAATAATAATAATAATAATAATAATAATAATAATAATAATAATAATAATAATAATAATAGTAATAATAATAATAATAATAATAATAATAATAAGAAGAAGAAGAAGAAGAAGAAGAAGAAGAAGAAGAACTGTTGTGGTTGTTGTTGTCGCCGCTGGGGTTTTAAGTCCCAAAACCACGATATGATTATGAGGGGCGCCGTATTGGAGGGCTCCGGAAATTTCGACCGCCTGGTGTTCTTCAACGTGCACTTAAGCCAACTACACGGGCCTCTAGCACTGCGCCTCCATCGAAATGTGGCCACCGCGGCCGGAACTCGATCCCGCGACTTTCCGGTCAGCAGATTGGCGATGTATCATTGTGCACCTCCGCTGCTACGAATATAACAATTAAGTTTAATCAGCAATCGAGTAATAATTGCAGAAAACAATGAATAACTAACTAAATAAAGAAATGAATAAATAAATCTGATACAACCCGTTGCCACTCGTGCACAGTACGTAAAAGAAGAAAAAAAAGTATTCCCCCGCATTCGCTCGAGTGGTTCAACCCGTTCGCCAGTCCCATACTGAACGTGTGTAACTAATTCATCAAAGAACGCGCCAGGAATTTTAAATTTTTTTGTCTCACCTCCCAGACCCACCTTGTGTACGTTTTCCCATGGTATTTCTTTTTTGCTTATTTTGCCTTGCAGCGTGATGATCACGTAATATACAGCCCAGCTACGATGGCGGCAAAGTTCTTTTATAGGGATGGAGGCCATCGACTTCTTAGTACGTATTCATCGATCACCCCGTAATGCGACTGGACAACTGACACCGTACAGTTTTCTGCTGGTTATTTTGTTTTGGATTATGTTATGTTTTCGTTCACTTCTCTCTCAGGGGTCACGACGGTCGCCTCCTTCGGTGTTGGCGAACAAAACTTGGCCCCAGCGAGATCGTCCCTCAGTGGGAGTTTAAAAGCAGTGATGCATTGGCCGTTGCGACGCGCCAGCGTATTACGGTGATTACGTGCGTGCCGGGCCAGCGAATGCGGAGGCCCATGCAGTGATTTAGGAGCCTCTAATGACGACCCCGGCGCCTCTGCGAAATGATTGGCGATCGTTAACACAAGGCACGATCGATTGAGACTCTTATCAGATGATG
This sequence comes from Rhipicephalus sanguineus, assembly GCF_013339695.2. Classification (NCBI taxonomy): domain Eukaryota; kingdom Metazoa; phylum Arthropoda; class Arachnida; order Ixodida; family Ixodidae; genus Rhipicephalus; species Rhipicephalus sanguineus. The sequence continues at coordinate 129,799,296 of NC_051186.1, read as the reverse complement.
CTTTTCACTATGTAAGGCTGTCCTACCAAAATTTCGCTTTCGTTCGCGTATACCCCCCGCTGGCGTGTGTGCAGTGAAAGTACAGGAAGTCGCCCTATATTTACTGACAACGTTGAGAAAACTTGAAATGGAAAGGTCGTACGTGTAGTGCATGCACCATGACTCTCCTCATATGTCAACCCGTTTCATCATCAACATGTACTCTGATGAGCGTGAGGTCAAGGGCGCGAGGCGCTTGTAATAACATAGCCTGACGAGATCACTCACAGCTCTCCTTGCTCGCCTGACAGTCCACCGTATAAATACTTCCCTTTCATCGGACCCTCGCTATTTTTTTTTTCTTCAGCCTGGAAATTCTCTTCCTCAGCTAGACACGTGCGCGCTTGATGCTGTGGCCTCTTCGTGTCGTTTATCGAACAGCAACGACAATAACTGTCATTGAGAATCGCCGCGGCACCAAATTCCGTTCCTTTTGAACAAAATCCAACGACGAACATCCTATAGGTCTGGTTGTAGTACGAGGAGCGCGAATCCTATCGTCACCGTGAGCTTTTAATTAGAACGCTGACGCATAAAAAGCGTCGTCGAGACTACGTTGCATAATTATACGCGATCAGTGGAAAATAAATAGCGCCTTAGAAATTTTGGCCAATGCTATTTGTGTGGCTTCAGCAGCAAAATCTGGAGCTACGCATTAACAGAATACCAGTACACGAACTCAACGACGAGAAAGTGCGTTTCAAACAACACTTAGATACGCCAGGTGACATATCTGCATGTCTAATGTGTTCAAAATCCAAACAAGTTCAAGGGCTGATGGAGGCTTGAAGCGATGAAAATCGTTGAGCAGGGAATGGCGCTGAAGCCGTTGTCCTCCTAAAGTCCTGAGACAAGTCCTTTTGTGAAAAGGTCGACTCCAGCGGGATTTCCTGTTCAACAATCCATAATCCTTTAAAATATTTTTGGAGCGCGCCGTTCCATTCCGTCTCACAATCAAACGGCCTTCTGTAACACGTTATTGGACAAACTCCGTCCTTCCGTCGCGTATTTGAGAAGTCACAGAAGCGCCTATCTCAAAATGAAATTCGGCTCACCTGCGAGTACGTCATCGTAGATCTATTCCGTTAGACGCGCACCACAGAAAAATGTGTCGGAACTGACGACGAATATATATCAGCTCTCGAAACGTACGTTGCGCCGTTAAAACAACGCATATGCCGCCGCCACCAGTCACAACCTCGAGCGTCTCCGTGCGTATGACGATATCAAACACCGGTCGGGGTCGCCCGTCTTCCCTTTTCACACCTCCGTGACGTTTTTGTGACGGTGTCACGTACGGCCAACATCCTGCGCCGTTGTGTTGGGCACGGCTCGCATGGCGTCCGCTATGGTTTTGTGTGTACAAGAGACTGGTGGGAAATTGCCGTAGGATAGCGGGAGCATGCGAAAGGCGTCACGGTGACGCCAGGTTCAAAGCTCTGCGGACGTCTTCGTGAACGTAGGTTGTAAAGACGAGCCTGTCCTTCTTATTTTTCTCTTTTATCTCTTTATTTCTCTTTTTTTACAACTGGCCACGCCATTGAGTAGATGTAAAACGTCACTTCTAAGAGCTCATTTCGGTTAACTCCGCGCCTTCACTCGGGGGTGCGGTTTGTGTGCGGATTTGACAACCGTAAGTTCCCTCTCTCTCTTCCCTTCTCTCTCTTTCCATATCTCTCTCTCACAGAGCGATTCTTTCATGTACCCAACCCGCCACAGTGGTCTAGTGGCCACGGTGGTCTAGTGGGCCGCATTTCGATGAAGGCGAAACGTTAGAGGCCCGTGTACTTAGATTTAGGTTCACGTTAAAGAGCACCGGATGGTCAGAATTTCCGGAGCCTTCCACTACAACGCCCCGCATAATCATGTCGTGCTTTTGGGACGTAAAATCCCAACAATTATTATATTATTTCAGGCTCCCAATGTACGTACTGTGTAAAGGTGCAACAAAAAGGTGGAGAAACCGTCAATGCATGCGCTACACAGACCACACTGACGATGTGAGCTCCTGATCTATATTACCAACAATAATCTCGAGCACATAAAGGTGTACTGGGTGATCGAAGTGCGTCGAGCAAACAGGGTTCGTGTGAAGTAACAAATGATTAGACGTGTGTACAAAACCGCGTACAAAATCGCGTACAAAAATCGCATTTCCATACGTATGTCTCAGCAGCGATGAAATACTATCGTTGGAAACAGATTTCAATTAGTAAAAACAAGCAGTGTGATGAGCAGCCATGTCTAGTTACCTGTGAAGTGCCGTGCCATTCCGTCTACAGTGGACGCAACTTGTGCACAAATGTGTGCTTGTGAACGTTGTAAGGTGAACTATTGCCAGTGAACTGTTCATTTTCATGGTGCCTTCTCTATTTGTATCACTTCGCTACTTGATTTTCTTGCTTGTACTTTTATTTTACGGCAGCCATTCTTTCTTTTTTTTTTTTTGTCTGCAAAGCACAGAGAAAAAGTAGCCGAGGTGCTAATACGTTAATTTCTCTTCAGCAAGCAACTCATAACACAACAGGCCTTTGCAAGAATTAAGACGCTCACTATACGACCTCTGACATAATCTACTCATCTTATTTTGAACGTTAATGTCCCACAAGTTAACAGCTCGATGAAAAAACAAGAAAGATAAAAACAATAAGGGCATACCGTATACCTCCTCTGAGTGCCGTGAGCTTCCGCTCGCACACATCCTGTCGCTGTTTGCAGTCAACGCAACATTTTCCGTTTCTCTCGTCTCTATGTATTTTGTGTCGGAACGCCGTGATTCCGTTTTTTGTTGTTACTTGTCCTTCCTTCTCGTGTTTCTATGATAAGGCGTCACGCAATTGAAGGCTACGCTCTCGAGACCCAGTGCTAATGGTATTTGTGTAAGTCTTTGCATCCATATATCCAGTGCTACATAGCGCTTTGTATTTGCGCATGCTTCGCCCGTTCACATCTGTCCTTCGCGTAAGATATGTTCTTTCATATCCCACTCTTATCTGTTTGTTCGTCTCAAAGCGTGTTACGGCGACTGGCGAGCTCTCTTCTTCAAAGGTGCCGCCATCGTAAGCTGATTCGTTGCGCAATCGCAGAGCTGTAGTTCGAGGGCACCGGATAACGGAAACGGCCAAATATACCTCCGCTGTCCCCATAAGATTCCTTTTCTTTTTGTGCGTGCGCGTGTGCGTGTCTTCAGTTTCTTTTACTTTGTTCTCTGAGGTACAGCGCGCACGACTTTCGTTCTGTCAGTCTTTAGCGTCTGACGTTGCGCACAAGTGTTTGTGATACCTGTTTGTCAAGCTTATACCACGTGAAAAAGCCTCTAACAGAATCTAAAAAAAAGGTTAGTTTGTTCAATAACGTCTAACCTCACTACAAAGACGAGCGTCGTTGCATTCGTTGCAGATTGGTGTACTCTATTGCGCCATTACAAACGCCGAACTCGAGTGCGTATTTCACTTATACGAAGTTCCATGTTCGGTGTGTGGCATCGCGGAACAGTGCACAAACTCACTTCCCTACTTTCGTTTTATTTTCTTGCTGACAGTTATTCTATTTCATATTTAAAAAACTGCTTCTTTCTTTACTTATAATGAGCTGTCTAGAAAGTGGTAGTTGTATACAAGTGATGCTTCGGTTGTTTCTGTATTTTGCAAATGACAGCCCCACAATGTAGTATCAAACCAATCACTTCTGTTAACACTAAGAATTTCTTCGTCTCGTGTTACTTATTCATGTCGCGGCTTTGTTGTATTATGTTCTTCCCTTTCATTTTCTTTCGTTTATTTTTTTGAGGGTTCCAAGAAACATCGTTACGATATCACTGGATCTTCAGAGAAGGAATGTACCAACTGAACGTCTACGTAGTTCCGCAGGCTTTTTCGCAGTCACGAACAGCGGCAAAATGGCAAAAAAAAATCGTTATGATTCTTAATTCAGATAAAACGCTTTCATATACGCACGGCCACCAGGGTGCGCGAGGAACCAGCCCTGACCGCTGTGCGCACGCTCACACATTTCGTAATTCAAAGGCCGCGTCACCGAAATATCTGGCGTGATGTGAGATAGCCGTAGAAAGCCGTGAGCGGGCCGGTTGCACGCGAGTCGCCATTACTGGGCATTTATGGCTGTTGAGCTCAAGTGTTATGTGCCGGGAGGCTTTTCACTGCGTCCCCGTGTAAGAATGCTTTCAGATTTATCTTCTTTCGACGGCTTTGAAACGTGAAAGTCGTAAAGGATCCCGGCTATTAGGTGCCTTACGGTAGTTCTTATCACGGCGATGTCATAGCATTTCACTCGGAATTCAGTTCTCTCAACATCCGTCTCACTTGTCTTTTTTTACTTCTTTCTTTGCCTCATTTCTTCTTTTCATCTTCGCGTTTGGCCAAGCATACTTTGCCCCGGAACTTTCAAGGAATGCTGAGAACTTTCTGATTACGAACCTTTTCAACAATAAACGAAGGTGCCAGGTCCATTTAGTGTAATTCAGCAGTTGTCAAACATTAGGGACCATCAATTAGACACTTCAGTATAATAAAGATAAAACATTTCTAACAGTCTTTTTCAGCACTCCACGCGTAAGGAAAAGATGAGTGTATATTTCTTTGTGGATTTGTTTTACAGTTTCTTTTCAATTTTGGATTCGTGCTGTCACGTATGCGATCGCAGGAACTAACGTGCTATGTGGCCATGCATCGAAAGTCACACATAATCACACAGGTACAGTAGCCACGCATAAATTCGCGCGTAACCTGCCGCCGGTAAGAACCGAACCCAGAACCTCCACACAAAGCGTACAATGCACTACGTCATTAGAGTTAAGCAGCAACTGTAGCTCGGCCATCCACTTTCTCGGACAATTTGTGTAGTCGGACAAAATACATAACCCTTTGGAGTACGGGCCGGCGTGATTTCGTGGTTGTATAGCTATGTTGATTTGACTACATGACAGCTCCGGTGATTAAACGGTGGCTAAGCGCTGCGTGACCTGTCGTTGACCTGTCCTCGGCTCTAGCATGCAACGGTCAGAACACGTAAGAACAGACAGCTCTCGCTAAACGGTATGCTTTTGTAGCTCTGTGACGCACAGAGTTTGACAGTGCAGCGACCCCTATAAGTCGATTGATACAACCATTGCACTTAGGTGTATACATTTCGTCTGGCTTGGTTAAGGAACTCTAGAAGTGCAGCTGTGGCTGCATGCAGCCATTTCTTCTTCATGGACTCCTTGCACTTCATCGCAGGGTTCAGCGCCCGAAAGCAAAAAAAAAAAAAAGAAAAAGAAAAGCCTCTGGACATTTTTTCCCCGGTTAGCTGCACTTGAGTCAACAGCAGGACGGCGTAAATTGTTTGTAAAAGCGAATAATTGGCCAATAAGATTGTCGACGTCCTCCTCATTGCGAAGCCGGTCGTATCCGCACGCGAGGCTTTTCGCTAATTACATAATGTCCGGTACAAGAATGACAACGTTCGCGGCGGCGGAGTGGAACGGCCGCCACATTTTTGTCCACTCAACAAATCTCGACGCCCTGCAGCCGTGGCTGGACCCTTTAACAACAGCGCCTCCTCCAGCCCTGTAGTTACGTACCCTTTCACTTTATCCTTCCCCTCCTCCATCTCCCACCGTTATTTTCATTTTCCCACCCTCATTTGCACTTTGCCAAGCACGTTGTTTAGCCGAATGAAAATCACAGACCTGGCGACCACGAGTACACAAGCGTTTCCTTTTTGTAGTTGTTGTTATTGCTGCTGATGTAGGGTTAAGGAGAGTTCACTTTCGGTCCTTGGGGGGGGGGGGAGGGGGGAGGGGGTTTGCCAGCATAGGAAACGTCTTCCTTTTCAAGCGAAGCTGTCTTCTTCTACCGTGTGCCGTCGTCGTCGTCGTAGTAGTAGTTGTAATAGTAATAGTAGCTGTAGCTGGAGTAGTAGTTGTGACAGTAGTATATATAGTAGCAGTAGTAGTAGTAGTAGTAGTAGTAGTAGTAGTAGTAGTAGTAGTAGCAGTAGTAGTAGTAATAGTAGTAGTAGTAGTAGTAGTAGTAGTAGTAGTAGTAGTAGTAGTAGTAGTAGTATAGTAGTGCAGCGTCACGCAGGTCACGTGACCGAGTTGGGGGAGTGAATAAAGAAATAAAGTGAAATGGTGGTTATGATGATGACCTTTTGTACCGATTGTCATCATCATCATCATTCTAATAGTAATCATTACAGCCTCGCCGCCCAACGTTCTTCACGGCGTGGATTTTATTTTTTTTTCGTTCGGCTTCCAGTAACAAAACGACAGAGAGTGAAACAGCGAAAGCGAGAGAGAGGAGGAGAGTTCCTCTTCCTGCTCTTTACTTTCCGGCACTGGGCGTGCTTGCCGAGTCTGATGAATGGGCCCGCCTGTGTGAACGAACTCATTCGAAGATCGTGCACCCCTGCCGATCTCCCTCTCTCTCTAGCGATCCTGCAAGCTTCGCACATGCGCTCCCACTGCCTGCGTCTCTCTGGAAAGACGGCTTCCCCGCTTAACCGGCAGCCGTAAACTGCCGCAGTTGTGTTTCGTTTCTTGTCGCCGCTGTACACTCAGCTCCGTCGAGCTTTTATAAACGCGGCTTTTTTTTTTTTTTTTTTTTTTTTTTTACAGCCGACTGGCACGCAGCCATGCTTTCTGTTTGCTGTTTTTTTCTTTGGTATTGCGCCCCTCTGTAATACATCGTATCGCGTGATCTTTAAGCTGGCACGTGCAACCTTTTTTTTTTCTTCACTACATTCGAAGCGTCTTTGTGTATCTGCGGATCCGTGCAGGATTGTGCAACTTGAAAGGCATTTGCTCGGGTGATAAACACAGCTTGATCGCTGAAAAAAAAAATCAGTGCTGAGTTCTGAAAAGACTAACGCTGCTTGTTTTGTTGCTCTTTCTCACGACACATTCTAGGACCATGGACACATGTCTTGAAGGCGCAGGAGGTAACGAAAGCTGTACTGACGTACCTCAAGTCAACAGATCTGTGTGTCTGTGTGACCGCCTGTAGACTTGGCGTGCTTCCCCAAGTGTGCTTTAATGAAAACCAGCAGATAATGAAGTCAAGAAATGTAAAGGGGACGTTAATTGTACTGCTGTAAGTGTACTGTAGTAATTGTGCTATAGATATGAAGAAAGTAAAGTGGACGAAAAGACAACTTGCCGACGGCAGGGACCGAACCTGCGACCTTCGGATCCGAAGTTTGCAGGTTCGTCCCGTGCCGCGGCAAGCTGGTCTCAGGTTCGGTCCCTGCCGGCGGGAAGTTGTCTTTTCGGCCACTTTCTTCACATCTATATCTCAATTACTACAATACACTTAAAACAGTACAATTAGCGTTCCCTATACCTTCCTTGACTTCATTATCTGCTGGTTTTCATTAAAGTTGTGTCAAAGAAACGAGCCCTCGAAAAACTCCCTTCCTTCACCCAAGTGTGCTTGTGGTTCTGTCTATCCCACTCTTTTATTCTGTCTCTCTTCTCGCCCCTTTATCCCTCTCCCCCATAGCAGAGTAGCAAACCGGACGTGCGTCCGGCTAACCTCCCTACCTGTCCTTGCTTCTCTTTCTCTCTCTTTACGACACGGTATACCACCCGGCACAGTCCCAACACGTTCATCCATATCGTGGGTCTAAATCACCACGGAGTGCGTACGTGCTAGAACGTAACATACGTGACAACATGCGCCAGCAAAACCTGATATCAAACGCATAAGCGGTCTTTAAAAAAATGGTTTAGGTCGCTAAAAAACGTCTCTTACACGAACGAATACTTTGTTTACTCAACGCTTTGTATGTCACGCCCTTGGCGGCAAATTCAAACACTGTACGAAGTTAGACGTTGCGTATGATGAAAGTAACCACAATTTTACGTATCGAATTTCGATACCAAGCACTTAACTAAAGTGCTTCACTAAAGCTTCACTTCACACAGATTCCCGCATGCGCCTTGGATCTGGATAACATATTTCTTGACACGGTACGGCGATGATTTTCTTCTTTCTCGTTTTGTTATCATGCGATATGGTTGTCCTACCGTTAATCTATTCGACTAATGTAGTAGCTTTAGCTATGTCGAAGGTGATGCTACGGGGGAACAACTCACTCAACATAAACTAAACCAAAAATGCAATGAAGAATGTACCAATACTGCCCACGGTCAACGACCCTACGCATCTAAGGGCAATCTCCCAGATCGACATGTGATGCGAAGTTATTTGACAAGAGCTCGCCCTAATCAAGAACAAAGCAAGAAAAGGTCGTTCGCACGCGTTCTTTGTATTCTACGAGAAGGCTTCTCGGTATAAGAGGCCACCATTTTTGCCGGCGTCGTCTGCTAACCCTTTCCTGATCTAGAAGACGCGGATGTGCGCATACCGAAGACGTTTTACGCAGCCTTGTTGCATGCATAGGATCGCGCGCCGCGCCTCCAATTGGCTGATTACAGCGCTAGGCTTCGAAAAGCGCCGTGCACGGCTCGAGTGGACGCTCAAGACTTTATATGGCCGCCAGGCACGCAAAAGATTTCTCTTTGCACGCGCTATTCACAGCCAAGAAAAAAAAAAAACTAAGCTTGCGTTGATGCGGCTCGAAAGGGAAAGCGCTCTTTACAGACACGAACTGTGCTTCTTGTTTAGGCCACGCCCATAGAGCGTCGTCTTCACTCTCGGCATGTACTGCGCGTGCGCACTGAGTTTACTTAGTGCGCGAGTCATGCAAAGTAGTGTATAACACTGCCTCTGCGATAAAGCCATGCACGGAAGCCTTTATGCAACATCGCCAAAGCTATTCAGAGGTCATTAACATGCACGCGGGTTGCGCGGTTAATGGCGGCGGTGCTTATAAATTCTTCTCTCTCTTGCTTACTTACACGGCGCCTTCGCCAAAAGGGGCGGCATACGTTAATTCCACGGCATTCGTGATAAGTGTACTTACATACCACAGCGCCGCGGAAGGGTTAAAGGGCTCCGAGATCCGGGCTGGGCTTTAATGAAGCCCGGGACGGTGCTCGGAGATTTGTCGTCAACCACTTTTCTTCGGTCTCGCCTCGATGAATGGCTGCGGTTCGCGTGATGAATAATTTCAAGCCGCTCTTGCTCCTTTTTTGGTTCGGATGTTAACGACCTTAAAGCCAAGAAGCTTGAGCTAGTTATTTACTCGGCAATCGTGAAGTAACGCAGTTTTCATTTCTTGCTCTTACTTTTCTTTTTCTTTTTGTGTGGTTTGATCTCAATGCGAGTGCCTTGTTTCAGATTCTGCTTTGATCCGGCAGGCGCTTGAACAGGCATGCGCGGGATAGTCCAGTACTTCCTCGCGTCTCTGTTATGTGCGTTGAGGTCGCTGTTAATTTCGAAAGTCATGTCGGAATATTTTTTTCTTCCTATATTCTCAAGTTTCCTGCCATTTGCCGATCATTTCTGAATATATGCGCAATATAAAGAAACATGTAGCACAAGAAATCATATATTGCAAATGTGCCTTTTTGGGGGTTTTATTATTATTTTTTTTACGTCGTCTCATAGCATGGTCGCGCAGTTGCACCTACCGGCTACCGGCGGCGTTATTTCATATTCCTTCATTACAGACTGATATTACAAACATGAAATTTGAACTATACGAACGTAATCATTCAGCCTTACGCGTCTAATCCTCGCCTCTGAGAAGCTTTCGCGCGCAGCACAAGTTCGCATTTATAGAAGCGGGGAGATTCTATTCTATACACATACGACGTGCTCCTTGCAATGTGAACGCGTGCGCCTCTCGGTGCTTTTCTGGCGGCACAACACAAGGCGTTCACTACAAGTAAAGTTGTGCCTCTGACACCTAGTAGACGAGCAGGAGCTGCGGCATCACGCTGTGTGAGTTATGGAGTGGCAAGACAGCGGTCGCGCAGAGGTCGTGTCAGAGGACGCGGGTGCTCAAAGGGTGCGCAATCCGAGGAATGACCACCCCCCGGAAGGGTGCAACAACACTCTTGCTCGTATACGTAGAGGTGCGCTGACCCATTCTGGTCTTCAGCTGCAACGCTTGCGAATGTGCATGTACGCTAGGAAGGAAGACAGCTATCACGTTTTTTTTTTCCTTAGCTTCGTCGGGAAACTGCTTTAAAATACGAGTTGCGCCGCATGTTTCAATTTCTTGGAAAAATCGAAGATTATTTTCCTGTTCACAGAGGGAGGGAGAGAGGGAAGGAATATAGGAAAGGTATGGAGGTGGCAGTTTAAGCAAGCCAGTTATGCGAGATAATACTCAGCGTTCCGGGACCTGCATCTGACGCAAAGAAAAATTTTGTAAGTGTATATCTGGGCCACTGCTGGAGCTAGAGATGTTACGGCGTGTGTATGCGTGGGTATTATTAAGGCGAGAGCCTTGGCTGACTCATCAAACGCGAAAATTGACCGTCGGCTGTGTGGGTGGCAACACGAGTGATGCAAACACATGTGCATGTCGTCACTTTTGACATCATTATGACGCCACAGGTCGCCAAAATTTGTGACGTCACACGACGAAAATCTAGCACCTATAGCAGATGAGCAAGAACTGCGGCATCAGTCGATTGTATTGACCCATCATTGCGCATCAATGAGGGAAAAAATGGCTTTCGAGTCGTCTCAGGCAAATACGTGAAGGACTGTGACGTGTGTGCGCGCTTGTGTGTGTGTGTGTGTGTGTGTGTGTGTGTGTGTGTGTGTGTGTGTGTGTGTGTGTGTGTGTGTGTGTGTGTGTGTGAGAGAGAGAGAGAGAGAAAAAGAGAGAAAGGGGAGGACGTTAAGAAACAAACTGCAGCCTGCTCTTCCCTTACGTGCCTTGAAGGTGAAATATACGCTCCGTAATATAACTTCGTCCACCCCCGCCCAATCTCGAGCGGCTTGCCTTTGATCCTCGCGAAAGCTCTGTGGCAGGTGTGAAAAGCTCGCTGGTGGCTTCCACGAAAGCGCGATTTAGACGTCGGTTGGCACGATGGCGGGCCGCACCTAGTGTAGATAATGAAGAGTGGGTTGTTAGCGCAAAGGCACATATATCATGCGGAGGGGAGGGGCGTTATGTGTGTTCCTATAATATGAAAGAGTGAGCCGAGGTGGTATACCACCGGGACTTGTTTCGTAGCGAATGAAGCAATTTCAGCCACTTTCGCCGAAGTATAAAAAAGGTGTCTGAGGAAAACTGATCTTTCGATCTTTGTTAAAACTACCCTACTCGTCTTGGAATTGAATCCGTATTGCGGGAACCCACTGCTGGCTCCAGTGTAACGTTAGCTATCGATGATAAGAAAACACGTTGCCACGACGAAATCCGACAGTCACGACAATCCGCACAATGCATGACGAATCCCGCAAACAAAAAGAGCCCGTGATGCAGTTATGTACGACTTTCGTCCATTCGTAGCTAGTGCTTCGTTGCATTTACTGAGGTCCGAGTAAGCACGACAACTTGATACATAACTAATTAGCGCTAGAAGGACAAAGAACAACGTCATAACACGTCCCGTCCTGTCTGTTTCCTTGACCTTGTCCTTTTTGCGCTAATTAGTAAAGTCTCAAGTCAATTCGCACCAACTAGCCCAACTCTTACCTCATATAAGTTGAGCGCAAATAGTGAGTGACACAACAGGAACACTAACTCACAAAAGTGATTTTATTGCAGCGAGGTAATCTAGCTTTGCTTTTAATTGTTATTTTCGTCACTGTTGTAAGTCAGGCCCTGTGTGGTCTCTCTTCCTATTTGCATGTTCTCGTCATTGTGCGCTTGCTAGCGCCTATGTAATAATGTACAATCGCGTGCCGACATATTGCGCCGACAATATAGCCCTTTTTTGCAAGCATGCATCAGATAAGCCATGTGATAAAGCAGGAATGTCAGTAAAGCATTGTTACTAACTTAGCAAAGAGTTCGAAAAGCAATCAGTGGTCGTGAACTCACGTGGACATGCGAAGTCATGGGCCGTGCTGTCACGCTGTATTGCATGGCTCTGTCGTTTTATGTAATATCGTATACAGGGGCACTGGTATTCCACACAACGGACGCCGCAGGTAGACGCGACGTTTCTCAACAATGCCCCGCTTGTCACGGCGAAGACGGAACTGCACAAACCTTCACGAATGCGCGTTCGCACACGCCGTCCATTGCGAACGATATACAGTGTTTGCGTTGCTGGCGACAGCCCTCTGCAACTTCCGATGGTCTCGGAGTCAGCTATATAAGTGACTCTCGTGTCCTTCTGGTCGTCGTACAGGACTAAAGCTGTCTTCCGAGCCTCGCGTTTTCGTCTCGCTGTACCCTTTGCTCTGTCGCTTCTCTCTCGTACGTCTACTTGCTCCGTTCTCTCTCTCTCACCCAGGGTCGCACCTTTCCTCCTCACTCTCTGCAGAGTTCGACGCTCGACTTAGACGTTGCGTGCAAGCCGCCTTCCTCGCTCGTTAGTTTAGTTGTTTATTTTTCGCCTCTTTATGTACCTCCTCGGCATCATAAGATCCACAGCCTCATTCGAGGTTCTCTTTAAGAGACTTTAGAAGGCCACGGGCGTGTCACCTTCGTCTTCTTCATTTTTTTTTCTTTTTTTCTGGCAATGAACGGGGTCAACGGAAGAAACCGCGAAGCGGCTGCCGGATCTCTCTGATCGACACCGCGGACGCGACCGCGAGAAAGACGCCGCATCGCTCTCAAGTAGAGCACGCGAGATGCCGCGAGAGAGGACTTCGAGGAGCGGCCTCTGTCACGGCCTGTCCTTTCCGCACCTTTTAACACTCCACCTCCTCTCATCACCCGCCGTGTGTTGGCCTTTGCTTAGAAGTAAACAACATCAACCTCGCGCTAGTGCTTCCACATTACGCTGTTGGTCGTATACATGGAGACCCGTTCGTTGCGTCACACCCCTTGTCGAGATTTTCCGGTTGCCGAAATGCGTTTCGTGGAGTTCAGGTTGGAATGTGGGTGCGCGACCCGGTGAGCTATAACGCGGGTCGTTGCGAACGACTTTGTGCAGGTGTTCCTGCACGCGAAGGCTCCAGTCTCCGAATACGTATCCTATACCGATGCCATCCGCTGTATGCCGCTGAAGTGCGAAGCGATGCTTCAAAATGGCGTTGTTGTTGTTATTGTTGTTGTTGTTGTTGTTTACGAAAGCAAATGAGGGCTGAGGGAAGATACGCCACCATATCCCTAAAATCAAGAATAAGCTCTAGCGGCTGAGGAACGTAGAAAAAAAGATTAAAAATAAAAGAGATGACGGAATTAAAGATGATAGAAATAAAAAAAAGAATAGTGGGAGAATATAACAATTTTTATTAGTCACGTGCATGCCTTACAAGAACTGTTATAGGACTAAGAAAACGCAGCGCCGACCAAAGTAAAAATATATTCTTATATTGACGTTTCGGATTCTGAACAAGGCTCCCTTGCGGGAGCCGAAACGTCTTTTAAGATACATTTTTACATTGGTCAGCGCTGTGTTTTCTTCGTCCATGTCATTCCCCGGCCGGGCGGAATTCCGACAACTCTTGACTTCAGCTTCTATCCGGTAAGAGGGAGAAAGAGTTATGCTAGTAAAACTGAGAGGTCGGCCTGAATCAACGTTCTGACCTGCTACTCAGCGTTGGAGAAGGGGTGTGAAGAGGCAGGTGTACAGAAGGTGTTGATGGCCAGGATGAAGATGGCGGAGGAACATAAGCTTGAACGTCCATACACACCTTATATACAGTGCGCTCTCGTGCAAAAGGGAAGAGTTTTTGCTGCGCCCAGAATACACAGTCTATTGAGATCTGTTTCAACGTGTGTTATCTCTGAAGGTGCGACCGTTCAGTAACAACGTGCGCGACCAAAATAGTATATACACCACATCAACAATATGTTCCTGCACTCCAAGAACATGCCTTGGTCTTCGATGTGCAAACATAAACATGCTCTCTTATATTAGTGGAAGCAGGGAATAACTCTGGAACCGTAACACCATAAACATTTATTTTTTTTTTGTTCCCGCGATGCTTTAATGGAACAGGAAAATGGTCAACTTCCTTGTGCCTATTTCAATATATTTTTGTTTGATCCAAAACTTGGTTGTTGGCAATAGCCCGCAGGAGACAGATTAGGGGAAACAGACTCGCATGCTATAATCCGGGTCTTAATCCTCTTCGCTACAGATAATAAGGAGTGACGAACGGATAAAACGCACATCTCGCGCACTCTCTAAATAGCCGTGAGCGACTGCCTGTCGACTCACTTTCCTCCACATCTGCATTTCCGCACACACAAAAGCCTTTCATCGATTCTCCCATGCTCGATTTCTCGTCCGGGAACGAAAGTCGCGTCTAGTTCCTCCGCATAACGATCCGGTTTTAATCGGCGGACAAAAGCGACTAGCCGCAGTTTCCCACGGGAGTCGTAGGTATACGCTAACATACGCTAACGATGAATGATGTCGTCAGGGGTCGCCACTGCGTGCAGTCTGCGCACGCTAGACAAACCGCGAAATTAAAGACGGACGCGGAACCAGCGACTAGCCAAGCACTGTGTTTATATAGAATCAACGCAGCATGCGGTATGTATGGTATAAAGACGCCTGCGCGACTCTCCTGGGCGCTTCGTATCTCGTTATCACTCCCTTTATACACCCCGCTGACCTTGCCGTGCAAGTAACGGAGCGCACTGGTTCTCAAGGGAGCGGAATTGTCTGCTTCGTCTAGCAGACGACTCGGCGGCGTCATTCGATAAGAGTCAACTCCCCTGCGGCGGTGTGTTAAGGGGGGCGGTCCTGGGCGTTCCGTTGTGTCTATACGAATGCGCAGGGGCAATCGAGTGCGACCGGTTTCGGCCCTTCCGATCACCGTTTGCAGAGGTGCCACTTGACCCTCGGCCTCTTATGTAGCGGCGTGAGTGTGTCTACGTCTTGCGTCCGTGCGGGGTGCGTTCAAGTTCGAGGTGACGGAAGAGAATGGAGCCTGGAAGACGAACAACGGGCGATCGAGTCTCGTCTCTTGTGTCTGCGTGCGCGCGAGAACTCCAATGTTTCTTCCAGGTGCAGTTGTCTTTTATGAATATGCGTAGCTGGCTGCTCATTCTGTTACAGGTCGTTTGCACCTCGACAAGAGTTGTTTCTGTTCTTTGCTGAGATTGAAGTGTGTCTCACGGAAATTTTGGTAGGCATAGGTAATTGTAGAGCATTCATTTTAATCGCTGACATGGGGCAAGTCACTTTACCCGGTGATACTGAAGTGAACTCGTCTATTAAGTCAACGTCGTGTCACTGCCCCAAGAACGTTGGCCTGTAGACATTAAAACTGTACGTTGCGTGTTTTTTTTTTTTTTGTGCTACATAGTTTGTACTTAGCGTCTTTAGCGGCGTGATTTTTGTCTGATGTCTCAAGAGGGGAAAGGAGGGATCTCCCATTCGAATCTCATCTATTCGAACTTCACCCTCTGTTAATTTAATTACGCGAGTTCAGAAACGTTCTTCTAATGGCGTTTTCGATTCTCCCTCTGTTCGATTATCTTTGCCGACAGGCAAAGGCATTTCAGTGTTTGCGCGCTCAGAATTAAGCTGCGCGAACGACTGTCTTGTATAGAAGCAGATGTCGGATTTAACAATCTGTTTCGTTCTCATAAGAATTCCTTGGCCTTGGCTGGCCTTCGCAAGTGAACCGTCCAGCATCAGAAACTGGCTCGAAAACTTTCCGTTATGCGAAGAATTCCAGCTTAAAGAGATTTTTAAGATGATCACACGGAGCGTGTCTCATTGAACGGCTTCTTGACTGCGCCTTGCTTCGGCCAGGGTCGATGCATCCCCGCGTCCCCTCACCGCCGAAACTCTTCACTGCGAATCGCGTGATAGCAGTTCTACTCTCGGCACCTTGGCGTGGAAAACATTACGCAGGGCGCAACGGCACCGGTCTATCGAGCCAGCAGCTGCCGACCGCGCAGCATGGAGAAGAGACTTGCTCACTTCCGCGTGGAGAACGCGATTGAAGACTCGCCGTTGTGTGGATCCACACGACGGGCGACTGTGCATGTATACATAAGAAAGGGCCCCGTCGTGAACCTGTCGAGCCTGGAGAGAGAGAAAGAGGACGGGGCTCCGTTCTGTTCTGTTTTAACTGGCTTGCTGTGGAGAGGTTGAGCATTATACAACCTTGGCTACTCCATTTCTATAAGTTCTGTAGGGAAACAAAAAATGATTACCCAAAATAAAAAACGAACAAGTAAAGAAAAAAAGCGCATAGCAAATTGTAAAAAGTTAAAAAATTACACGGTAATCCACAGTTCGCATGCAGGAGTTTGCATGTCAATAGAACGTTTACACGCAGACTTTTCTAGTTCTGCCCACAATATACGGACTGACACACCATTTTGTTCATAGTAACACACAGCTGTTCATCACAAGCGCTTATCTAATCCAGTGTCCACTAAATGTTCGCCTTTGGCTGAAGATGGCTGTCAGGGTACGATCCAAGTAATTTCTGAAATGTGAGATGGCGTCTGTCCAAACTTGCTAGTCTCTTTTCTAAGTGTTTTCTTTCATTTGCGTACTTTACGCATTCCCAAAGAATGTGCCTAACATTCTCATCTTCATGACCACAGTAGCATTCCGGTGAGTTGAAAAGACGGGTTCTTTAATAAACACCGGAGAAGTCTGCCTGGTAGTACGACGAGCATGCTTTACTTCAACTTACGCATCGGTGCTCGGCTGCTGACCCAAAGGTCGCGGGTTTGATCCCGGCAGCGGGTGTAGTATTTCGATGTAGGTTAAATGCTAGAGGCCCGATATAATGGACGTGATCGGTTTCGCGTTAAAGGAACCCCATGTGGACGAAATTATCCGAAGCCCTCCACTGCGGCGTCTCTGATAGCTTGAGTCGCTTTGGGACACTAAACTCTATAAACGAACCGTCAAGAAACTAAGGTATACTAATGCAATGCCATTACTGCCTCAGAGAAAAGTTCAAAAGTTTGGTTTCGTTAGCGTGAGCTCCGCAGCATGCAGTTCGTGAACCAAGACCGTCTCTTAGCGCGAGAGATAACTGCCTTTAGGTTAACGTCCAGTTTACAGGCTGAGTTTATTATTCCTAGATTAAATTGCTCGAGGAAAGAAGGAAGAAGGCAAGCGAGTCGGTAGTCCCTGCGCGAAAAAAAACAGCAAAAAATGGAAGGGTGGTTGTGTCTGCGTCGTGTATGTCGCGTTACGCTTGTATGAGTTTTCTTCTTTACTTTCTTAAGCCTTCAAGGACGCGAATCGTAGGACACTTGAAGCCTTATAGGAGGGAAAAGCGTGACATTTTTTTTTCTATGACTGTTGCATAAAGAGCCCGGAGCAATGCAAATGTGACGAGGCGACGACGTCGTTGTTGGTGTTGCGAGCGCTCGGCTTTTATTCTTTTATTTTTCTTTCTATTCGTTGCTGCCCGGAATGTGCGTGAAAAAGGTTGATGAACGACGCGTGTGGGAAAAAAGAAGCGAGAGAAAAGCGGGGGGGGGGGGGGGGAAGGGGGAGAAGGACCGTAGGCGAACGGCCCCGAATGACTTCTTCTTTCCGGGGCCTCCCTCGGCGTAGCTCGGGCTTTCCAGCACGACTCATTCGTCTGTTCTTTCCAATGTCACCTCTCTCTCTCTTTCTCGCGCTCTCTCTCTTGTACGCATACCTACACGCTTTCCTCCTTGCCCAAGCCTTCCGCAACAAGAGAGGAGGGTCAACGGAGTCAGTGGAGCGGAATAGACGGGCGCTTCTTGGTCTTTTTCCCGAGTTTTTCTTTCTTTCATTCACTTCTTTTTGTGTTGTATTTGCAAGTTCATGCGGCACGCTCCCGGTAGACTACCTCTCTTCCTTCCGTACGGCGTGTGCGTCACGGTCGCTTCCCATAACAGCGCAGCAGTCTATATAGTCTATCTTTGTGTTGCTTTCTCTGAGAACCTGCAAGTACAACATAACGAGTTGTGTCCGTCCGTGTGGTGTGCGTAGTGTATTCACAGAGTAACGTCGTTGTGTGTCGTGACAGGGTGTTGACAGCGGCTCGCTTGTACCTTCGTGTTCGCTTCCTGCGAGTGTGCACGCCGTGTGTCAAAACACGGCGTGACCCGTCGTCTGTCGGGTCGCTGTACGGGCCACTATGGATCCCGGTGCTTCTTCTCGTAACTGGTTGCGCAAGGAGTGGGCCATAACGGGATGTGAATTGAGGGGGGGCGGGGGGTGCGGAGAGGTCTCTGCAGCAGCCTTGCCAACCCCCTCCCCACCTCCCCTCACGCCACACTGCTCGCTCACGATCATGATCATCGTCGCAATGATCTCCTTATAACGGAGATGTGCCATTCCTGAACGTTCTGATGGCGCGACCCCCTGTGCTGTTGCTGTATACACTTTTATATGGTCGTCGCTTCCAGGGTGTCTCGTCAGTTTGTCATTACGGCAGACGGCTTCCGCGGGCGTTCTAGTTACTCAGGTACACTTATATCATGATCATGATCATAATCACAATGACCGCATGGCTCAGATGTTCTGACCGCTCTGATGACATCACCTGGGGTGTAGCCAGTGTACCTACACTTGTGCGTCTCTGTTTGCTGTTATGGTAGCTGGCTTCCGCCCCAGTCCAGTTCCAGTGACCTAAGTATGCTCAGGGCATCATCATCATCAGAGAGATCATTGTCTCTGCTCAAGTGCTGTCTTGCGTGTCACTGGTCGTTAACTAGACCAGGGCCAAGGATGACGTTCTGTCCTCGTGATGTGACTAACCGTCGGTGCTTCGACGACCATTGTGGAATCGTACGAGAGACGATGCTCATCATACCGAAAGACTGGAACATTGACCCTCTGTTCTGTCGGTCAACGCATGGCTGGCGTTCATATGCATGGCTGGCGCGCATATTCTATGCTTGGACATGATGACCAGACATCACGGAAGTAACGTATCATTGTCTTATTAACCACTGTTGTTACGGATATCACGGGTAACTTTTAGGGCAACGAGTCAACGTATCTCTTGAAATAGCCAACTTCGGATTCTATGAGTAAGAAAAGACAATTAACGAACGCTAAGAAATTAACCAGTTGCTCTTCAGACCGTTGACTAAGGCCGATCTATCCGCTATTGGTGGTTGAGAAACGCCTTCATATGTCTCTCTGTTTCTCGGCTTCTATGAGAAGTTCTATTCTAGAGACAGTTACACAAACGCGAGCATGCCTAATTCAATCATTGGTAGCCAGTCGCTCCAGAGTAAAGATTCGGGCTACTTATATGCGGGCATAATGGTCAAGTTTCGGGCCGCTTGCTCTGTCGTGAGCTAAATGGCCCGGATGTGAGCATATATATATATATATATATATATATATATATATATATATATATATATATATATATATATATATATATATATATATATATATATAATATATATATATCCGCCGCGGTGGTGCATTGGGTACGGCGCTCGGCTGCTGACCCGAAAGACGCGGGATCGAATCCCGGCCGCGGCGGTCGCATTTCGAAGGGGACGGAATGCAAGAGGCCCGTGCACTTACATATACAGACGCAGACTAAAGAACCCCAGGTGATCGAAATTTCCTGAGACCTCCACTACGACGCACCACGTAATCATATCGTGGTTTTGTCACGTAAAACCCCAGAAATGATTAAAATTCGGCAAATATTTCCGTTTTGATCTGGGTTTTGTCGTGTGCTTCGAAAGTCGTCTTGGGCGCGTTTTTTTTTTTTCATTTTTTGTTCATTTTCAGATACGTCAAAGGAGTTACATTTGAACACCTACGTTCTCTCTGTATAGCTACCACGCTTGAACAACAACAACAACAAAAAAAGATATTGTGCGTGAGATCCTAAATAAGATGGGCGGCGTCCATGTTATCTCACGGCCCAATTACGCGCTTCTTATCGTGTTATACACCTTTAGCATCTTATCTACGCGGCCGTCGATAATTAAGTGTCGGGGAAGCCGAGAAATTCCCCTTTTCTTCGAAACCGTCCCCCTCCCCAACCCTTGATCTTACCGCCCGTTATAAATAAACGCGTGCGAGCTTTTATAAATCAATAGTGTTTTTCGACACGAGTCGAACACTTTACACCGTAGGACTTCCCGCGCTTGTGTTTTCAAAGAGGGGGGTAATTACCGATTAGACGCGGTCGCAAGATAATTGCGGAAAAGAGGTTTGGCGCGACGCCAGCTTCTTTTTTATCACGTTGCTTTCTTACATGCCTTTTTACACAATTTCTTTCCTGTTTTTTTTTCTTCAGTTCTAATTGCTCTGATTTCTCGAGCTCGATAGGGCGATGGCTTTCTTCCTGCAGCTAGTTCGAGCTCACTGCACATCGATAGCCATGTTAAAAACTGCGGATGACACCAGTTGTACTTCACATTGACAACAGCGGCAAAATATAGACTGTAGTTCTTGGAAATCAGGAGGTATTCAAGGTGTTCCCACTGACGTATTGACCGTTAATTTCGGGGTCTTTTCTTGTTTTCTTTAAGTGGGATGTTATTTTGTCACATATGTGGTGTCCCAAAGGACATGTTGTGCTTCGCGTGTCACACGTTATATTTTTAGCCGTAATAAGTTTGTCGGTAGAACCAGGCTGCGCGATGATGAAAGGCATAATGAGAAGCGGATGTTCTTGTTTCACCCATACCTTGGAGAAGTTGACGCCCACTGCGACATCGCATCTCCGCATCTACAACTTCGCTACCGCAATCATGCAAATATCAAGTTTCCGGCGCCTTCGGCCCTGTTGCTCCTAAGTTACTCAGGCTGCATGCCTGCTGTTTATGACAGGCGAGCAACGCCACTCAGTCTGTAGAGTTTCGAGCACTAATAAGCGTAATTACAAGTTCCTATCCATACCTCCTCTTAGCTATAAAGAAAACTATAAAGCTAAAACTTGGCTATAAAGAAAAGAAAATAAAGTTATAAGAAATACCGTTTCACCGATGCTTCCACAGAAAGATAATAAACAGCTACGTGTGAGCACTGGTATACTTTCTGCATGAGTCTACACACGCATAAACACCAGATAAGCGGTTTCCGAACTCCCTAAGCATGACTTCCAATTGACGCGTCGTCGTTGACTTCGGTGCAGGTGTAACTGTGTGACTAAACGGGCCTGTCGACGACTCACCCCTTCTGAGCGATTGCACGGCGTGTGCTCCGTTTGGGAACCGCGCCAGGCATTTACGCGAACCCGCAACATTCCGTGCTAAACCAGTGAGCTGTCCACCTGTGTGACCGCACGCGGCTACGCAGTGTGTGTGTCTCTATGGCCTCGGGTAACGCGCGGAATCTTAATGAGTGCGGCGAAACGTAACCGCGGTGGCAGCTATAGCCTCGAAGCGTACACGTACGTGCGTCAGGTGTTCGCGTACGGTGACCGCAATCGAAGAGAGCGTCGCTGAGCTCGATGCTTCGCGTGAATGAAGCCGAGTCATACACGCGCGTACACGTAGTGGACTCAGTGCGTTCCGCATGGCGGGCTTGTTTATATATGCGAAACCGTCGACCACGGTGCACAGTGTGTAGTGTTAAAAGCACTGCGAGGTTGTACACTGTGTACGAGACGAACGTGATGTGTACGTAAGCGTGTGTGCGCGACATTGGCGCAAGAGGCGTGTGTACACCTTTTGACACGCGCCGGCGTCTTTCTCATTCAGTCACGCTCTTTGCGCGTCGGTTGTGTGTAGCCTGCTCTGTAAGCGTTATTTGACGCCAGAGATGGCACAACTACTCCTAGAAGAGTAGTTAAACTTCATTACTTTTCATAATTTTGTAAATGTAATTAAATTATGTTACGGATTACACTTGGCCGAAAGCAATGACATTTCGTTACTATTACTTTTGAAAAGTAATGAAAAACTTGATCAAAAGCTGATAATTCATGCACTAACTTTATCTGCGGCACACATACATTGCTATATAATCGAATACATGCTGTAATAGAATACACGCTTATTTCGTGGACAATACACATCATGAAACATACAGATAAGATTAGGACTGAGAAAGATATCTCAGAGATTTCTGACGCTTGAGGCTTGGCACTCAAATTAACTTGTCTTTGTTATTTTTCTTTCATTTTCTTGGCCGTATTCTGATGCCATAAGAAAAGCTGGCATGCTACATTTTAGACAAAAGTAATTCGGAAAGTAATGAGTAATTTCGCTGATATTACTCGCTTGGGGCAATTCATTGCAAAAAAAAAAAAAAAAACTGCCAATTTCGGTTTCACGTACACCTGCTCTCCGTTACGGCATTGTTCGGCGTCAACCTGAGAATGGTTTATTCAATGTAACGAATTGACGTGTTTCCAGGAATGCGTTATAACGAACAATAAGCTGTATCTTGAGTACAGTGACCTAAGTACAATGCCTCGCACTCATAAAAAAAAAGCTCTGATTGCCACTTAAACCGGCTGTTGCTATACCATTAATTTTCTTGGCAGTTGTCTCTAGAGGTTGTTGTAAATCTTGCCGGGCTTTTGATAAAAAATAGCACTCATCTGTGGTATAGAAAGTTTTGTTACCTTTTTTTGGGAGCCATTACACTGTTGTTTCAGTGTAACGTATATGAACCGTTCAATGATTTTCTCTCTCTCTCTCTCTCTCTCTTTTTTTTTAGTAATGCGAGTTTGCCACTGATGCTACCTTAGCAGTTAAGGAGGGTTCGAATGCTGTTTCAAGTAACTTTCCGTTAATGGTACTTCGTTACATTCTGGTTTATCTCACGTGGTATTATAATGAAGCGTGCTACCACGATACCATCGTTAAGGATAAATTAAACCCGACAGCGACATTTTTCGTCAACTCCTTCTCCTCACCACTCTTTCCAACTAAGTTTGCGTCTTTAGTAACAGACGCCCTTTTTAAAGACAGCACCAAGGGCGCGGGTTCGGTTCCCGGCCGCGCTGACCGCATTTTGATGGGAGCTAAATGCAGAAACACCGGTGCACTTGGATCCAGGTGCACCACACATGGCAAAAATTAATCCGAAGCCCCTCCCCTCTACGGCGTGCCTGATAATTCGTGTTTTGGCAGGTAAGACGCCCAAGATGAACGCTTCTACTGAAATGCAAGTAGAACACCAGTGCTTACCTCGCTGATAAGGGAGACCATAATGATGCGATAACGGAGCACACAGGTAGCAGGCGTTCCGCACTTGAGCACCGGCGATGAATGAAGTGACGTGTTGCGTTGGCACCGTTGACGTTTCCAATCTGTCGACAACCGCACGGATCCGATCCCAATGCCAATAAGAACAACAAGCAGCAGACCGTTATTTATAGACAGAGCAGCGAACGCGATCGACTCGTTAAGCCGTCTCCTTAACTATCTAAGCGCGACCCGAACGACACCCCCCAACGGATCACTGCCACACCAGCCGTGAGCGTTCGAAGCGTTTGTCGAGAGATGCTCGTCTGCATTTTACCGGTGGCCGCCGTAGCGCTTTTATGCCGCAGTCTCTCCCGCGTCCGCAGAAGCGATGCCTCACCCTTCCGCCTCGCACGCCCTCTCCCCTCCTCCTCTCCATTCTTTCATCGCGGGAATCGAGCTGCGAGAGAGTAAGAGGAGAGAGGGAAAGTGAGGGTGACCGGACAGCCATTCGGATGGGGCACAACAACATATTCGGTGGTGCAGCTGTATAGAAGAAGCGCAGCGCTACGTAGAAAGGGAAAGTGATGAGGAGGGAAAGGGAACAGGTGTGTCTGTGTGTACCGGTGGTGCGATCGAGCAGGACCACCTCACACCCATCAACATCCTTCCTTACCTCGGCGGGAAAGAAGGACCCTCACATAACAGCAATTTCGCTTTCGGGTCCAACTCGACGAACTGCGTTTTTTTTTTTAAAGTTTATTTATTGCCTTGCGCGTGCTGGGCAGCGGGCGCGAACTCACTCTTCGCGGTGCTTCGATTTCTTTGTTATTTCGCTTTCCGTTCGTGGCTTGTCGTTTTACTTTCCGCCGCAAATTTCAAGGGTTGTGCGGATTCCCGCTGCTTACTTCGAAGCTGTTTCAGTTCGCTTCTTCTTCTTTCTTTTCTTGTTTTACATTTAGGCATCGTAGTTTAGTGTTCACGGGACTTTTTGCTTTCAGGACGGTCGTTCCCTCCCTGTTTCCTCCGTGGACAGTCTACGGTTTCTTAAACTTTGATCTAAAAAAGAAAACTTCCTGTGGAAAGACCGATCTTTACAGGTGCATCGGTGTGGAGGCGTGTTTTTTCATGATTTTTACGGAGTCTAACCCGTTTTGCTTGGTGATAATCGTTGGTTAAGCTACTTCCGTAGGCTCAATATGGTTCTACCAGTCCCCCACCACTTCCCTTCTACCAAACAAGTTTAGTTGCATCTGGTTTGCATGACCGGGACTTCCGTGCCACAGTCATGATTCTGGGACGAAACAGTGGCTTTTCCCGACGAAAAAGCGTGATGTTTGTGACGGGAAATTTGGCCTTTACCCTTTTCCACTAAACGCAACGCTTGCTTTGGGTACAAGCAACATGTACCTCTATTCTAACAGATTTTTTTTTTTTGTGGGGGAGGGGGTGAGGGGAGACTGCATGGTCGGTGGAGTCAAAGTTCAAAAGTAAGCCAAGCAATGCAATTGCCATTAGGAACACAAAAATCAGTTGAATAATTTGGCAACGTTTTGCCTGCGAAATAGTTAACTCAAGAAGCTATTACAATAGCTAAATCTGTAATGGCACGTTGTTGCTTACTACATGGAGCTTTGAGTAATATTGATGTAATATTAACCGACAATCTTGAAGTAATATTTTCATTACCCCTAATTCTTCAGCCCATGTAGAGATGTGAAATTCAGTGTATAAAGAGCACATGCTCCTATGGGCCATTCTCTCCACCCGGTTCTCTATCTAAGCTTTATCTTCCGTTATTAACGAACGAATATTAAACAATGTAACACGAACATGTCAAGGCCTATATAATTGGAACACTTTTGTCTCCTGCTACATACAAGCCGGCCTTCTCTACATTGTCACGACCAGCTGTAACCGCCGCATACATGATAACAGATTCCACAAGACTGCTTCAATTCATTCACAACACAGGTCTTATAGAGCACACATCCAATACACATATACAGAGAATGTATTATGCCGTAAGCGCAAGTTTTATAGCAATAAAAATATATTATACAATCGATTCTAACCACAATTAATGTAATGAGAAAGAGTTTGTTAGGCAACTGCCACCCTGAAAGAGAGAAGTTCTTGTTGTTGAGGCACAGACTCGAGCCATAGCCCTCGAGCTGCGTTCTCGGTTCGACCACTTTTTGGTCACTTCAGGTTTTTGCTTTCCCCGTGAACTTGTTTCTTGCATGTGCGATCGGTGCAGGAAGATCTTCTTCGCCCAATCAATGTCGCCGAACACATATAATAATACCTGAAAATACCATAGGCGTGGAAACTTTTTCTTGAGTTCTTTACTGTGAGATAGCCCAGTGCAAGACCGGGATAGCTGGTCGCCCTTCATACTACGTCAGAGCGTGGGAATATCTTGGACAAGATACATCGAAGAGGTCAAACAGGAGTGCTAAACTTCGAACTTCATCTTTATTAGTGCGACATGCTAATTTACAAATTAGTGCGAATGCACTCCTTCCCGAAACTCGCTTATGCTATTTTTTTTCTGTCGCATAGAACTTATATACACTCCTCTACAATTATACCTTGTTTGACTGTCTCCTTATTTTGTATTTCTTTCGTATTTATATGCGAAAGTTTGATCGCCAAGTTTTGCCTGCTCTTCACATATATGCAACGTAACCTAAAGGCACGTATTAGCTATGTTTTACTTTAATATTGCAATGCGTAGCATTCGTAAGTCGGCAGTTCTTGGCATATTCGAATTTGTCCGACTATTCGCCTCCTCAACCGCGTATTCGGCCGTGGCCGACTATTGGAGAAAATCAGAATATTCATTTTTCAAATAAAATACGCTTTGAATAAAGAAAATATTCTATTCGTATTCGAAACGCCGAATGTTGTATGCATATATATTTAACGCATCGCGTTAGATTTGACCTCGTGTGATTCTGCAACGTGCGACTGAATTTCTAAATTTGTGCGTGCGTGCATCAGATGGCATATGTATGGTACGCTTCCGACGCGGGCAACAATTATTTGTGTTGCTAACGTGTCGAGTCGCTCCGACAGGCATTGCCTTCTACATTGCGTTTCATTTCCCTCGACGCTATGTGTGCGCGTGTGTGTCATAGCCGCGACCTCAGCCGCGCAAGGCCATCGCCACTGGCCTACCGCTGCGGCGGGGTGGGTCTGCATACTCAGTATCGAGGGCAGTTAGTATTGTTGACATGAGTTACTGTGACGCTTCAGAGCGGAATACACAATCAATAGCTAATGCTTCCACAGAACAATTAAAGGGAAGCTGAAGTGGTCTTAGAATTCGGTAAAGCTGCGTGGTTAATAAGGATCGACATTATTATCGACGGTGTTGTAATTGTTTCCGCGATTGTTGCAGCACGAGCTTTAAAATATGCGAAAGAAAAGTTTGTCTCTCTCGGCCCACGCGAACGCGCCGAAAGTGTGGGCGTCGAAACTAACTAACCGGAACTACTTCATCTTCGGTATCTTTGGCGGAACCGCGCGACGCTCCGACGGAAGGTTCCCGCCGCTCACTGATCCGAACTGCGAGAGCCATGTTTATGTGCCCAAGGCTCAAATACGTATGAAGGCGCTGAAATTTCTGCGGCTGAATTACAATATCTGCCATAACGACAACAGCCGAGCGCAATGTGAACAAGCGCCTCCCGTACCTTCGTCCGTGGCCTCCGTGACTACATAGCTCCGGCTGCGCACGCTGCCGGAGCTGATTGCGGAGGCCACGCTTTAAGAGTGCCGATATTGCACATGACGCTGCACACCAAACATGATGTCACCGCGTTTGTTCAGCATCTCAAGAAGCTGCAGCTGTAGCCGCTGTTTATATTTAAAAAATGCTATTTGCGTTCACTTTTGAGAACTGTCACATCGGTTTTCGAATTCAGCAGGGATCAAACTGTGATCACCCACTTCAAAGTCTTTTTTTTTTAAAGTGCTTCATCTTCCTTAGCATTTCTCAGCTTCATTCAGCTTTTTAAAAAGTGCTTCAGTACATTCACCACCGCACGTGTTCTGGTTTCCTTTATAAACCACGCTCGTCAATCACTAATGTAGGGTACTAAATATAATTTTACGGCAACAGGGTAGTTTAGTGAGCAAGTTGGTTACTGCATTTTCTTGTAGCGCTATAGTATGTGTAGTCTACCTGTATACGTATCCAAACAGAGCTGAAGTTTTTAAAATTTATGTCGTTGGCAAAATTTAGCACGGTGTTTGTCTAGAGCTCTTCGCGTTTAATTTGCTTCGCGCTGATGCTTACAAGAAAATGCGTTTTCTGGTATGTTCCGCCCTTCCTACCTTAATGCGTTCTTTATTTTATTTTGAAATACTGCAAGTCACTGATTCGGCTCAAGCAGGAGGGGCTTCGTATGCTATTCCAAAGTGTCGAGGAATAAAAGAGAGCTGAGCTAGTTGGTAGGTATTCATGTTGAAAGACTGGCCGGGCAAACACGGACACAAGAGAGAAGCCAAGACACCTGAAACGCCGGCGTTTGGGATGTAATAATATATAGGTTTTTACGTCCCAAAACCACGATATGATTATGAGGGATGCTGTAGCCGAGGGCTCTGGAAATTTTGCCCATCTGGGTTTCTTAACGTGCTCTGACATCGCACATTACACGGACCTCTACGATTTCGCCTCCACCGATATGCGAGCGCCGCGGCCGGGATCGAACCCGCGACCTTCGGGTCAGCAGCCGAGCACCGTAACCACTGATCCACCGTGGCGGACGGCGTTTGTGATGTCTTGACATCTCTCTTCTGTTCGTGTTTCGCGCCCAGTCTTCCAACAAAAGTGTCGATCCAAACGACGCATTGGATGACCACGGGAAACTAAACATGCGCGAAAGAAAATCAGAAACCGTGTCATGAAAACTATTTTACAGATGCACCATCAAGAGGGAGGAACGCAACACACGTGTGGTAGGAACAAAATAAGCAGAAGCGTAAAATAAACAGAGGCGCTGGAGGTTCCAAACGTGGTGCTGCATTTCATTAACAAAATTGTCCAAGGAAAATATGCTGGGTTGCAAAACTTCCAAACTACGCGACCGCGCGTGGGAAGAGGTTATATCGATATGCGTCTATACGAGCGAAGATTGGCGCTATTGAATGCCTTCCCGTCTCTCTATCTCTTGCTCTCTCGTTACGAAATGCGTTACCGCGCGAGATTCAGCGCCATCTGAGAGTGCGAACGAGCCTTTATAAAATGATGCGGTCATTAAATTTCGAATAAGCTTACGCAACTCCTGGGGTGAACCGCGATGAACCACGCATGTTCTACACACATACATCTTCGTGGATTGGTATGCAAGCACCGTTGAACTTCGCACCTTCGTGGTCGGTGAACTACGAGTTATATGCGCGGCTCTTATTTTTAAAAAAGAAAAATAAAAAAAAGAAAAAGAAAATGTGATTCGTAACACACTCACACGCAAACATATCGTTCAACGCCCGCGTTTCGTTATACAAGAGAAGCCGACAACCTTCCGTGCAGCAGTGAGTGAGTCAGGGAGTGCTCGTTTCTTTTCCAGTTCGCACCGCCCTGTCCTATCGTCGCGTGTTGCGTGGGCGGCTCTTAAAAATTACTTTTTCTTGTTTTTAGGAACAAGAGCCTCTTTTTCTTCGTTTCTCCTTTCGCTTCAGATTTATTTATTTTATTGTTGTTCCATCCCCCCCCCCCCCCCTTGTCTATTGGCTTTCCCGCAACGTCGTGTCTTTCACCCTGGCGTCGCGAGCGCGTCTTCTCAAAAGTATGCACCATGAGGTTAAAGACATCCCACAGAGAACAGCTGACTGTCAAACTCATGTATACATATGACAATCAGCTGTTTTCTGTGGGAGCCACCGGTAACATAAAGCTTGTCGTTTGTTAACGGTAACCACACAGAAAGTTGTGAGGCAGTGGAGGAGGTTGGGGGGTACGGAGGGTTCGGGGGAAGGGGTTGCACACGTAACCGGTGTGTACTGACAGAGCAATCAGGCAGTAAGGGGCTTTGCGTAATCTTGAGCGGAAGCAGCTGGGCCTCTTTCTTATCCTTGTTCAAACCTTTTGTCACTGCATGAAAATGTTGTTGACTGTGAAGAAACAAACATAACCAAATTTGGCGGGATATCCCATGAGGGTCAATGACCGGCAAGACCATCTTGCGCCACGAGGGTCGCTGACATCGAACAAGCTCGTCTCGCCTATTGCGCCCTCGGTATACACCAGATCGAACAACATTGTTTTGTTTTGATTGTTTGTTTCTTTTATTCAAAGAGCGAACACGTCACTCGGGGTTATTCTAAAGCGGTTCGTTCTGCATAGCAGAGAAGAAGAAAGGATACACGTGGGCCTTGGTTCCTTCGCTGCATTACGTTTCTTTCAGCACTTACGTGCTTGCGCTGTGGATTCTGTAAAATGCTCTGCATAGCGTTCAAGAGGGGAGTCATTGTACTCTCCACGATTTTCTGAAACGTATGCACTTAAACGCGTGAGACAAGTGAATGAGTCGGTGGTCCTTAGAAATCGGCACCATGTGCGCCTGACTGATAGTTCTTACGCAATGGGCTCGCCAAAAACAAAGGAGACGAAAACGACACATGCCAAGGTCAGCTCATAACTGCCGTCCACGCGAGTGACCACTTAAAGCAGATTTGTACGGTCCGTGTTTTATGAAAGGGGCTTTCCGTTCTTCGAATTGCGCCGCGTAGAGTTCGCTTCAAAATGCACCCGACAAAAGCCATGTGTATGCAACACCAATGACTATGTGTGTTAGAAGCATCAGCAAGGAAAAATAAACCGCTAAGGAAGCAAGAAATTGGACATAAAGACGCCGAGACAGAATAAATATCTTTACGCGGGTATTATACTTATCCATCGTCTTCGGGGTGGTCTGCCCACTCCAGGAAACCTAGGCTTTCGCCGTATCGCTGACACAAGCGGATTTCTCTCCAACTGCGTCCTTTCTTTCATTGTTTTCCGCTGGAAACTCTTGTAATGCACTTATCGCGGCACCGAATAATGCCCAAATTTTAGCTATTGCAGACTGCAGTAGCAAGTGACCTCGTCTGTGTCGTTTAGACGGGTAATAACAGTGAGCCGTCCCGCTGTAATGAGTCATGCTGACTGTATAAACTAGGGTTCTGGAACTCGGCTCAGCCAGCGGGCCGCAATCACGAAATACAGCCTCCCGCAAAAGCCGGGACAGTGAAGAAAATTGGAGCGGGTGGGAGGCGGAGTTTGAACAAACAAAATGTCAGCTAACGTTGCCATTTGAAAGAAAGCGAGAGAGAGAGAAATAGATGAAAAGGAAGAGGCAGGGAGGATAACCTGGTGCGAGTGACCGGTTTGCTACCCTGCAAAGGGGTGGGGATATAGGGCATTTCACATATATCATATGTGGGTTATTTCTGAAGTGGATTTGACGTCAGATTTCGAGAAAAATTCCGATACTGATTTCCAAAATGACTGACATCTGGACGCCGATTCTGAAATGTAGGGGTTTTTTTTTTTTGTTCCACAATTATATTTCAACAAATGGTGAACATGATGAACGCATGGGGCGCCTTATAGACGAAAACAATGCTTGAGACCAGTCACGTCTTTGTAGCTCATGGACATACTTATGAAGAAAATAAGATAAAATATGAGTCGACTACAGTCGTGTGTGGACCGAGTCACTATCGAAAGGCCCAGGGCCCGCATGCAGCCCGCGATTGAGAACCGACTTTGTTGAACGGTTTACGTATGCGCCTATGCCGCAAGGAATTTCGCGTCGCTTATTAGATTTGTTGCGTTGATACAGCAAGTGCGAACGATATCGAACAGGGGCGTAGCCAGAAATTTTGATCGGGGGGGTTCAGTCATACCTTATATATGTTCGCGTGTGGGTTTGTATGTGTGCGTGTATATATACAAAAGCAAAATTGAAACATTTGGAAGGGGGGGGGGGGGGGAATTGAGCCCTCCGACCTACGTCCGCCCCGTCGCCCCTCTTGCTTACGTCAGTGATATTGAAGTTCAGGGGAAGGGGGATGCTCACAATGATGAAAAAGGTCGCTGAACGTGGAGTTTTGCTTGAGCCGACATTTCGGCGAAGGACCTTACCTCCGGCCCCGAAGAACACAAGTGCCCTTGTCGAAAAGTCGGCTCCAGCCACATCCCTCGTTAGACTTCTTCTCTCTATAAAACGTGAAAGGCGATGACAAGAACACACACACACACACAAAAAAAAAAACAGAGAAGAGGCGGAGGGTGCAAACAGGGACAAGAAAGTTAGCCAACGCTGAGCACGGTTCGCAACCCTGCACGGGAGAAAGGGGACAGGTAAGGGAAAGCGGTAGAAGGAACCGGAAGGCAGCTGTGGAAGCCGCCAATACACCGCTATAATTACGAGAGGCCGCTTTTTTGCAGGAGGAGGATAAAAGAGGGGCAGGAAGGTTAACCAGGGCCGAGCCTGGTAGGCTACACTGCACTGGGGAAAGGGGAGAAAGTTACAGAGGAGGAGAGAAAGGTCACTGTTTCAGCCGACGTACTGACAGTTCCGTGTTTGACATCACAAACATAGGCGCTGCGCCGTGCTCCTGACCGGGCTGCAGAGAGAGAGAATTAAACTTTATTGAGGGACCAGGCGCGCGTGCTCTTCGCCCAGAGGTGGGTGACTTCCTCATTCCAGGTAGCCATGGCTTGCAGCTGACGCTCGAGCCCTGTTCACCAACCGGAGCTGGTCCCCAGGGTTCGCGGACGTCAGCAGCGCCTCCCACTGGTCTTCCGGATTTTCGTCCACGTTTAGTTCGTCTATGGGCGGGATACTTGGGTTGTTGCGACATCCCCATACCATGTGGTGCAGAAATTAGGCGCCTTTTCCTCTTCAAACTACTACCACCACATCACAAACGGCAGTCCGGTATCCTTGAGCAAACGCAACAGCTCTTTCGTTGCCTTTCGCAACTGTGATGGCCGGCAATGGGCTCTCCGCAGGACGGTCTTCAAATCTCCCATTTGACCCGACTGCTTGCCTCCGTTAATTAAAAGATTTAATTATTTTAATTTTTAATTACTTC
Source organism: Rhipicephalus sanguineus (assembly GCF_013339695.2). Taxonomy (NCBI): domain Eukaryota; kingdom Metazoa; phylum Arthropoda; class Arachnida; order Ixodida; family Ixodidae; genus Rhipicephalus; species Rhipicephalus sanguineus. Next base: position 129,767,097 of record NC_051186.1, on the reverse strand, counting down.
TATAATTGATGTCTCTTGTCAATTTAAGATGTCTACCGCTAGAGGAAAGATAATGATGAAGGCAGCGAGCAAATATTCATTCCATTTGACTTATTTTTCAGAATCTTCAGACACATTTTTCATACACATGCATTGACCAAGCCAGTGGAAGGGGACAGCAAGCCAAATTACGAACGTTTGAGCGATGTCGTTACATCGTAGCTGTTGCTGCCGATCCTGCTTGGTTAAGCACTGGTTTTCTTTATAGTGCGTGTCAGCTAAGGTTAGCCAAGCTTTAAAACGCCAGGCCTGCGCAGAAAGCGCAGCACAGTCACAGCGAAAGCTGGAAGAGCGGCATTTCTAGAGCCCGTTATAAACTCTCTTGTGGCTACTATTACAAGTACATTAGCAACGTAACCACTACGCCACAAATCATAATTTTTGGGAAGTCGGCAAGCACCCACCACATTATTCGTTATTCTGCGGAGAAGAGAGGTACCATCTGTAAGGCATCATGTGCAGTTTCTTGATGCGACGGCTGATGACGACGAAGAATTATGGCTGCGCCCTTTGTAATGGCTTGGAAGCTTTAAACGACCCACTATTTACGTAATTCGCATTGTGTGACACCCGGTCGTTATTTAACTCTCCCACCATGCTTTATAACATACGTTAACCGGAGAAACGGAGAGCGAGAAAGGGATAGAAAGAGGGGAGTTAACTTTATTGAGACCCCGAGGAAATGGATCATGGGAGCCTTATGGGCTTCCTTGGCAGCCAGTAGAAGTGCACTTGCTAGGAACCGACTACGCTATAAATCATCATAATTTTTGTGAAGTAGGGAAGCAGCCACGATGAAATTTTACGTCATTCTGTGGAGAACCGTGGTACTCGCTAAACACCTGTACGGCATTATGTGAACTTTGTTGATGCTGTGGCTGATGACGATGAAGAATTATCGCAGAGGCCTTTTTAATGGGTTGGATGCTTTGAACAACCCACTCGTTGCGCAATTCGCATTGTGTGAGGCCCGGTTACAGAATTCGCGTTTGTGTGACGCCTGGTTGTTATTTTACTCTTCTACCACACTATATTACATATGTTAATGTGGTTCCTTCCCGACATGACGCCTGTGTAGGGTCTTTTTGCAAAGCAGTTTGAAGCACCGACATGGCTCTGAGGTAGAACACAGGGCTCCCATGCAGAGGGCCGAGGTTCAAACCTCGTTCTATCCTGAAAATTTTTTCTTATTTCCTTTTTTTATTTCGTGCGATAGCGGTTACGGACACCGGCGGTGGCGGACAACTACGGCGTCAAAAACGGCCGCTGAAATGATCTCATAACAGCTTTCGCTGTAAAAGACAGAAAATCAAAGCCAGTTCCAGCCCAAGTGAATGCTGTATACGGACTGCATAGCACTGATTCGACTGTGCTTCCCTTATTTATGTTTATATTGCGTTCATCTGCTCTTTCTTGTTCTTTTCGTATGTTTATGTACTCTTTTTTTGCTATTTTCCGATGTCTTTTTGTGTTTATCTGCTGTTCTGTGCTCTTTTCTCTCCTGTTCTTGTGACTGACTGATTTGCTTTGCGATTATCTATTTTCTCTTCTATGGTCTCCTTTATGCTGTTTTTCTACTGTTTCCTGTTCCGAGCGCGGGGCGTCTGTCTCCCAGCGCTAGCGGTTTGCTTCCGTTTTTCTCTTCTGTAGATCTATGCCTAAATACCGACGCTGGCGTTTCGCTGTCGCTTCGCTGGCTCGTCGTACAGGCGAATTAGCTAGCCCTTCGCCGACGCTGGCACTCACGGGCAGGCAAGCGCTGGCGTTCCAAACGCGCAGCCTCCTCGGATTATGTGTATCAAACGTGGGACCTGCGTAACGCCAACGCGAGACGTGACACCACGACAGGGCGGTTCCGTAAAGTGCTCCTTAGTTAAAAGAGCTCGCGCAACATGCATGCGGTTATGGCAGCAAGGATCTCCTGCCTTCAGCCCTCATCCAGCAGTCAGGCAAGTTTTGCATGTACTAACTGCTTGCCTTATCAGAAAAAAAAATCACCAAAAACAAGCATTAGTTTAGGTATAACTTATCTTGAGGGACGCCCCATTAAGAGCCATTTAACCGCAATTTCTCGATCATCGCAGGCATGCGCGACTTCGCAGAGCACAACCCTATGTATAAATGGCGTTATTATGCAACAGTCATGCACCAGTTCATTACATCATCAGTCCTCACGCTCTGTATAATACAGTGGCACCCCGTCGGGCGCGCCCCCTTGTTTACCCCCAATAAACAAGCACTAGTGCCACTGCCGTGGTTATAACAGCATGCAGGCGGCGCGTGATCGACTCTCGGAATCAGTAACATCCCGCGCCGGCAGTTGTCATTAGGTGGCTAATGGTGCCGTGAATCACCATTCGTTTCTTTCTTTCTATCTTGCATTAACCCGGTCTTGCTCGCCTATGTGTGTGTAAATACGGAGAAAGTTACAGCCTCCGCCGCTGCCGTTTATCGGGGGCATGGCTTCCGTTTCTGTCTGCGCGGCCGTCGAGAGAGCTCGCGGCGAGAATACCAATTGAGGCCCGAGGCGCCGTCAAAAGCGTCGTATCACTCGCTCGTGGAGGAAAAAATAAAGAAGCCTTTACTTACATCGCCGACGTTCTTTATTATCTTCACCCCCTCCCCCATTCTCGACATTCGAAAACGAATCTGTATGTCTCTTTTCCGTGGTTGTTGTAGTTGGTCTTGCTTTTCTTATTCAAAACATTTCTCACCCGTTTGTCACCGGGAGCGTACAGAAACACGGGAGCCCAGACGCAGCGGTTGACTCCTCCTTGTTTATCGTTTACACATCGGGGCGCGCAACTTGCGGTGTGTGTGTGTGTGTGTGTGTGTGTGTGTGTGTGTGTGTGTGTGTGTGTGTGTGTGTGTGTGTGTGTGTGTGTGTGTGTGTGTGTGTGTGTGTGTGTGTGTGTGTGTGTGTGTGTGTGTGTGTGTGTGTTACGTATATCTTGAAATGAGGGCAAACGGAGAGCGAATACACGAAAGATTGGTGGCGCTGAGCTTATCTTATCGCGCTGATATCGTGTAATGTGCGGTAGCGAAGAAGAAAAGCATCCCCCGTTTCGGTACCTGCATCCCATTGGAGGTCACTGTGCTTCGAGAGGGAACAAAAACCGCCCTCCTCCCTGTGGAATCGGTTCGAGAATACCGCTTTCAGTCTATCTCTATATGCAGGCGGGCGGGTTTGTTTTTCCACCGCGCGTACATGCAGCCATTGTAGCAGTTGAGCTTTAGACACCGCCGTACGCGTTGAGAAAGTCACGTGTGAAAGGTGAAAGTCGCGCATTTGCCGTTCGAAGGCGTGTTACAGATAAGCGTATCCATTTACTGCGCCACAATGGATTGTTTCTGCTCTCTGTTGTGTGTGTGTTGTGTATTCGCGATCTCTCTACATTTCAGCTGCCAAACCTCCTTCAAGGTCTCAGCTGCATGTTTAAGGGGTTCCAGAACTAGGAGCCCCATTCGCACGCAGCCGAAAAAAAGGGGTGCATAAGCGATGGCTGTTTCGCCAAGGAAAAACGCGTTTTTGCTGTGATTGACCTTCGTTCATTTTATTATTTCTTTTGTTGCCAGTGTTCTGGCGGTTCCTTTTGTGCGAAACTCTCGACTTCGAGGCGTCATGCCTTCGCGATGATGCTTTTTGTATTCTTTCTCAGCCTGTGACACCACCGGACAAAATTTACACCGCCGCGGCGTAACACGAAAGGTGAGGATTCGATCCCACAGCCGCGGTCCTCGTCGCATTTCGATGGAGGTGAAATGCCAGAGGTGACGTCAGTGCACGTTAATGAAACCCCTGGTGGTCGACATTATTAGGAACCTTTCATGACGGCGTCTCTAATAGCCTCGGTTGCTTTACGACGTTAACTCCTCTAAAAACCAACCAACCAAGCATCTGGCGAATCGTATCGCGCGATGTTTCTGGTGAAACGACAGTTGTCCATAGTTTATACCAACAGCGCGAGCTCGCGATGTACGAAGAAAGGAAGACACAGCGTGAGTAATGTAAGCAAAATATGTGTCTGATCGGAATAATTCACTGAATGAGCTTTACAGTACCGTAGTGTTTACAAAACAGCTGTCATGTTGGTTTCAAAAACGGTTTTCTTGAGCTCCATAAGCATGAGTTCACTAGTTCCACTAGTTCCGCATTCTACCAGTGGTGGCTAGGTTTAAAGACATTTCCGGCTTCATTTTTTTTTTAGGTTGAAACAAAGCATTTCTCCTTTCAAGAGCACTCAAATAATGATTTTTTTGCTCTATATACTTTCCTTGTTCTATATATTTGCCTCTGGTCTAGAGACGAGTACTTTCCAACGCACTGCGACGACTGAACGATTGACCACTTAGCTTACAGGTGCTAATAGAACACCGCCCCAATCTCTCGGCGGCCCCTAAATCAGTGAAGGCACTGTTGTGCTTTTTGAGGACGACGGGCTTGTGCAAACGCCTCTGAACTGTTGTGCGGTCAATATGCGTCAGATAACCCACTACTTTTCGTTTTTTAAATGCGAAGCATTTCTTAGCGAACCTCAGGCACTTTGGCCGTTTCTATCTATCTATCTATCTATCTATCTATCTATCTATCTATCTATCTATCTATCTATCTATCTATCTATCTATCTATCTATCTATCTATCTATCTATCTATCTATCTATCTATCTATCTAGCCGCCTACGTCTGGGTGCTCTCCAGGTCGCCTCCATACCTTGTAGTATACCAAAATTGGCATAGCAGGGGATCAGTGTATGACGAACACGATCCACTGGTCGCGACATGAATAGCGCGAAATACCTGTCGCGTACGTCATGAAACCCTTTCTCTCAGTCACGTGTGGCACATACCCGCATACCAGATTTCGTGTATTGCGGGTATGTGCCACAGGTGATACAGAGTCTCAACCAACACAGCAACCGCAAATACACACAATGACACGCAAAGAAAGTGATAATAATAAGTATTATTGGGCTTTTATGTCCCTAACCCACGATATGATTATGAGAGACGCCGTAACGAAGGGCTCCGGAAATTTTGACCATCTGCTATTCTTTAACGTGTACCGAGATCGCACAGTACACGGGCATCTAGCATTTTGCCTCCATCGAAACTCGACCGCCGCGGCCGGGATCGAACCCGCGACCTTCGGGTCAGCATCCCAGCACCGTAACCGCTACACCACCGCGGCGTACGCAAGGAAAGTGAGGAAGCTAAAGACAGAACAGCCCTGGAAGACGCGCAACTACCATTCACTCGTCCATGTGGTCCGCAACGTGGACCGTGTGGATTACGCAAAAACCGGGATCAATGCTGCTTACAATAAATATGGCGTAAGAACCAGGCCTCTCATCATTACCGGTGACTTCAACTTTGTTTTATCAAGACCCAACAACGCCTGGTCATTATAACGCTTGAAAGAGGGCTTGGATGCGGACAGGGCTCCAAAATAACTCGCTGCAACGTCCAGGACAGGAGGCATCATAGATCATTTCATCGTAAGAGACATCCAGGATTTCCACCAGCTGTTCGACCAGATGCCCTCGCACATCACTGCACTTAGACCCCTGGTAGCCGCGATGAAGTCCGGTCCAGCTGCTGGCGCTCACTGATCACGGTGATGACGGCCTTGTTCAAGAACTATCAGGAACCCCTTCCACATATGCACACGGGTTCGTGCGTGCGTGCCTTCTCCGTCATAATGGAAAAGTATAAGCACAACAACTGTAACAACTGCAACTGTGATTGTAACGTACGTGCAGTGCGCTTGCGCGTGCCACTCGGCTGTGTATATATCTAGGGAAACTTTCCTGAATGAAGCTTAGTTGCGTGTAACGCCTGTCCTGTGCATGTGTTCCTTCTTTGTCCTGTTCGGATTCCCGCTATCTAGTATTGAAGAATATAAGCACTACATATCAGACCGCGTCTGGTGTTGGTAACACCCACGTTGCTGGTGGCATCGTTACGCCACTGTAAACGACTCGCTACATAATACATCAACATATGAGTGTGCGCATACCACTTCCACATTTCTCTAGCGTCATTCCGTAACGTTTCGCTCAATGTGAAAAACTACGCCACAGTCACCATCCCACGCATGCTTCGCATAACATCGATTCCCACGGTACGTGGGATCTGCCGAATTTTTTCTTCCCTCCTCTCTCTCTTTCTCGTCTTTCCATTCCCCTTCCCTAATCCTCCAGTCAACCGGAATCTTTCCTGGTTAATCCCCCTGCCTTCTTCCTTTTTGTTTCTTTCCTATTTTTCTGCCGTGGTGCGTGGGCATAATGACAAGAGGACTTCCTTCGTGAAGATACCTTCCATCTCTGTCTTTCTCTCGACGGCACACAGAAAACACCGTTAATCAGATTGCCTTAATAAACTAGCCAGCCTATCCTTCCTTAGGCCGCGACTTGTCAGTTTCCTTTTTACTTGCCATTTCCAATGAAATAGGTTTATCGCCGAACCCACACCTCTACAGTCATAACACATAGGTCGCGTTCAATTTCAGGGTGACATATGTTCAGTACGTTATGGCCAGTCAGCAGTGCAGTATACCCGCACTTTATCACTTATCAAAAGCGACCGCGAATTTTCACACAGGATAGCTCAAACGAGGAAGTATTGTTAGCGAAAGACGTCCATGCGTGCGCGACGACAGAGCATACAATGAAAGGGACAAAGTGCGCCGCCCTATGGGCACTCCCGAATTCAACATTCCTGGCCTGCAGTGTAGCGTAGCACGCAGGAACGTTCATCTATAGTTAACCTCCGTGTTATTCCTAGCTTATCTCTTTGGCTTGCTACGGTGGTACAGTGATTACGGTGCTCGGCTGCGGACCCGAAGGTGGCGGGTTCGATCCCGGCCGCGGCGGTCGCATTTTGATGGAGACGAAATGCTAGACGCCCGTGTACTTAGATTTATAAGGGCCCGTTAACGAACCCTCGATGGTCGAAATTTTCGGATACCTCCACTACGGAGTCTCTGAATCATACCGAGGTTTTGGCAAGTAAAACCCCAGACGTTATTATCATTATTGATCCTCTCTCTTTCTTTCTCTTTAATGATCTTCCAATAGAGCTGAGTACGGGGTCATAACTTCTCGACCTCTTTGGTTTCTAGGTGCCAAGAAACGGTCCCACTTTCGTAGTGATAGTCGTATGCGCAGGCGCCTCTCCTTTTTCCCGCTTCTTGTCTTTCGGGTCTCATACCTGTTCTCGCTAAGATAGGGGGCGCGCACGTGAGTAGGAGTGCGTCAAGTTCTGCCCGACGCCCGCTGCTCTTCCATCATGTTGCCGCCGTTCCGATGAGACGGAGGCGCCGTGCGGGTGATGAATTGACCTGGCCTCTGCAGCGGCGACGCGTGTTGTGTGGTGATGGTCCGAGGGCGCGACGCCCTGCTCCCTGTACACGACGATACGCCCCGCCACAACCAACACATCCTCTTCTTTGGTTTCTTGTTTATTGATTTATTACCAAAACGCCACGGCCACCGCCGCAGGAGCTGTCCGCGCCAATGCAGCGACCGTCCACGTATATGTCACCGTCCACTGACACCGCGTCAGCGCGAAACACGGTTGTCCCGTGAGTTACTGCCGCGGCAGAATTCAGCCAGTCAGTCAGCCGTGTCGCGTAGCGAGACAGCGCCGTGTATTTGGCGATATACTTTCTGTATCTCGCAGCGCGAAACTACTGCCGGGATGGGTGAGGACGTGAATAAGGAAGTCGTCTAGTAATGCCTTGATTAATACTTAGTGAATATTTGTTCAGAAACAGCCAAGAAAACTGTAAGAACGGAGGCCTCGCTTCGATGTTTTTTAACGTGTCATTATTGCACGTTTGAAATGGTGGCGTCTTCATTTGTTTCAGAAATCGTGGTACCAGGTTGGGCGAGTGGGTGTGCGGAAGTGGCGACGGTGGTAGTTAAGCAACTAGATCGAATTTTCTTTAATTTATATGTTTGTGTAAAGATACCTTAGCAATATAACTCATGCCGGGTCTTTATATTGCCTAGCAGGACCAGAAATGAGGAATGTTCATAGGAAGTCTGTATCTGCATAAGCAAGTGCAAAAATGCAAAGATATGCACCCCTTGCAATGCTGTTAGTAAGCCAAAAGAGCCAGCCATATTTGGTTAGTTTATTTGCCGCGGGATATACGGTGTATAGAAGGAACACCTGTCACGTGATAAGTGCGCAGTTGAACAAAGTGTACGGATGTATGAATCAAGTTGACTGGTATCTAGTTTTAATCGGGCTACTACGAAACCGGACATTACCCCCCCCCCCCCTTACAGAAAATATTGCGATTGGCCATCGGCTACCTTCCTTCGCTAATAATATATCCAACATCAGGATTGGCTGGAAGTTTCTTTCTGTAGCAATTCTACTCTAAGGCAGTATTTTGAATACGGGCGCTGATGTACAACACACCATGGATGTTTTGAACGACAGAAACGCCACATCGTTGGTTGCGTGCAAACGTGTTGCGCTTGTTGGCCTACAGAAGCGGCGTAAGCAAGCACGTCCCCTCCAGTACAGCGTATATAGTGCCATCTTGCCTGCCGACCTGTCTCATTTTAACATCGAGCATGCGTACACTGGCAAAGTTGTTTCTCCTCCTTACACAGACCTGCGTCGTCGGTTTAATTTAGCGCTTCTCCGAGCGTCACCCAGAGATGAGGCCTGTTTATCCAACGGGGCACCCGCGCGGTGTTATTGCCTTCGGGATTCCACCGTGTGCCGAGTTCAGTGGATCCATTGCTGAAGGGAGCTCCTCGATGCCCACATTCTGCCACTGCTCTTCTGTACCACGTTGTGTGTACGTCGGTGATGATTGTTATGGGAAAGCTTTGAGGTCGGTTTCAGTAGAACGAATAGTAGCGAACGGGGGGGGGGGGGGGTGGCCTCTCGTTTCAAATTTGTCGACTCATAGAACGAAGTCGAGATAGCCTGTGACGTCTTAGGTATTCGCAGAATTGGTTGCGCGAGGGATTGCCCCGCTTTGGAAAGGTTGACTCGTCGATAGTGATTTAAGAAGATGGAGAAACGCAAGTCCTTAGGACGAGTGTTTTATTGTTTTCACATTTTTATTTATGGAAGCATGACTGGGAATTTGTCTTAAGAACTGGATTCAAGAACTTGGGACGCTCTTATTTGAAGATATCCCTTCCTTACGCTTTCAAACTGCGCAGCACGAAAGTCAGTCGACTGGAAAAACTAAGGACTAAGTCCTCGGCCCTCCATATCCTATAATAACGTTACCTTTGCGAGATGTGCCTTTTCGTGCGCGCCCTTTCAACAACACGCATGCTTCCAGCGGAGACCGTCATAGCCGTAGCCAGTGGCTGCTTGACCGGCGACTCCATGCGTACACAAACGACTCGACCAAATGATGTCCGCATAGAGCTCCGTCATGTCAGCAAGCAACGGCGTCCGCTGCTTCTGTAAGGCGAGATCGCTGAGTGGATCGCTTCCGAGGATCCATATTCATGAGTGAAGCAAAATAGCCGCTAGGCGGCGGCCGTGCTGGGGGGTCGCCATGGGTGCTGGACTAATCGAAAACGCACGCTGTGCCCGGACAGCGAGTCGGCTTGGGCGGCGATCGTTTTCGAAACGGCGACGTGTGCACGAACGTGTGTTAAGCTTTCGAAACCGTCGACATGCGGCGTCGCCACGATGTGTCTTTTGCTTCCTCCGATTTTATTTGTTTTTCGTCATCCGTCTTCAGTGTTCGAGCGCAAAGCGGTTGATGTGGTCTGCAGGGTTGACGTCCTCAAGAAGTCTGCGAGCGCTTGACGAACTGTTCGTTTCATGTACGTCGCCTATTTCACGGTCGATCGCGATCCTTGAACTCTGCTTAAAACGGCCGTTTCTCGGAATGCTAAATACAGGTAAACAAGCCAAGTGCAGCCGGTCCTGTCAGCGCCGTCCGTGTTGTGATCGGCCAAAGGGTGTGTGAACGCCGCTGAGAAGACGCAGCAATACATCTGACAGAGATGATCTCAATACGCGAGCCAAGAAAAGTTAGGTTTTGGCAGTTATGATCCGGTACTGAACCCAGAGACTTAGTAAAGCATTAAAGAAAATCGAAGGAGACATGTTTACAGCGACGGGTGCTGGACCGGGATAATAGGGCAACTTTTATTCAAATGATTTTCCCCTCGGCACCTCCAGGGGTCTGATCTCGTAGTGACGACTCGGTGAACTGGCTGCCATGACGGCCACCGTCATGTCATTGGCTAAGCCTAACGAATACTGCGGCAATAGGCGTACGCTAAAGGGAATGACGAAGAAACGGCTTGGTATTAACATGCAAGCTGTTCCGTCATACATCAATACCCTTCCATTTGTAGAAAGAATTCACAAAACGCTGGATTCGAACAATATGGTGGTAAAACATTTATTGCCAATATGTGAACGCAGGGGCCGAGCCCTACACGGCACCTAGGTTCTCCCCCACTGTGAGGAGACACCTTTACAAAGCGAAGGGAAGACTCCGAAGCGCAATCCTGTTCATCGCGCAGGAGGCGAGCCGGCGCTGATCGAACAAGATTTCGCGATTGGCACGATCACCTCCTCGCGTTCTTCAACACGATTGGCCAGCGCATCTTTTTTGACAGCTAAACCGCAGCGTTGTGAGTGCATTGTGAAGACGGGCTCCGAGAAGTAATTGCGGGTGACCTTGAATAGAGGTAAAGCCTGATTCAACCGAGAACTCAATCCGCCATGAGAGTTCAGTGGCAACATCATTACGGCTAAGTAGTATGCGTCGCGGGTTCGCTTTCCTGCCGCAGCAGCCTCGTGTTGACGCTGGCGAAAGGTAAATAATGCTAGTTTTGTATTTAAATTAAGGTGCAAAATGACCAAACAACAGTGGTCACAATTAATCTGGAGTCAGTCAGTCAGTCAGTCAGTCAGTCAGTCAGTCAGTCAGTCAGTCAGTCAGTCAGTCAGTCAGTCAATCAATCAATCAATCAATCAATCAATCAATCAATCCGTGAACTAATTATGATATATTTATTTCCATACTTAGTTTTCTAGGGCAACCCCACATTTTGACACAGACATGCACCCCACGGAGCTACTTCCCCTGAAACATCGCAAACTGGCGTCGCTTTTACGGTGGCTAGTGACTCAGTCTTGATAGTGATTCAGATAGCCTTGAGTTATTCAGATAGTCTTCAGTGATTCAGATAGGCTCAACTAACAAGCTGACAGCGTAATATGGGCTGTCACTCACAGCGCTGATTCCCATAACCTCTAGGATGCAAGAGGCTGGGCAAACTGGTGCGAAAAAGCACCTGAAACTACACCCCCCCCCCCCCCCCCCCCGCCTTCCCATTGATTGCTTAGTCCAAGAAACGTCGTGCGAAAATACCGGGGCACTCTCACAAAATCCCAGGTTCGTGTGTGTGACCTATTCATCTCCATTTCATTCGCGAACCTTTCACTTCTTTTAGTTGTATTTTCTTTCTCTATTTGGCTATGTCACATTTGTCACATTCTAATGAACTACGCGGGCTGCTTTCCGCCGCTTTTTTTCCCATCGCGAGCAAGCGAGTACGTTACCCGCTGCGGAAATGCGTTCGCTTCTTTTTCCGACCGTTCTGCAGAAAAAGAAAAACCCGCACCCCGTCCCGTCCAAGACGCCGGCCCGTTGAGGAGGTGTCTTCGTCTTCGAAAGCAATGCCCGTGGGTGCGAGCTTCCCCGCACAATCAGTTCACTGATGGCACAGGAGCGTTAAAAAAAAACACGCAGCGGGCGTCTTCCTGTTGTTTTGCGTCGAGACTTTTCCTATCTTCAACGTCCGCTGCAATTTCCACCCGTAAAAACAGAGAGAGAGAGAGAGATAAAGAAACATTGGTGTGTCCTGTGCCGCACGTGAGGCCCAATTCAGTAGTCTTGAAATCTGGTTTCCCCGTAAACGGTGGCTTCTCCGCATTGCCTCCTGTTTTTCTTCGTTTAAGTAGTCGTTGTATCCAAAGTTTATGAACTTTGAAAACGGGATGTTCTGAACGGAAACGGGCCTTTCTAAATCTGCTCTTATTTTTCGGTTTTCTGTTTTATTCTTCTTCTTTGAACTCGCCGTCCTATTTTTAGCAGCACAGTACGCAGCATGGACTCTGCTTACGCTTCAATGAACAGGTACTTGTGAATCAACTTACGCGTGTGAGATCTCGTGCGAGTGTAACGCGGTTTCCCTTTCTATCGGCACGCTGGTCCAGTGTGGTGTGTGGGTGGGAAAATACGATATCGGTCAAATCAGAGGCCCGGCTGCAATTCGTGAACTAAAAGGAGTCACTGCCGGGAAATAACGCAGAGTTCAACGAACGATGCTGCGTTGGTTGGTTCCGATTCGGGGCAGTTTATTTCGGTGCAGCTTTGTCACACCCCGGTAATCCGACGTGTCGTCACGACTAAAATACCCTGTTTCGACTCAATTTACTTTTAATGTCTAGCAAGAGGTTAAATTTATTGTTTCTCTGTCTCTCTGTTTTTGGAAACAGTCTAGTAGGGGAATGAAATCATTTATTAGTTATCTGGAATATCTCTGTGTTGATTGTCATTAATCGACGGCATGCTCCACTGTTCATCCTTCCACCTACACCCGAACTCACTTTCACACTTACCGCTTCGACGGATCCAGTAATTAGCGTAAATGTGCAAGAGCATACAAATAAATGTTAAAGAATGAACCAAGCATATGTAAGAAGCTTTTAAAAATTCGCCTATTTTTTGGTGACAGCACCCTTACGAGTCCAAAGAATGTCACTCACTCACTCACTCACTCACTCACTCACTCACTCACTCACTCACTCACTCACTCACTCATTAGGGCCCACATATCCCATAGCCTGATGCACCCTCAAAACTACCCAATTCAAGGTCGTATGTTTGAGCACACCGTTCACCATCGATACTCTAAGAAGCGTGTTGTGTCTAAGCTGACTTAACGAGACAGAGGGAAAGTGTTCATTGTTTAGAAACGTAGTGTCCATTTAAAGTAGTACAGGGATAGCACAATACCCCATCGTGATGTAAGCACGTATGTCGTACGCGCTTGCAGCAGCAGCAGCTTATGAATAATAAAACCTCGAGCCTTCTCTCTCTCTCACTTTCTCTGATCTCTCTCTTCCCCCAAGTGTAGGGTAGCAAACTGAACAGAGTCCGGCTAACGTACCTTCGCACTTTTCCTTCGTCCTCTCTGACGTGCTTTCTCTCAGCTGTGAACGGCAATGCACCGCACGAAGCGAATGGCTAGGTGGGTGACGGAGTGGGGCGTGGGGGGCATTCGCCAAGTTACGAATCCTAATTAAAATCGCTATTATTTTTACCGCGCCCCACTGTCGGCGCGAAGCGGGTGCTACGCAAGTGGACGGCCGTCGAGGGCAATCGGCTTCATGCTTGACTCTGTTATACCGTTTCGCGGAGAGATACAACGTCGTGTGTGACAGCCGCTAATTACACATGATCGAGCACGGGCGCGGAGCACAAACTTCTCAAGGGCGCGCTTTGCCATGCCTGCTCGTATCTCAGTACTTTACGCGAAACGGCGGCACTCGGCGTGTCCGTACGGCAAGAAGACCGATTAAGAGACTGGAAAAGTAAAAACTGGCACAGTGAAAGTGAGGAAGCATAAAGAAAGAGAAAACGATGACAGCTGGTATCGACGTGTACCGCGCCGCCTCCTTTTTCTTTAAACTTTTCCTTCAAGGGTTTCCGGCCGCTACAGACCACCGGCACGTGCGTCACATCACTGCCGATGGTTATCTCTGCGCTCGCAGTATGTGGAAGGTATTTGATGGCGCATCGCTTACGTCCGGGCCTGTTTGGAAACTTGAGTTTATAGACCCCTTGATTTCAAGCAGCGGAAGTAGGTAAAGCCCCGTGGCGCACGATAGTGTTCGTGCAATGTTTTCGTGACTGACTGACTGACTGACTGACTGACTGACTGACTGACTGACTGACTGACTGACTGACTGACTGACTGACTGACTGACTGACTGACTGAATGAATGAATGAATGAATGAATGAATGAATGAATGAATGAATGAATGAATGAATGAATGAATGATCTATTTCTAACTGTCCCAATTCTACAGCCAAGTTAGACTGAAGGCACATTGCGTGTATGACGCTGCTGTAGGTCAGCTTCCCGAAGTCCAACGTATATTTTGTGATAGGCTGATTTTGACACCTCAAAATTCTAATTTAGCTAAGTGCATGAAAGTTACATCACCGAGTCAATATTAACGTCCTTGGTGAGCCGGTGCGTTTCATTTGCGAATGCCCCGCCACGGTGGTCTAGTGGTCATGGCGCTCGACTGCTGACCCGAAGGTCGCTGGATCGAATCCCGGCCGCGGCGGCCGCATTATCGAGGGAGGCTAGAATGCTTGAGGACCGTGTACTTAGATTTAGGTGCACGTTAAAAACCCCCAGGGGGTCCAAATTTCCGAAGCCCTCCACCACGGCGTCGCTCATGATCATATCGTGGTTTTGGGACGTTCAACCCCAGATATTAATATTCTCATTTGCAAATGTTTGAGTAAACAATTACTAAAAAAATAACTGGTACTATACAAATTGCCTTTCACTTTTCTTTCAGAAACTTGTGGTTCCCTTTTTGCCAATGTGTGGAAAACAACAACTACAAAAAATTAGCCGCGTATCTGCGTGCTTCGCTGCAAATGTCGTCGAAAGACGATAGTCGTCTACCGGTCGTACTACATGAGTCCTCCTCCTCAATGTTGAATCGCCGCATCTGGCTCATAGCGTCGCGTTTGCAGCGCAGCCCAAAAACACTAGCATTTTCCGCGCAGCTAAGAAACACTAGGGTCTTTAGAATTACGTATCTATGTATTTTCTAGTAAAGGAACACACCACCTAACACTTACGTATTGACGTTGCGCCTCAGATATGTGTAACATTTGCTTTTTGATCGACAATGTTCACAAGTTTGAACGGTGGTACCAGTTCAATATGGCTGGGCGTTCAGCAAGTGGTTAAACTTTGGCCATTTGGCTGAATCGGGTGACAGACAGACAGACCAAAACTTCTGCGTTTCAGTTCCCCGAAAAAGACTGTCGTCGTTAATAAACATAAAATAATTAGCTTGGCTTTCCTTCATGCATGCGCTGCAGGCCTTGTGCCGTAAATATTCATCTGATGCGGTACATTACCATGTGCGCAGTCTCATCGCACCGGAACCTCACACTCGATCCAGCAGTGTTTAATTCGCGAAGTTGTTCCAATGGTGGTAACGCTTGTGTTACCGTGAAACAAAATTTATTAATGCGAAAGCTTTAGATGTCTCAGTGTCGTAGCGTAAGCTTAGTGTGACGTCTTTTGTGATAACCTGTGGCGTCACAGCATTCTTTTGTATAGGAACAAGTCGTTCTCGGCAATAAAGCAGTTGCCTTTCTGCTCCTGGATCGTTGTCGTTCGTATGCGTTATTTCAACTGGCGACGAGGATGGGATTGCCGTAACCTGGCCTACTGGACACCATCAACGAGGATTTCGCGGTTCGACGAGGCCACGCTACTACCGGAGGCGCCGCTACCATAAGGCCAACAACGGATCCGAAAGCCAATCAAGTAACATTTACTTCTTCTACCAAGCCATGTCCCGCCTCGGCAAACTAGACGAGTACGACCCTAAGGGTCAAAACTTCGAATCCTATGTCGAACGATTTGAGCATTACGTCAGGGCAAACGAGATAGCTGACGAGAAGAAATTGTCCGTTTTCTTGACAGTAATTGACAGTAAAAAAAAAGAGAAAATGCTGTGACGTCACAGGTTATCACAAAAGACGTCACACTAAGCTTACGCGATGACACTCATCAAACGAGAAAATTGGCCGGCTCCTGCGTCGGCGTCATCCCGTCGCCGTCCACACGAGTGATGCGAAATATCATGAACGCGTGATGACGTCACAATATGACGTCATAATCTCCTCAAAGATGGCCAAAATTTGTGATATCATAGTGACGTCACATGATGACGTCATCACATGCATCTTAGCTTCGCCAACCGTGGGCCGATCACGGAGGCTCTGCAAAACCTGTTAAGGGGCCTCGGATCCTGGAGGCAATGCAAAACCACATTAGGTGCAGAAAGCTTTCGGAGGGTGGCGTTGTAGGAACAATGCATCTAAATGCATCGACTGAGAAGAAAAAGAAGATGGCTTTCGCCTTCCCGTCGTCTTAGGTGTATGCATAAGGGACCCTGTGACTTTTTTTGATAACCGTAAGCACGGAATTACTTAATTTTTCGTTTATGTAACACTTAGTTTCTATATTGATAATATATTATGTCAATAGTTCGTCTAAATACGACATTTTTTTAATTGGGAGAATGAGAACTGGGCCATTCAGCTAGGTGCCCTACATTGACTTGTCGTTGATGTGAAAGTTCAAAACAACAAATGTGTTTTGAGGGGCTTTAATGATTTCCTGTGATTTACGTATTGAAAGCTAGAGATGAATATTAAGAATGAATGCAATGAAATTGCAACGTGCTCGTATACATTCATTATTTATTTACTTGAAATACTGCAGGCCAACTTGGCCCAGGCAGGAGGGCCCCTAACATTAACATGTGAAGGGAAAGATAACTTTGCCCTTACAATGGTACAATAATAATACCTAAGGTTTAACGCGACGGTGCGAAAACCAAGATATCATCAAGAAGCCCGCCGTAGCGGTGGGCTCCGGGAATTTTGACCAGCTGGTGTTCTTTAACGTGCACTGACATCGCACTGTACACACGTTTGTAGCATTTAGCCTCCATCGAAATTCGACCTCTGTGGCCGGGATAGAACCCGCGACTTTCGTGTCAGCAGCCGAGCACTGTAATCACGATACTACCGCGGCGTGCAATGGTACAATAGTCAAGTATAAGGCATCAATGCGCTATAATACAACTCAACAAGGATTGAGCAAACACAACTCTAACTGCATAATAATAACGCACTCGTGTATAGCACTATTTCTTTTCTCCACGCCAAGAGCACACCACATGAAGACCAACGATCTTATCCCCCATCCCACGTTGTCCGGGTGTCACTTTCTCTCGTGATTAAGATGCAGGCGCACACAACACTATTTTTAATCTGTGTATATGTACAAGTTTTTTTTTAAATTGAGATTCATGTCCGCGTTTTGCATATTGGCGCGCCCCTTAAAAGCCTATATACCCGCTTACCTGTTGGTGTTGCACACGACTGTTGCACAGCGGGTGAGCAATAAGCTCGTATTATCGCACGTCATCGCCGGCACATAATCTCTACCTGTGTGATTAATGCGAGAAAAAAAAAAAGAGTTCTCGAATAGAAATTGCAGAGCAAGCTTTGAACGCAGAGGCGCGTTATAAATGGCGTAGTGTCGAACTATCCGGCTCAATTTCCCCTACGCGCAGCTACTTCTTATACAAACGCGAATTGCATATATACAGCGTTGACAAACATATTCGAGGGCTTCGGATATTCATGAACCTCTCGATATACATTAGCTCTCTCGCTCGCTCAGAAAACCAGTTTTTCTTCGTGCGCTTCATGGCGCCGCTCTCTAGCACGTCCGCTCACTCCATTGAAAAAATAAAAATAAATAAACGTTCCGCCCCGCTTGCGAACGAGAAGTTGTCCTGCAGACAGACGATTGCTGATGTGTTCAAGTAATCAACCGACCGACCGACCCCTCTGCATACCTTGGCACGCTGATTGTTTACTGTTTGTTTTACCGTAAAATACCCGAAGGGTATCCTTAGTGTTCGAGGGACACTAAAATAGAAAAACGACTTTTTTCGTATTAGTGAACACTCTTTCACAATTCTAAAATGTCCTCACCTGCCGCGAGAAGATCCTTGGTAAGCGAGAAAACGCCCAAAAAGAAAGTGCGGGTGGCGAAGCAACCGCGATATTCCCGCACTAAGCGCCATGACGCCATATATTTTGACGGTGTCTGCTAGGTCCTGCATAGTTGCTAATCAGTGAAAACGAAGTGATTGTCCTCTGAGGGGGCCATAGACTAAGCATACACAGTTTAAACATTTTTTTTGACCCAATGGCACCAAAATACGAGAAATACACTTTGAAATCCGTGACGTCACTCGCGGAGGTTTCGACACGAAATTTAAAAATGATGCTTTGACCTTAATTTTTTCTCCCGTTTCATTAACGTACGGCGGTGAAATTAACGGCATTTGAGTCCTCATAGTAAAATTAATCAATCTAAACCAATTCCCTGTTTCACTTTAGTGTCCCTCTCGCGTATGTATTTCACACTGCCTCCGGCTCCCAGTTCACACATTTTTGTCACGCCGAGAATTAGCAACAAATAAACAAACAAACAAAACGAAAAAGAGAGAGAAAGCGACGCTTGTTTGTTGATAGATGGTGGCCCAGTGATGTACTACTTGACAGTTGTCACTACTCCTCGCTTGTACACTCTAAGAAAAAAAAGAGTCAAAAGAGGGTCATGGAACCGTGACCCTCTTCGGGCGTCCATGTGACCCCTTTTGGAAGGTACAGGCAGAGAAAAAGAGTTAACATTTTGCAAGGAGTCACTGGACGCTCCTGAAGCGCGTTTCGAATGGCTTCCGTCATGAAAGAGCCGCCGATACGCCATACATATCGCGCGCTTGCCCTTTGGCGCCGTTGTGGCGCGTTGCTCGCCGACGGAGACGGGGTTGGCGCCGGGGTGGCGCGCCGCTTCTGGCTTCTCTCTCAGTCGTCTCACTCAGTCTCAGTGTCTTCGTCTATTGGAATGCGTTGCGTGGTTGCGTTGACAGCCCGGGTTGCGTGTCTTGAAGTTTCATCAGTTTCATGTTCATGCGCGTCTTCGGTGGTGTTGACGCCGGCTCCGTGCACGAAGTGACGCTTGGAGGGCGGAGTATTCATGGAGGTGCGGATACGGACAAAGGGCGCCAGTTAACGGTGAGTGTACTGCTTTCGTAGGCACTAATTATACAGCTTTAGCTGGGCGTCTGCAGCAGCTCTGCGCAAGTTATCTGCCAGCCATTTCCAACAGCAGCCTGTGTCCGCTGGGCTGTTGCGGATGCCCAACTAAAGCTGTCAGTTAACGAGTTGCCACCGTTATGCGCGTTGCTGTTCAAGCTCCCATAAAGTGAGCGATGCAAACAATTATCGAGGATCATTTCTTGCTGATCGCACGTTGTGTCAGCACTACTGAAGTTGCAAGATGTCGTTTTGAGATGCACTTTAGTCTACTTCATAATAACATTTCCATCGACCTTGTGTGTACAGCGTGCTTCTTCGCGTGGGAACGTGAAAAAAAAGAAAGCCTGTGTACAGAACGCTCACACGCGCTATATATAATGGTTTTTGTTGGCTTAAAGACGGTAGTTTGAGGTGCAGATATAGTACGGTGGCTTGCAGAACGTACTCGGTAGTCATTCAAGTTGAACACGCCTCGCCGGTAAGGCTTTTGAAAATGCTAGAGACTTTCGACGGCGCCCGTTGCGCCCGCCGCCGTGCACTTTTTTCCTTCGTTACTGTTCGCTGTTTTCATGGTTTGCCAACATCTGCGATGACGCTATAACAGAATCAAGTGAGTGTACGTGATTGTGGGAGTTATGTGTGCTAATTCTAGCATGTGACATGTCTGATCTCGACGTAGACGGCGTCCGCACGCGCTGGGTGTCGTTCGGGCCCTCGTACTCGCATGTGTTTATCTGAGTATGGGTTACGTTTGTAAAACATGCGGTCAGTAACCGCTCACGGCGTGCCCCTGACTGCCGGAGGATGTGCTTGGGTGTCGGGATAAGCCGGCGCAAAACCGTGTTTATTCTGAAACCAAATTTTGAAGCGATTTCTCAGAAAATAAGTGCTTTCATTCGTGTATAGCCAGTGCGTATTGCGACACGAGGTTCCCGCTGCCTTTTACGTGAAAATTTGTTTTCGTTGCGAAATTTGAACGCAACACTCGTGGCAGATGTGTGTACAATAACGGTGTGTTGAACAAAGGGTGATTTTAAATACAAATAATGTGTGTGTTTTGGTTATTCCCAGAATCCCGGATCACTTCTGCCGCCTCTTCACTCCAGTTGACAGCCACACTCGGGGAAACGAAGGTGCCCCGTTGGTCTGGCGCCTCACCGCTCGTGATGGGAAAATCAACAGCGGCGTTCGCCGTGTCAACAAGGCAGTCGGTCCTACATTTCTTTTGGTTGGACAAGACGACGTCGAAAAAGAGGTGAGTGGCACCCACGCAAAGGAGCCTAAACCAATTTCGTTTGTTGTTTAAAAGAGGCTCACATCATCTTGTGCTACAAGTTTGTCGGAAAGTGACGTGTTACAAAAGGTACTATTTGCAAGTTGTGTTTTACACGATAACGGCAAAAAACTTGGCTCCTTACCATGCGTGTTTGCATTTGTTGTTTTGTTGTGAGCTTTCATTGTGTCTATGTGAACCACTTATTTTGTAGGTTTTGCTAACCTTTACTGCAACTTCATTTTCTCATCATAATATCACGTTCTGCTTTTCAGATACCGTTTTTCACGGTGCTCACGCTGAACAGGAGCGACAACCTAGCAAGCCACAAGTCTGATGCCTCCAGCCGTCACCATTTTTTTATTTATTCTTAATCATAAGGAATAAAGATTGAAACACGATGCCTATTTCTGCAGTTAATTTTGCACTATATGGCACTATGCACACCAGTCACACATTTTAGTTGGCTCTACTCATAGAAGCATGTAAATGAGGAATACCCAAACTTCTTAATTGGAAATCAAAGACCATCTTTACGCGCTTTCTATATAACTTTGCTGGAAAATATGTGTTGTTTTGACGAGTTCTATTAAAATGATGCTAAAACTGAACTATTCTTTTATTGCAGTCGCTGGGCAGAACGGCAAGTATTATTGGACTTGCTTAAAATAAATACTCCACTATTTTCAATAGTAGTCGCGCAAAAGTAGAGCAAGGGTCCAATGAGTAGCTTAAAATACTTGTGGAGTCGCTTGACGCTTCGGTGTGGGTCTCTTGACCCCCGTAGGAGTGTTACCGGCAAGAGTCGTCCGACTCCCTATAAGTGGTAACGTGAGCCTTCGGATGAGAGTCTTTCCACTCTTCCTAGAGGGTCAGGGGACTGTCCTAGAGCGAGCCGACCCTGACCCACCAAGAGAGTCACCGTGACTATTTAAAGAGAGTCGTATACGTGGCAAGTCAGAACTCTCCGAAAAGAGTCACGCATACTCTTTTTTTTCTTAGAGTGTATGTGTGTTTGCCCGGGCCCCCACACCTTTGCCTTTCCCTTCTGTCTTCCTCGTGCACCCAATTCCGTGCACTGGCGCGAAATTCGTGAGGCTGGCTCACAGAGCTACTGGCGTGGTTCTTCGATTTACGATGTATCAAAAGATCAGTGCATACAACAGAGGCGCATGGGCGTGCCTTAAAAGAACGCTTACAAAGAACGCCTTAAAAGAACTATATACAATTTATCTGATACCGCTTGACTAGATTTTCTCATCTATATTCGCATTCTATCGACGAATATGATTGTTATTACTATAGTGAAAAGGTTTTCAGTTTACTTTAAATTTCGCTCCGAAAACGCTGCGCCGCTACGACGTGACGAATCTTGAGGTGTGTACTTGAATCAGAGCCTCGATCGAAATTAAATTCCACGGTGCTGCAACCACGATCTTATTCGTGAGCCACGCCCTACTAAGGGACTCCTCAATGATTTTGACCACCAGAGACTGTCGTGCACTTAAGTGAAGGCAGCCGGACGTTCCGTATTTTGCCCCCATTAAACTACGGCCGCCACTGCGGCCGAAATTCGATCCAGTGACCTCGCGCATAGCAGCGCGATGCCGCTGCCGCTAAGCCACCATGGCTGGCAATTAAGGACTTAAGAAGAGTAAGCTGGGCTGTAGGTTTTACGGACTACAGCTGATGTCACTGTATCACGAAAGACGGCTAGCAATACTGGTATCCTCTTTAGCCTGTGAGCCGTCTTCGGTGTTACACTAGTAATATTCTTTCAGAAAATTTTGAATTAGTTTGAACCTCGCTCGCGCATATTTCTTTAGTGTCTAGCAAGCAAATGTTATTTATGTTGAATTGTTATTGATGTTAACCGTCTGTGATAATAAATTTTTCTAAACATACATCTTACTGCTCTCCCATAGTATAGTTTATCTAGTACTCGAAATCATAGAGTTTTCGACAATACTTACTAGAGGGAATTCTGACGCAGCGATCGTCTAGCCACCATGGGAGTGATGGGTATTACACGGATTTGCCTAATCTTCGTGCTTGCGGCTTTGTTTATTGTTGTATTTTGGCTTTTGTTTCGGATAATAGAATGGATCGTTGTGAACTTCGTGAGCCGATTTGAAGTGGTGAGCCTAAAAATGTCAAGGTGGTGAAGTGCAACTGCTGAACGTTTGCGGAACTTCGACTTGCGACACAGTGCCTGCCGGCCAGACGGAGCCGAAAGAACGAAGCTTAGGCAAATCCGTGTACTGCCCATCATTCTCATGTTGGCTGAAGCACCATGCGTTGCAGCTCCCATAGACACTATAGCGCCAGTTTTCCCTCTAGAATATTATAAGGAAACTCTACGCTCTAAATAATTAACCATTTCTTCTAAACACAATTTATTGTGCTTCAACATTCCCTTGGCAGGAAGCGCTGCATACAGATCTGCCATACTTTGCGAAGGTAGGGTACATTGCACTCCAAGTTCTCTCAGTTTTTAGGCGACAGCCTTAGATGCCTCATGCAAACGTTGAAATTGACCATCGGCGGCGTAAACACGATCGATGAAAAAAATCACCATCACGTGAAGACGTTCAGTATGACGTCATCATGACGTCACAGATTGCCGTGATTTGTTACGCCACCATGACGTGACAGTGACGTCACGTCATATGATAACGTCATCGCATGACATCGTAGCTTGGCCAACGGTGAGCCCGATCACGGAGGCAGTGCAAAACCAGGTGAGGTGCCTCTGATACTGGAGGCAGTGGAAAACCCATGGCCTCCGAGATTAGCTGCGCCGCCGGCTAATCTCGGAGGCCATGGGAAAACCACGTTAGGTGCACGAAGCTTCCCGAGGGTGGCGGGGCAGGAGGATCAATACATCGACTGGAAAGAAAAAGAAGATGGCTTTCGCCTTCGAGACGTCTTAGCTGAATGCATAAGGGACCCTGTGAGTTTTTTCCTACGTAGCTACTCATGCTCAGTGCTGGTGCGACTGCTTTTCATGGCGTCACTTAGTGGCATACGCAAGCAAGTGGACGTTTTGCTTTTGTCTGATGCTTCTAATAAACTCCACTTAGGTGAACTCAGTGCCCTTCGTTTACCGCTTTCCAATGGTAGAGTACTAAGTTATCACACCCTCAACCCCCCACCCCCCCCCCCCGGCTTTTTTTTAACAAGCAGAAAAGAGCACACCACTTTGGCTTACGGATAGGTCTCTGAACTCGCTATAGTGAGTATTCGCGGTTTGTTGAGAAGGCACTGTACTGCTTTTCAACTGATGTACATTTAATTCAAGCCAATCACAGGCTAACAAAATGCGTGACGTTATGGCGAACTGGTGCGGAAAGTTCAAGATGGCGTGTGGAACTGTTCGTGTTTTTTTTAGTTTTCGAGTATTTCCTCACTTCCCGAGCCACACCAAGCCTTATATCTTAGCACTGTAAAAGTTCGGACTAGTTGCATCGGTATCGTAGCACTGTAAAAGTTCGGACTAGTTGCATCGGTCATCACATTTAGCCATGCTTACATCGCCAGGGCACACGTGGAGGAAGCGGGCTTGTGTCTTTTTAACGGCGAAGATGTTTAGCGAATCGTTCCTTGTTCACCCCGTGACAAAAAAACTATCATCATCATAAACGGGTATGTGCCACATATATTGAGTGAATCTCACTGCACACGACTTCCACTAAAAAGGAAGAAGGCAACAGTTAGCCCAATAAATGGCGGATCAACAACCGGGCAGCCAAGTTCAAGCAAACGTTCAGCATCGCTACAGCCAAGTACAAGCAAAAGTTCAAGCAGAAGTTCAAGCAAAAGTTCTGGCTAGATACAGCAATAAATAAGCACGAGACCTATCAGTTTCGCTGTGTATCGAGCATTGCGCGGCTTAGTGCAAGCTTTGAGCCATTCTTTCTTTTCATACTTGCTCTATAATGACACAGCAGTTAAGGATGGAGTTAAAAGTAACAATTTTGAAGTTGCTGAGGCGATATGTGTGCCGTTTCCGTTCAACTCGATACTTGTATTTAGTGTATGATGTGCAATTTTGCTTGTTCGAGTTTAACTCCCTTTACAGAGTGTTCACGCAAAAAAGAAAAGGAAACCTGACGTCAGTGTCAGGTTTCCTTTTTTTACTTTTTAAAGCAAACGAACGCTCTCGTCGCTTGTCCAACGGACGCATTCCGCAGCCGTCTTGTTTCGCGCACCTGAATGCTGTCCCATGCTTTTAGACGAGTATCAAGGGATCAGGAAAGGGGGCTTGCCTGCGACCACCGAGGTCGGTCACGTGGGAAGAGCGTTATACAAAACAAGCAGGGAGATCGGGAGAGCACGCCCTGCATATTTCGGCTTACACTGACCTATAGATGGTAATCGAATCACATAGAGCAATGACTTAAATCGATGCATTGCGTGCAGTCGCTGCTTTAATGATGTGACGTAGTAGGTTGGCTGCTGCTGCTATCCGTCTTGGCACTAACTCTTATAGGAAGGCTTTGTCACTGTGTTGACCATTCCTGGGACCGTACTTGAATAATAAGCTAACAAAGAAGTATGTTCGCGATTCTGATCTTTCCCCGTTTCACTGAATGCATGAGCCGTCCTTCGAATAAAGAGCTCATATTTTCTAACCACCCATGTTAGGAAGAACCGCGTTCGTCAATCAGCATGCGGAATGCAGTAAACTGAAGTACGTCCCGCTTGCGAACGAGAAGTCAAATTTCTTTACTAACCGTCCCACCAACCGTAACCGTATAACCTGAGGTGTGTTTCTATGTGCGTAGAACTTTAGGGGCCCGGTTTGTCGTCCATCCGTATATCTCATGTGGTGTGATCACGCTCAAAATCGGATCGTCAATACAGGCCTAAAACAAGGCTAGCAATGCTCAAAACTGGGTTAACTTAAAA
The DNA here is from genome assembly GCF_013339695.2 of Rhipicephalus sanguineus. Taxonomy (NCBI): domain Eukaryota; kingdom Metazoa; phylum Arthropoda; class Arachnida; order Ixodida; family Ixodidae; genus Rhipicephalus; species Rhipicephalus sanguineus. Next base: position 129,741,914 of record NC_051186.1, on the reverse strand, counting down.
TAAACGAACAAGGTCTAAAATACTATGATTAACAGAAATAACCAAGAAGTAATCGCAATAAGTAATCGTGACGTCACATGACGTGGTCACATGACGTCTTTGCTTGGTCAAAAGGTGGGCCGGTCAAGGAGGCAGTGCAAAACCAGGTGAGGTGCCTCCGATCCTGGAGGCAATGCAAAACCACGCTAGGTGCGCAAAGCTTTCGGAAAGTGGCGGGTTAAAATCAATACATCGATTGAGAAGAAGAAGATGATGGCTTTCGCCTTCGAGTCGTCTTAAGTGAATGTATAAGGGACTCTGGGAGTTTTTATTTAACTTTTAGGTCTTAGTGCTCTTTAAAAGCTGGTGACGCAGTGCCATCTCGAATACTGATGTAACTGCTGCTCAGCAATCCAGCTCTTATCCTCCCCCTTCTCTTTCCATCACCACCTGGGGAAGAAGAACAGCGTCGACTGATTGCGCAGGCGGTCGAAATGCTCGGCCTATGAGTTTGGCTAAATAAAAGTCTACTACTACTACTACTACTACTACTACTACTACTACTACTACTACTACTACTACTACTACTACTACTGTACTCATCCTACAGCTAAAGAATACCTCCAAGGCTCTAGTCGCTACTCTATACGAGTTTACCTCAGTTTACATAATTGTGGTGTCATTTGTCGGTTAAATGTAACGGTAATGTTGCTTTGTTAAAGTTTGTGAATATTTGCTTGAAATGAAAAATGTAAAATTCTAGGCCTGCCTTGGTAATGGTTACTTACTATTTAAAAAATATTCCAATAGTATTCTGTACGTATTTGAATTCGATTCGGTTCTAAATTTCACTGTTCGCACATCCCGAACAAATACGCATTTGACCAACGCGCCTTCGAGGACCGCATTTCTGTACGCTCGCCGGCGCCGGATGGTTGGGTGGACGGATGCTATGAGCGTCCCTTTTATAAAGGGGCGGTGGCAAGTGTGCCACCAGGCTCGACAAATAAAAAAAAATCATTTTTTTTTAAATGTTGGCCTAATGCCTCTACTTCGATTAAATATATATCTTACAACAGAAAAACAAAACGTAAATCGACAGCCCAGTTCTCTGCCCTTTACGCCAGAATGTTCTTATTTTTAACACTATTGATTTTTTTTTCTCTTTCTCTCTCCTTTTCTGCCACCAATACTATAACCGTCTCTTACTTATTTCAATGGTGGGTGTGTTGAGCTTTCCATTGTTCTCCCTAAAACGCAAGGCTTCATGTAGGCTCGTGCCGAAACGTACATCTGGGTGGATATCTCCACATTCAGTCAGAACATGCTCCGTCGTTTCCTTATCTTCCCCACAGCACGTGCAGGGTTTTGCGCGTACGGCGCCACCATCGAAACGTTCAAGATACAAAAGCTTCGCGTAAATGGTAAACGATTTGAAGTAACTTAAAGGATTGCATTAAGCTATTCCTGTACTTAGGAATGCATGACGACAGCAAACGTCATACATTTTTGTGATGTCAGGCACTTCTGTGCACTGAGGTTTGTTGGTTTTACCGTGGAGATGCATGTGTGTGTTGCTGGTTTCGGAGCGCAAATTGCAGCGTCCCGGCAAATATTGCGAATGAATATTCGATGAATACTCAGTAGGTAGGTAATAAATTGTATTGATGTCCCGAAGAAGCCATTCCCCCGTTTTCATAGACGGAGGACCGGGGGCCGCTCCCAGGTCCAGACGGGAAGGCCAAGCCTCACCGCCGCGTCGTGGGCCTTCTGGACTGCCTGAAGTTGATGGAACCAGTCGTGACTCTTGATCTGCGAATAAAAAGTGTCTTGCGAGATCTCTTGGTCCGTGTTGTGCTGTAGAGAGGGGCACTCTCAGAGCATGTGGTTAAAATCGCTGTATCCACCGCAATCGGGACACGAAGGGGAGACCTCCGTGAAACGACTATACAGCGAAAGGCTGGGATACAGGTGCGTTTGTAATAACCTAAGCGTGACCGACTGAGGACGTGATAGGTTTCGGTGGGCACAGACGACAATCTTTTATTTTTCAATACACCCAGCCCAGTATGTATGTTAACAGAAAGCAAATACTTGTTCCTCGGACAGAAATCGGCCGGCAGTGCTCAGTTACACAAATAGACAGGCGTACGAACGATTGGATCGCTGGAGACGGAGGAGGAGGAGGAATGAACGTTTATTGAAGCGAAGTTTGTATTGACTGACCTGTGTAGCTGGTGATCTAAAAAATACGGCAGGAAGTGGAAGGTGGAAGCTTGCGAAAGAAAACGTCGCCTCGAGCACGAACCCCCTGTTTACGGATTTTTTCACTGTGTAGCTGGTGGTCCTTTAAAAAACCCTCCTCAGCCAGAGCTTTGACGATATTCCTGGTGAAAAAAAAAGGCTGTTGGCAAAGTGGGATTCGAATCCACGTACGCTTGATTCGAAGGCGAACGTCCTAACCACTCGGCTATCCAGGCACACTAGCAGAGCATAGCATAGCCTTGTGTAGTATAGTATAATAAGGTGGCGGGAAAAGGAAGCGAGGGTGAGGAGGAGGTAAAGGAGGAGGGGAGAAAGTAAAGCATCGCATAGAAAGAAAGAAAGAGAGAAATAGAGTCTAAGAAAGGGAAGAATGACACACAGAGTGAGAATCAAAGAAAGATGCATACATTAGGAAGAAAAAGAGACATAGAAAGAAAGAAAGAAAGAAAGAAAGAAAGAAAGAAAGAAAGAAAGAAAGAAAGAAAGAAAGAAAGGGAAGAAAGACAGAAAACAAAGTAAGAGAGAGAAAGAAAATAAAGAGAGACAGAAAGAGATAGAAAGAAAGGGGAAGCGAGAAATAGAGAGAGAAGAGGAAAAAGACATAAAAATATATAAAGACCGAGAAAGAGATAGAGAAAGAAATAGAAATAAACAGAGATAGAAAATACATAGAAAAAAACGGAGAGATGACAGAAAAAGAACGAAACAGAGGAAGAAAGAAAGAGAAAAATAAAGGGAAACAAGGAAGGCCGCCCGGCTCCGCACTACCTGCAGGCTTGGCATCCGTATTGAAAAGCTGCCTTATTTTTTTTTTTTTTTGCATCATTTTGAGTTGATACCGACAACGGACGCCGACGGTCACTTTCCGTGTTTAATGAGGCATATAAGGCTTTCGCCTTAACACATCACAAAATAGGCGCATGTATCGGGCTTCTGTGGGGTTCAGTCTGTGCAAAATTCCATGGAGATGAGCGTATACTTTTTTCTAAGTTTACAACTGACTATAAGTAACTTGAAGTGGCAGTGCAAATGACAAGGAAATGCAACAGAAACGTGTATCAGAAGTAGTTTAGCAACAAATCTGCACGGAGTGTCAAAAACGTTGTTCCGAGCTTGTTCTGGGAAAGGATAGTTCCGGGATTATACTGTAGTGATCTATGTGCAGTGAAAGTATCTGTGCCAATGTGGCCGTATAGTTAACGTCACGAGCCCATCTGTCCGCATTTTTGCATACAACGCATCGTTGATTGAGACGTAATCCTTATTTGCCTTATGAGAAGGGTCACGAGGAGAAAAACCGGCGCGAAGTACAAAAAATCACGCCATATCCACGGAATGAATGATGATAAGTGGGCGAAGCTCGAGAGGGGGAGATCATCGGTAAACCGTAACTCTCCCGTGAAAGTTAGCCCATTACATCATTAAGACGTAAGACTGTGCGTATAATATACAAATCAACTTTTATTTTGTTCTTGTTCGTTTTGTTGTTTCGTTACTTCGTTTTGTTCTTTTCATTTCTTTGTTGTCATGGCAGCTTGATTGCGAGGTCCCTTCATTACGACGGCTTTATGGTCCGTGAAATGAAGCGAGAGAGGTCCTTCCTCTGTGACCGGTTTGTAACCACCTAGTTGGGGCCACCTCTAGCTCGTGAGAAGCGCGCGTTCTGGTATGCACTAGAAGAAGAAGACGTTGACGAGTGAGACTCTCGTGCGTGTTGACGTCACTCGTCAACGTCGTCTTCGTCTAGTGCATACCAGAACGCGCGCTTCTCACGAGCTAGAGGTGGCCCCAACTAGGTGGTTACAAACCGGTCACAGAGGAAGGACAGACCCACGGCTTTAGGAGCTTCGCCCCTAAAAATCACACCATCTCCTGTTAAAGTAGGATGCACAATCCCGCTAAAGTAGGATGGCAAGGATGCACAAAAAAAAAAAACACGCTACCAGTTTCGTTTCATGTGTTGAAGGCGTCGTCTACAGTATCCCTTTGTCTTGAGGAAAATGTTACGTGGGAGAGACGGGGCGCTGTTTGAATGACCGGCTAAGAGAGCATCGAACAGCGGTTTCACCGCTTGCCGCGGGGGCCTACTTGGCCGATCATTGTAAGCGGTGTGGGTGCGCCCCAGCATTTGGTGCAACTCGGGTGTTGGGAAGGGTTCATGACCACATACGACGTGAGATCTGTGAGGCCATGCATATACACAGGGAGGCAGATAGGTGTGTAGGTGTGCCCTCAATTGCCCTAACGAAAAAGGAGATTGGCTTATTGGAAGGGTGCATGCGCGACGCGTAGCTTGGCACGTGCAGCTTGCTGTGAAGGTAGAATGGTGAAGTTTCCATCACTTTAGATGCTGTTTTTTACACTTTATATGTCACGTGTCCAGAGTAAAATTTTCAGTTGAAGTCTAGCGGTCGTCCTGTGTGCTTCTTTCTCTGTCCTTGTTTTGTTCCGCTATATTATGTATTTAAGTCAAGACCAACTAGCCCAAATTTCAGCTTTAACTGTAGCACTCCCGCTAAAGCTGTATTCTCACGACGGAGGTGATCGCGGACGGATCAGTCACGTGACACGTGACGTGATTCGCATCTGTCCACAGCCAGCATTCAGGGGAGAATTCACGCTACAAGCGAGGATTTCGGCATTGCTCCCCGAGGATCCCAACTGTGATTTGGGCCTCCGTCGTTTCGCGAATCGTTCCGCGCGGACCGAAGCGGGGACGCGGGAACGGCTGACGTATGGTGACGTAGTACGCAATCCGCAGGCTCGAATCACGATTTCGTCCGTCGTGTGAATACAGTTTAAAGGAGACCATGAGGCGATGCCAAGCAGCGCTTCGGCATGTCGAGCCCGCGTTTCAGAGGGCGAGTGGAGAGGGGGAGAGGGGAGATGGTGAAAGGTGAGAGGGGAGTGGAGGGGGAGTGGAGAGGTGTGTGTAGAGGGTTTGCGCATGCGCAGTAAGGGTTGTCACGCCGCACACCGCCACCACCACCGGTTTGAACTCCGCCATAAGATGCTTCGCATCTAAAAAAAACACGTTATTCGCGAAAAACTCGCAAGCTCCCTTATGCATTCGCCTAAGACCACTCGAAGGCGAAAGACGTCCGGTGTGGCTATCTTGCCAGGCACTTCATATTACGCGAAAGCCGCTTTTAAAGTTATTTTTATTCGCGCGAACGCCACAAAGACGAAGTGGACACGCAGCTAATGCGCTCGCGCGATACATTCTGCAGCTCAGAACGCGGTCTTGAAGCGCCCCTAAACCACTCCAAGTTCAAAGACGAGAGAGCGGTTTCTTCCTCGCCCTCACTACCCTTCCTACAGGCGCTATCTCCTTTTCACCACTTATTAACGCCATAGCATGAAAGAGCTCATTTCGCAGAAATTCCATCGTCGGCGTCGTTGGCTGTGAGCGAAAAATGAGCGCTGTACGTGAGCGCAAATTCGAGATAGATGCAAATAAATAAAATAAAATATCTTTGGGTGAAGTGGGAATCGAACCCAGGCTTTCTGCGTGGCAAGCAGGTGTTCATAGTAATAAACAGCGTGGCAACAAACTAGAGACAAAAAGGAAGAACAACACGGGACGACCGCTGACTGCCAACTGAAACACTGTCCCGCGCTCGTCCCGTGTTGTTCTTCCCTTTTATTGCGATAGCAATTATACGGACACTCTCGGCTGGTTTTTGCCGCCGGCGTCGCCGTCACCGCCATGACCCGTGCATATATATATATATATATATATATATATATATATATATATATATATATATATATATATATATATATATATATAGGCCACAAAGAAAAATAATCTAGAAAATACTTTCCAACGTGTGCGGAATTGAACGGGCGACCTCTGACTCCGCAGCGCGCGGCGTTAGACGGCTAGGCCACGAAGAGTACCGTCTTTCAGCATGCTAACGGCGAGCTATTTACATACACCATTTACTTCAACGTGCTTTCTTGCTCACCAGCGAGATGGCGCGAAGTGCGCGAGGGGCGCGCTTTAAAGGTCATCGCCCCGCTCATAGCATTTCGCGCGCGCATCCGTGCACTTCGCCCTACAGGGCGTGGTCGCCTGCGTTCGCGCTTATGTCGTGGAGGAAGGAGGGGGGTTTGTATGTCTTGTGCTTTCGCCGCGATGTCCGCGTTGAAGTTACAGTGCGTACGAAGGTCACTTCGCTTGCTGCAGTGGCTGCGTTTGCGAAACGAGCACGCTGTTCAAACAGAAAGAAGTAACAACATTGACACTTGATAGTTCGCGCTCGTCCAGTGTGTGTGCTTTTCGGGCGTCCTTTGCGCTTGAGCGACGCGCTGGAAATTTCGAGCTGCTTTCCGTTCTTCGCGTTACGTGCCAATTTGTTGCTATCGCGTTCATTGCTTCGCCATTGCGGCGAAACTGTGATTTTCGTCTCAAGTTTTTCGCGCTGTTTATTACTATGAATCAGGCCCCGTAGCCAGGGGGGGGGGGGCTATGCCTTCCTCCACAAAATTTTGGTGAAGTAGGTGTTTTTACTGAAAATAAATATTGAAAATAGGCATTTTTCTCAAATAGGCTAAGTTTTCAGAAAGTGCTCCCCCCTCCTCCCCCCCCCCCCGAAAAAAATTCCCGGCTATGGGCCTGCTATGAATACATACCAACTAGCCCAGCTTATCACTCTCTTGAAGCAGGTGTTATACCACAGAGTCACGCCTTTTTTTTCATGGTGTTTTTTACAATGAGTATTAGAATATTGCCCTATTGCGGCATTAGAGGAAATGCGCTGAATTTAATCACGAGTTGTTTGAGCAATAGGCTACAGTATGTAAGTATAAACACAGAACAATCATCTTTGCAAAAACTTGCTCAAGGTGTACCCCAAGGTAGTATATTGGGGCCGTTACTTTTTATCACTTATGTCAACCACCTTATAAACATAAATCACACAGTCAAATATGTCATATATGCGGATGACACTTGTTTGTTTTTCACAGGTGCGGATGTAAATGACCTAATTTCAGCAGCAAACACGACACTAGATGACTTGTATGCATGGTCGACTGCTAACTCCCTACAAATAAACTGTTTAAAAAGCAAAGCCGTCCTATTTGGTTCAAAAGGAACAAAGTACGAAGCTACTTCAAAAATATACACCTGCACGATTCTGTGATTGATTTTTCTTCGACGGCTGAAGCATTGGGAACTGTTTTTCACGAGCATATGTTATGGAATTCACAAAGCCAAATGGTAAGAAACAGGTTCACTAAGGTACTAGGCATGCTTCGGAGATGTCAGTCATTTTTACCGACTACTCAGATATTAATGATTTACAACACGCTTTATTGTTCCCATTTATGCTATGGTTCTTGATGTGGGGTACTGGCACCTTGCACTATAAGCAGAAATTACTCACACATCAAAAAAATGCGTTACGTTCTATTGCAAATGCCGAAAATAATGGAAATACCTTCTCTTTATTCAACAAATTCAGAGCCTTAAGATTTGACATGCATGAATATTTTTTATTACGTTCCTTAAAAACTGAAATTAACAAAGGAAATAACAATCTTATCTCCATAGCATGCTTAGAGCGCAGCACCTCGTCTCGACCTACTACACAGAGCGATTACTCGATGCCAAACAAACTATGGTCTCCAAATGCTGAAACCTTGACTCCCACACATACTAAATAAAGTCACTTTTTCATTGGAGCGATAGCGCCTTCTCTCGCGACAGAATATGTACAATCCTTTTTTTTACCTACCTGACGCAAAAGAAAAAAAAAGGAAAAATGTGGCACAAATTTTGGCAGTTCCGTAGATTTTTTATATGTTACTTATTTCTATTTTTTCGTATTTCTTCAAAGAGTGCAATCCTGTCTGCATTTCTTAAATTTTTTTGTATTTAATGATATTTCTTATTGTGCCACTTTAAACTATGTATTTGTGTCCGTTTACTTGTTTAGATGACTTCATGAATGCTGTCACTTTTTCTGCCTTGTATTGCTGGGATGTGGGCTAGTCAAGCTGCGTTTGTATCGCAGCTTTTTTCCCGCATTCCACACTACACATCGTATCTGTTTCATGAATGACTACAAAAATGTAAAAAAAAAAGAAAATGTAACACTGTGGTGAAATAAACTTCAAACTTCAAACATTAAAAGAGCACATTTAAAATGAAACAACAATACTATCACATATCGACAGTAAGCGCTCAAGCGTTACTAAGGAAGCACACGACGGCTAACATCAAGCGCAGCAGAACAGCGAGAGGAGTTCATATCATGTTACACAGGAAAGGTGCTTGGACCTGCTTTTGAAAAGAACCCTATACGAATTTCATGTGATGCGAGGAGTCTCCTTAATGCACGTAACGTTGCTGGCAGAACCGTAGAATCGCCCCAGGCGTCAAGACATGTGAATTGCACGAGTGCGGGGTTTTAAGGCCCACCCATCACAAAGTACTCATACATATTTAACCATCAGCAGCAGCAAAAGCATCAACAAAGTGGGCAGCTGTGTCACCTTAAGGACGGGTAACGGGAACTTCGCACATTCGCAAAAGGAAGAATCACGGCGTAGTGGGCACTTCGCAGCTGCACTTGCAGTGGGCATTCTAGGATAGTTTGAAACAGACAATGTTACTCGCACAGACGTTCCTTTCCTTGCAGCATGGTTGAGGCGTGCACCGAGAACCGAAGCGAGGCTGCCGATTGAGAAGGCGTTGCGCAACAGCGCCTGATTACGCTTTCGCGTTCTACTCTCGAAGCGAAGCTCAAGCGTCCTCCAACTTTTCTTGCCCTGTTGTGTTCATTTCCTATATTTGTTCTTCGTAAAGCACGCGGAAAATGTCAGCACTAAGCGTTGAGCGTATCAGGATCTCGCGCTTTTCGGCTACATGCTACAGTATACGCCACACGTCAATAGTTATGAAGAAACCCAGGGCAAACTATGATATGAAGTCCATTGAGTATGAAACTATGTGTTTATGAAATATGTAACCTAATGTTGTTGAAGTCGCCAGAGATTGTAAAACAATTCATGAATTTAAACGTGTAATAATGAGCATGTTTCTTGCTCCGGAATAGGATGTGTTGCTTATATCTTAAGATGTTTGGTTACTGCATTAGTGATATATATATATATATATATATATATATATATATATATATATATATATATATATATATATATATATATATATATATATATATATATATGTGTGTGTGTGTGTGTGTGTGTGTGTGTGTGTGTGTGTGTGTGTGTATCCGCTTGCGCAGTCGAAGCAGCACAAAACACAGTGATCATGTATCCATTAGAGATGCGTGACAAGGCAGAACGGGCGGGCGACTGCGTGGCGAAGCTGTGCAGGAAACAATTCACAACTGATGTCGCACGTATGTGGGCAATCGAGAGCTTATTTCTTCATGCCGTAACGTGAACAGACTGCTGGCGTCATGCATTGTGCCGAAAAGACGGGAAGCTGTAGGAGAGAATAACGCGCTCGTTCTTCGTATATTCAGAGATTTTTTAGGGGCCCTCTGAAATGTGAAAATCACCCACGCGCTTCGTTGTTTCAGAAGCGGGAGCGGCGCGGTCACTTCGTCAATGCGGCGTTGACGTGACTTAATAAATAAAAATTAGTGTACCAGCCAAGCCTAGCCTAGAGATAGCCAGTTAAGCCCACATACAGCCACATGAGCACAGAGAGGGGCAGTTAAGCCTGGGAAAGCCAAGTTGAGGCTCTCTCTCTGTTCATTTGTCTCTCTTTGTTTCTCTCTTTCTCTTTCTTTCTCTGTTTCTTTATTTCCTTCTCTTTTTTTTGCCTCTCCTTCTCTGTTTCTTTCTCTCCCTATGTTTCTCTTTCGTCCTCTCTCTCTTTCTGCCTTTCTTTCTCTTTCTCTCTATCGTTTTCTCGTTCTCTGGTCTGGTCCATAGCAACACAATCATATGGTTCTGATAAACGCTTGTTCTGCTAGCGTGCCTGGATAGCCGAGTGGTCACCACGCTCGCCTTCGTACCGCGGGTACCCGGGTTCGAATACCGCCTCGCTAAGAAATTTTATTTGGTTTATTTCTTCTCTTCTCTTCCTCCAACGCGTTGCTAGGCGACGCATGGTGACGTCATCGCGCGACGGAGTTTCGCGAACACCACCGGATCAATCTCGAGTTTAAATAAACAGTTCCGCTGTTAAAGGGGCCCGGCAACACTTATCCAAGTAGCCATCGAATGACTTCATTAAAGGAGCTTATTTCCTCACGAATCGACCACCGCAAAATATTTTAGATTCCGTCCAGCGCGAGTGGTGTTACCAAGATTTGTCGCACGCTGTAATTGCATTCTCTCTTCTCTCGTCCTGACGAAAGCGCTGGAAGCTAAGTAGGGTGGGGTGGCAAAGGGGAAGAAGGTACGTCATGCGCGCCTCGTCACCTTGAGCACCTTTTCTTTTATTTTTCTCTAAACGCGCGGCGTACTTTCAGTGCGATCGCGCGGGAAAGTGACGGCCTCCCGCGGCGGCCGCAGTAACATGTTCAAATCGGCCAATGACGTGGAACTTGTGTCAGTGACGCCGTAAGCATCATTTTTGTCGAGAGAAGAAGAAGCGCTTTTTAGCTTATTTGGTAATTTATTGTAAATCCCAGGCCGCGTGCTGCGCCATAATGTTTGGCTCGCGTGTTCCCAGGAGCCTCGACTACCAATGGTTGCAGAGCCCCTTCAAAGCAAAGCGGTGTTCGCGCTAAAGTCACATGACGACCCGCGTGCCTCGCGGATTGCGGCGCGCGAGCTGCGCGTTCATTTCGTCTTTGCGACGTTCACGTGATTAAAAAATGAGCCAGCGTTCGCGTGACTCTCACTTCGTCTTTCATTCATAATGGCACTGAGCGCAAACACAAGCGATATGTCAAAGACGCAGCTAATTTCGCTCGTCCCCTGTCTAGTGTTTATGCTCGATCATTATGCATGACTTGTTCCAACTTGCCCACCCAACTAGCAACCCTGTCGGTTGGACACCTTGCCCTGACTACCTTGTCAAAATTATTGCTGAGCCCTCATTTTGGTGCTCCCAACAGTGCAATGCGCAGCCTCGGAACGTCGCATTTCTTTTAAAGTGACAAACTCTCAGAATATAAGTGCGTCCTTGTTGCGGGACGTAAGTAATCTTGTATATTTCCCCTTTATGCGCCATTTTGAAGTAATTTCTTAATAACGCTGAAGAAAAAATAACGCAACAAAGATTATTTGCAGAAAGGGATCAACTTTGGCACACCTGTGCAAATCTCTATCCGGCAAGTGGCGGCCACCTCATTTTCCAGTGACGACCAATTCGTTCCAGGCGCTCCGATATATCTGTCACACCGGCTTCGACAACAAAACGTGTCTTGACGGATGGGAAGGTGCGAGCGACGCACCTTCTGTAATTTCCTTCTCAACGCTTATACATGCCCGGCCTTGAACTTTCCTGCTGTCGCTTATATACGCTACAAAGCGTAACCTTTCCAATACGTTGAGGACATCCAGGTAGTTCCGCTGTTTCGCAGACACCGTGCACTACTTCGATGAACTAGGGGAACGCATGGGAATTTCCCATGGACGTTCGAATGATTGTGGCGGGGACTCCCATTGAAGGCACACTGAATGTATAACACAGAAGGTGTACCTTCATGATGAAACAAGCGCAAAATATACGAAGACTCAGAAAGGACACAGGACGGAGCGCTTACTAGCAACTGAAAATTTATTTTGGAAAGAACAATCTTATATATGCATAACATGCATCCTCGTCACCACACACCACCCTTGTTATCACAGAGTGAATCAACAAAACACCACTTCGATAACCCATCGCATACATCAAGTAAACACGTGTTAAGCCCTTCCCCCCCCCCCCCTCCAAACAAGAAAAAATAAGAAAAAATTTGCACTAGTTCATGTCATATCTAAAAAAGCAAACTCAGAATCGGTTAGCAGAACAGACGCCTGGCTAACACACATCTCACCTCCTTTCTTAATTCGAAATGCTTCAATTATCTCTCTTGTCGTTCGCTTTCTGTGCATATCAATTATCTCTGTGTCACAAAGTTTTGGCTGGCAGGTGCACTCTTTGCAGTGCATCGCCAAGTGCGAGTACGGGGCCCCTTTTAGTGAACTCTCATGCTCGCGAAGGCGTACATTCAGGCAACGTCCTGTTTGACCCACGTATTCCTTTCCACATGTGAAAGGAATACCGTAGACTACTTGGATTCGCTCCGGTTTTTTGACCCGTTTTTAGTTTCGAACTCCATGGAAGTCGTAGAATACCTAAAGGGGGACAGTGAAGTGGTTCGCGATGCCTTCAGTATTGATGTTGTGGATTTATACTATTCCGTTCCGCATGGTCCGTTGCTACAAAGTGTAAAAGAGTGCATCACAAACAACAATGATGAAGTGGCTTTTTGTAACGCCAGTGGGGTGTCCGTAGAAGGTTTTATGGAAATTCGGTCAATGTATTTAAGTTCCACGCTTGTGGGGTGGGGTGACAAAGTGTACGTCCAAAAGGATGGAATTTGTATTGGGTCTAGTGTCGCTCCGATCCTGTGCAATATCTTTTTGAGCAAACTCGACACAGCTATGGAGAAAGAGCTAGAGGGCATGGGTCTGAAGCTGTTCAGATTCGTGGACGACTACCTTGTTTTGGTAGAAGACAATCCGCGCACGGGCACGCTAGTGAATGTTTTGAAAACTTTCAAGAAAATTGGGTGCGGCTTACAGTATACCTTTGAAGTGCCAAAAGAACGACGTATTCAGTCTCTGGACCTTGAAATTAAGTTTTGTTCCTTTCACACGTGTTGGATGTATCGCCCCAGATCAGTAAAACCTTTGCTCAGCTATCATTCAGCTCATTCAAAGATAGTTAAGAACGGGATCGCCACTTCATGCATAAAATCCGCCCTCACAAAATCATGTGTACATTCGATAAATGAAAGTGTTTCCGAGCAGATTAAGCGCTTAAGGGGAGCTGGGTATCCAGACGAGTGTCTCCTCTTGGCTTGTGAAAAGAATCGCCGAGAAGTAAAGAAAACAATAAGCAGCGCTAGTGAAGAAGACAAGCAAGTCGAGGGCGGCAAAGAGCGATTAGTGGTTATCCCGTGTTATGATCGGCCTGCCTGGCTTGGCGCCGCTTTGACGCATGAGACGTTGCGGCTAGGACTACCCTGATTTCTTCCTGGTCAGCGGTTCCAGAGATGCACCAAGAGCGGCGACAACACGAAGGTCGTTCGTCTAATATTCTCAGGTTGTCTGCGCCCCTCGTAAAACCCTTTGGGCACGCCTGACCGACTGACAGATTGGGAAGAGTTGTTGGCCGTCGAGGCGGCTTGCTTTGTCGTCAAGGTGCCCAGGACAAAGGGCCCAGCGTCTGGGAACCGTCTGCGGATGCATTTCCCACGTTCTCCGTGGCTCCTTGTTGCCGCTGTTTCCACCACGTGGCCTGCCTGGCGCCGCATACCCATCATTGCAACAGACTACGAAACTGACTTCCACGTAAGACTCAACGTCTTCGTGCTGTGCCGTGTGTGCGCGGTGGGCAGTGTTTTTCCCTCGCCATGGGACGGACTGGACGTGCCTCTTTCTCCTTTCGTGGGTTAGGAAGGAGGCGGCGTTTCACCTTCCCCTTTTGGGGGCGGAGGTGAAGATGGAAATTTTCATTGGACTATCCTGGCCTCCATTGTTTTTTTCCTACAGGGAACCCTGGGAAGGCCAGGACATAAAATGCGAGCGCCGATGCGCTCCCGACGAGCTCTCACAAGTTCTCTCAAGCTCTCACGAGCTCCGAGAGCTTCCATGATGCTAACCCCATCATGTAGCAACACGCTACCTGTAAATAAACGTTACTGTTAACAGCTCCGGGCTCCTCTCCTCGACATCTCCCCGGGACTCTGGCTGGCTCCGGTCCTCCGGGCAGACCCCCGATTACATCATCTGGTGGCAGCGGTGGGATGCTGCTGACAACTGGAACACTTCAACTGGTTAGCAGCAACGGGATGACCCATGCTTGACTCGGGCCTCAACGATATGGTGAGTGCTTGACTTTCTTTGAGTTTTGCCAGGTTTTAGCTTTTGAAGTTTTCTAAATCTGTGTGTAATCTTCTGTGCGTATAGGCTTCGTTGTACCGCTACCATACGTCACAGCTATTCACCATTTTAGTTTTCATGTTCTAAAACTGGCAGTGTTTTACCGCGCGTCTAGGCTTCGCTTGTTCGCTACCTAACGTCACGGCGGGTAGAAAGTCCTCACTCGTGAAGACCATGGAGTTGGTAAGGAAGCTAGAGAGACCAGACCTCTTACTACTGTGTGAAGAGCTGGGAATTAAGGTTGGGAGAGAAGAGAGAGAGTCACAGCTGATTAAGGCTATTCAGGAATGCGGGGCGGAGGATGATGAGATTGAGGAGTGCTGGGAGGAAGTTGAGAAGAACAAAAGATGGGCTGAAGAAGACAGGATAAACGAGAAAAGGCGATTGGCTTTAGCACTTTATCAGACATCAAGTAACCCGAATAACGAGATAGCACCCTCAGATAAGAAAAAGAAAGGCAGTCCTGCTAAGTCCACGTCTACAGTGAGCCACTCAGAAGATCGAAAGAAAGAAAAGGCGTTTAAGGCTAGGAAGCCGGTTGTATGCCACCGTTGCAAAGAGCTAGGTCACATCGCAATCGGCTGCCGCAAGCCTAGGAATGTTCTCTGTTTTCGGGACAGCAGCGACAATGATCTGGGACAATTGAAACCCCCCATTCAGGAATTAGTTAAGGAAAACGTACCGCGGGACTCTGCCGCAACGTTTGATAGTGTACATCCGTACCCTTTGACAAATGAGGTGACCACAGGGGAACGCCCGTGTGCATGGCAAGTAGTTGAAAATGAAAGTGTGTGTTTGCCATTAGCCCGCGTTGAGAGTGAGGGACCGTTCAGACTGCTCGCCACGAAAACTTTGGTGTCCCAAAACCTGCCCGAGCATTATCCCTCTCAGAATGACGTGGATATGCTTTCGAAAGGCCTTTGTTTTGGTGACGAATTGGCGGCAGCTATGACGGATTCGATGGCCTGTGAGTCTGCTCATGAGGTTCCGGAAGCAGAAAGCGCTAATGAAGCAGACTGTAAAAGTTCAGATGATGAGGCGCTTAGCTTACCACGAGAGGAAGAGGCGCTCAACATAGCGCGAGGTGATGAAGCGCTTAGATTAGCGCGAGGTGATGACTCTCATCAAGGAGAGACATCTGATGGCGAGCCGGCTGGTTTAGCAAGGGTCGATTGTAGCGTTGTTTCTGAAGTGCAGACAGCTAGAAATAACGCCGAGGATAAGCCAGTTGAGCCGCCTGGAGCTTTCAGCAATGTACTTCCGAGTATTATTGCCGAGTCGGTGAGCGTTCCGTGCCGCCCCGAAAGAAAAAGGCGCCAGCGAAAACTTCGGAGAAAGAGGAAAGGTCCAAGTTGCCTCGAGCGGAGGCTGGAAACCCCTAATAAGTTCTCTAAAAGCCAAAAGTTGCGGGTCTCGCACAAATCAAGATTAGGCATGAAGCGTGTCGCGAGGGCCAAGAAAAAGAGACGCCGAAGTGGTCGCCTGGTTTCATCATCTTTTTGGAAGGCTAAACGGTGGAGCAAAGCGAGGTGGTGCGTACGCGACTGTAACGACAAAGGTCCTCCCCCAAGTTTGCGAGAGGGTGACAGCTGCTCTGGGAGGCCCACAATGAGGAAGCTTAAGCGTCCGGGTGCGTCTTTGTCGGAGTTCGGGGCCCGCGGAACAAAGGTCACCGCCACTGTGTGCTTCGGACAGGTTGGCTTTTTGTCCCTCCGTCGCGATCTGGCCCATCGACAACTGTGGTATGCGCGTCCCCCCAGAGCACGTCTGAAAGGGTGCCGCATTAAATTACGCAGTGTCACGAAGGATACTAAGAATTTGTCTTGTATCCAGTTTTATTATTGTTTTGTTTAGCTGTCTAACGTTTGCATGTCTGCCGATGAGCAAGGACTGTGTCGATTTTTGAAAGTTTTATTTTCCTCCTCATCTTAACTGCAGACATTGAGATATTTGCTAAACTGCTTGTTTGCTTACATTTTGCAAAAGCTAGCACCCGAGTAGAAAGTTTTGCGCTGATTTTAACAGAGAAGTAGGCTGAAGGTAAAAGCCTTTGTTTAAACCTTCTGTTCTTGCAGTGAAGTGTAGGTTTTGTTTCTCTGTTTGTTTTATGTTTTACGCGCAAGTTTATCTTAACAGAGAAGTAGGCTGAAGATAAAAAGCCTCTGTTTAAACCTTATGTTTTTTGCAGTGTAGTGTAGGTTTTTGCTTTTGTTGATTTATTTTATCCGCATAATGTTCGGACAGTGTAAGGCTACCAAGAATTTCTCTTGTATCCAGTTTTGAATTGTTTTGCTTTTAATGTTCGTGTGTCTGCAGATGAGCAAGGAATATGTCGATTTTTGTAACTTTTATTTTCTTCCTCATGATAACTGCAGACATTAAGATACTTGTTGACTGAGTGTTTGCTTACATTTAGCGAAACCTAACACCCGAGTAGAGGGTTTTGCGCGAGTTGATTTTTAACAGAGAAGTAGGCTGAGGGTAAAAGCCTCTGTATAAACCTTGCGTAAATTGCAGCACACTTGTTAGTATGCGCATCAGTGTAGTGTAGCTTTTTGTTCCTCTGTTTCAATTATTTTCTTACGCGCCAGATTGATTTTGAGTTTTACTTATACTCTGAGAGGCGTAATTCATTAACTACCTCCTTTCGTTTTGTTTCGTCCGTAGCACCTGCGTGCCTTGAACGCTGTGAATCTCTCTGGGAAATGATACAAAATGTTAGGCTGTTGATTTGCTTCGCACGTAGTAGGTCTGAGTTTGTTATGGCTTCGTTATCTGATTCTTGATTTTCACGAGTGAGCGCACCAATTGTAAATTTCTAGGGAGTTTTACCATAACTGTAACCTGGCATTTCTCGAGGTCAGTTGAGTGCTCTATGTTCAGTGATGCTACCGAGGACTTCTGATTTGGAGCAATTTTTGGAGCAGCAAAATTTCCGTTTTGGAGCACTTTGGAGCAGCAAAATTTTCATACTGGAGCACTTTGGAGCAGATAATTTTGCATCTGGGAGCACTTTGGAGCAGCGAATTTTACATCCTGGAGTGCAATACAGAAGCATATTGCATTAACATTCAAGCACCTGAGTATTATTATGGGGCTCTTATGAAGGCTAGAAATATTTCGATTCATTGCAAATTTCATGGAAAAAATCAACTCAGGAGCATAGGCGTGCGCACATGGGGGGGGCGCCCCCCCCCCCTATCACCTAAGAGGGGGGGGGCGCAAAATCTGCCCCGTACATTGACCCTTGCGGTAGCAATTATATGGACACTCTCGGCGGATTTTTCCCGTCGCCGTTGCCGTAATTTTCCGTATAAAGTCCAAATTAATAACATCACACGCATTCTAGCCGCGGGTAAAAGCTCGCGAGCGCTGGCGACGAACGCGGCTGAAGCGGAGATTAAACTAGCCGGCCGTCTGTCTCCGCCGCACGGACAGCGCATGAGATATCATCTTCCCGCGTGCGGGCCTGCCGTCGATTGCTCATCAAACAGAGAGGAAACGCCCCGCCCGTCTTTCGTATGGAGCATGAAGGGACGCCAGGGGAGCGGAAGGGTTCTCTAAACGCTTACTTCGCGTTTAGAGAACTCAGAGCAAGAAAACGCTTCGGTTCCTGGAGCGGCCCTATTCCCTTAAACTAGTGTTTTGTTGAGTTACGCGAGATCGGATCCAAAAGAGTTAGCTGCTAGTCTTACTTCGTTTCACAATACAATTTTTTGGTATCGCATTCATTGCTTCGCTCTTAAGCGAAACAGTTTTTTTAACCGTTAGCTATTGACCCTCGAAAGCGAGGGGCGGACGTGTAACATGGCGTAGCCGCTTCACTGTGGGCCGTCAGCGACGGGCCCGCTACTGAGAGCTGCGCATTTGCGGCTGCTCCGACCAGGAGATATGATTTTACTAATGAGATGACATTTTTAAAAAAGTAAGCAAAAAATTCGAATTGGAACCCTAGCACGTGAGCTCGAAAGGGCAGGGCCTTTTAGGGGGTATTTGCCGCAGAGTGATTACAAACTCGGACGCGTGCTGGCGGAAGGAATTACGAAAAAGCTGTTCCTGGATGAAGATCCATGGATAAAGTATATCTGAGGAAAAGTGTCAACGCGTTTCCACCGTTCACGTGCTCTTCCATAAACGCGAAGCAAGGAAAATTCGACATTGTCCCATATATCTACTGCGAGTGATCCTAGATTTCATTCCGCGATGTCCGGAAACAGAAGTGACAGACATTTTAGCGGCACTCATGTAGTTATTACTGAACACTGCTTTCCCTACGTGACATGCGACGCTTGAAACGAGCTATCAGCAGCGTTTCTGGAACAGACGACGTCCGCCGGTGAATCGCCGTCGCACTTTCTCGCTACCGATAGGCCTAGACGTCACGAGCCTCTGCGGAGAGCGCGTTTTGCTGTCGAGCCGACTTGCAGAACAGAAGCTGCGTCGGCACCGTGCATGGCATCGTGGCCTACTCGGAACGCACGCGCGAGCGCTATTTATTCAGCGGATTAATTCTTGGTCCATGATAGCGACTTTATTGGCAGCCCCAAGTTCGAGCTGCACATGTTCTGACGCGCCGGCGGTGCGATTGCCGGTGATAGACGCCTCCAAACCCGAGACTTTGGCGCAGTTTGGCGCAAATTCCGTCGATATTATCAGGATGGCGCAGTAAATACAATTTGGCGCACTTTGGCGCAGTTGGCGCAGGAGTGGAATCACTGTATGTTTGTTGTGCCTCGGGTCTTGCGTGGTTCGTTTCTGGCGTTTGCTGGCCATGGCTCTGGTCCAGAGATTGGTGCAGCCTGCGTCAACGTCTACAAGGGAGCAGATCTACGGTCTCTGCGGAGTGCTTTGGTGCTGCAACCCCTTCGAGACCTCCTGTGACGGTGGACGGGCTGTTATGATCGGCCTGCCTGGCTTGGCGCCGCTTTGACGCATGAGACGTTGCGGCTAGGACTACCCTGATTTCTTCCTGGTCAGCGGTTCCAGAGATGCACCAAGAGCGGCGACAACACGAAGGTCGTTCGTCTAATATTCTCAGGTTGTCTGCGCCCCTCGTAAAACCCTTTGGGCACGCCTGACCGACTGACAGATTAGGAAGAGTTGTTGGCCGTCGAGGCGGCTTGCTTTGTCGTCAAGGTGCCCAGGACAAAGGGCCCAGCGTCTGGGAACCGTCTGCGGATGCATTTCCCACGTTCTCCGTGGCTCCTTGTTGCCGCTGTTTCCACCACGTGGCCTGCCTGGCGCCGCATACCCATCATTGCAACAGACTACGAAACTGACTTCCACGTAAGACTCAACGTCTTCGTGCTGTGCCGTGTGTGCGCGGTGGGCAGTGTTTTTCCCTCGCCATGGGACGGACTGGACGTGCCTCTTTCTCCTTTCGTGGGTTAGGAAGGAGGCGGCGTTTCACCTTCCCCTTTTGGGGGCGGAGGTGAAGATGGAAATTTTCATTGGTCTATCCTGGCCTCCATTGTTTTTTTCCTACAGGGAACCCTGGGAAGGCCAGGACATAAAATGCGAGCGCCGATGCGCTCCCGACGAGCTCTCACAAGTTCTCTCAAGCTCTCACGAGCTCCGAGAGCTTCCATGATGCTAACCCCATCATGTAGCAACACGCTACCTGTAAATAAACGTTACTGTTAACAGCTCCGGGCTCCTCTCCTCGACATCTCCCCGGGACTCTGGCTGGCTCCGGTCCTCTGGGCAGACCCCCGATTACATCACCCGTATCTGCATAACGTCTCACATCGGTTGAAAAAAGTTGCTTCAAGGTATGGGGTGCGGGTTGTTTTTTCAGCCAAAAACAGATTGTCTAAGATTTGCCCGGCAGCGGAAAGGTTGGCCACAAAGAAAAGCAAGGAAAAAACGGATGGATGTCAAATTAAACATGGCAGGAGGTTTGTTGAGTGCAAAAAAGAAGTAGTCTACGGTATTCCTTTCACATGTGGAAAGGAATACGTGGGTCAAACAGGACGTTGCCTGAATGTACGCCTTCGCGAGCATGAGAGTTCACTAAAAGGGGCCCCGTACTCGCACTTGGCGATGCACTGGAAAGAGTGCACCTGCCAGCCAAAACTTTGTGACACAGAGATAATTGATATGCACAGAAAGCGAACGACAAGAGAGATAATTGAAGCATTTCGAATTAAGAAAGGAGGTGAGATGTGTGTTAGCCAGGCGTCTGTTCTGCTAACCGATTCTGAGTTTGCTTTTTTAGATATGACATGAACTAGTGCAAATTTTTTCTTATTTTTTCTTGTTTGGAGGGGGGGGGGGGAAGGGCTTAACACGTGTTTACTTGATGTATGCGATGGGTTATCGAAGTGGTGTTTTGTTGATTCACTCTGTGATAACAAGGGTGGTGTGTGGTGACGAGGATGCATGTTATGCATATATAAGATTGTTCTTTCCAAAATAAATTTTCAGTTGCTAGTAAGCGCTCCGTCCTGTGTCCTTTCTGAGTCTTCGTATATTTTGCGCTTGTTTCATCATGAACCTATACCAACACGCCCAACTGGCAGTCATCCTAAAAGGTGTACCTTACTGTGACTTAAGGAGCCAATCGATGGTCACGAGGAACATGGCTAACGTATTTGCTCATGCGATAGATAGATAGATAGATAGATAGATAGATAGATAGATAGATAGATAGATAGATAGATAGATAGATAGATAGATAGATAGATAGATAGATAGATAGATAGATAGATAGATTACCGACGGACGGACGGATAACCAGGCAACAGTTCTACGACCGCTGCTTGCTTTTCTCCGAGACGCAATTATCAACGCCTACAGCGAAACGACCCACTAACACAGAATTAAATGCTCAGGCGCTACAATTTCCGGCTAGGTATGCTATGGGATAACGAAGCCTGCCGTGACACCACAGCCATCGGGTTTTACGGTGCCATAAAAAGACCACGCGACCTCAACCTCCCATTATCTCTTTCGCCACGCACACACGCAGGCACGCACGCACGAATGCACGCACATGTTAACTCAGTACTGCAGCAGTTCCGTTGATTCCTCATTGCTTCGACCGGTCTAGGCTTACCTGTAATTGAGATATAACGCTACGGCGGTCTGAAATATCACTGTCGTAATACGCTGGCCTGCCTCCTAAACACTGGTGAAGCACCGAACGCTTCTTGTGTCCTGTGATCCGCCGCGAATGGGTTTATTTTGAAGCAGCTTTCTCTGGTTTTTGATGAGTAGAAGTGTGGGAAATTAGGTGTTTGTCTGTAGTTGTCTAAGTGCGACAAGGCATTTTCTCTGGATAACTTGGGCGGTAGAAACGGGCCTTCCTAGCCTGTTATGCGCTCAGAAATCCGCGTGACTCTTTGGAGATGACGGTACTTTTATAGTCTTTTTTTTTTAGAAAATAAAAAATTTTTATAGAAATCCTATGACAGTAAGGTTCCTGTCGTTTTCGCACACGAACTCCACGTCGAGGTGGAAATACTTTGCCGCAGTTAAAATGACAGTGTTGTGATTAATTATTAAAAATCGTTAAATTTTAATTATTGACTTTAGGGCATGTGTTTATATTACAAAGTTGCAGTGTGTGCCAATTTATGGTATACTTGTTTTTTAGAGATCACAAAATTTGCACGTAGTACGAGATATTCGTCATCGAATTTCGTGGGCGAAATCGAAACTGTTCGCGCAAGGCACGCAAGAAGCGCGACCGTTATACTACGTCAGACAGGAACTACCTGTCACATGGGAGTGACGAAATTTGAATGGCGGCGCGCCGCGGCACTATGTTTTCGTGAAAAGCAGCAAGTCATCTCACTTGCGCTCGTGCATCGCCTCACTTTTGCACGTAGTGTTTGGTGCTTATCCGTTTTTTTCAAACTGTGCACAAGAAAACCGCAATATCAACCTTTTCTTTGTCTGGGGAGCATAAAACTCAGGGGCGGCCACTGCCGCGATTCTTCTTCCAGACAGGCGAAGTGGTTTTTCGCGCTTCTTTATAGTCGAGAGAGAAACAGAAACAGATAAGCACCACCGATCCCACGTAAACATTAAGCTGCCTACTGGTGTATTTCAGAATGCTTGCCGATATTAAATGCGAAGCATTTCTTAGCGAACCATTCGCTCTTTGAGCGTTTCTATCTATCTATCTATCTATCTATCTATCTATCTATCTATCTATCTATCTATCTATCTATCTATCTATCTATCTATCTATCTATCTATCTATCTATCTATCTATCTATCTATCTATCTATCTATCTATCTATCTATCTATCTATCTATCTATCTATCTATCTATCTATCTATCTATCTATCTATCTATCTATCTATCTATCTATCTATCTATCTATCTAGCCGCCTACGTCTGGGTGCTCTCATGATCGCCTCCTTAACTTGGTGTGGACTATAATTGGCATGGGAGGGTAAGAAGATTTGACGAATATGACTGTCGGGTCATGACATGAATAACGTGAAAATCCTGTCGCTTACGTCGTCAAACCCTTTCCTCCAGACACGTGTGGCACGTACCCGTTCACCACGGGCCGCGGTGTACGGGCATGCACCACAGGTGATTGACAGTTTATATCTACCCAGGAACGTCGAGAACAGACATTGGTCATTTATGTGTGAGAGCGTTAAGAAAAACCGACATCGGCAGCGTCGACCCGACCAATGGAAAGAATAAAAATTTGGATCCCAGCAGGAATATAACCCAAGCATTCTGCGTGGAAATCCGTTATTCTACGGCACAGCCACTCCAGGTCTATGAACTGGTTTGGAAAAAAAGTAATGTCGGTGCAACGGCAACTGTGGTTGTGGTGCTGGCTATCTAATTTTACAAGAAAGCAATAAACACTACATATGTACTCCAACAATACAGGACTCGTATCAGATTAACGTCTGTGGTTCCAGTGTTGGCTTCGCTTTTGTAGCAGTCTGGTAAGTGTTACATTTGTATTCCTATGATTCAGCAAGCTATATTGAAGCATTGCTCGACCCCGGAGGAATACATTAACGAAAGTTACGTATGATATTCACATGACTGCACCATAAAGTGCACTTAGTTTCGTTAATACTGACGTATGTACTCTAACGTGAGGGCTGATGTTACGTCGCACGATAAGTTACCCTTTCAACGCCATTGTTGTCGACGTGCCTGGTAAGGATGTGCCCACTGCTACTACATTTACAAAAACGCGTCGATCCACCTCGTAACACTTGGCTCAAAACCATAAAATACAGCATAGATGTACTCGCTGACTGCTTCGCATGAAACTGATTCACACAGCGCTTGGGATCTGCCGAATTTTTTCTGACCAGATTCTGCTTTGGCGCGCCTTCATCCGAATTTCATCACTTCCCTGTCACGTATCATTCCGGTGTTCCGCCGCGCCTTGTACGCGCCGGGCGCGATCAGTTTCGATTCCGCCCTGAAGTTCGATCATGAATATCTGGAACTACGTGCAACTTTCATGGTTTCTAAAACATAAGTATGCCATGTATTGGCAAGCAGTACAACTTCTTAATATAAACACCTGCCCTCAAGGCAATAATAAGAGTTAATTAACGAGTTTTTATTATTTATCACGTCAAAGTCATTTCCGCTGTGGAAAAGTATTTCTGCATCGACATGGAGTTCATGTGCGAAAGCGACAGGAGCCTGACTGTCATATAATTTTTATAAGAAATCTGTATTGTTTACAAAAAAATTTACAGCATATCCACGGGTGAATGATGAAGAGCTTGGGCGAAGCTCCTGAAGCAATCATGGTTATACCGTGAAATCTTCAGTGGTTTCGCCCAGCAGTAATCAAAGCGATAGCCTAGTACATCATCAAAGACGTGACAAACACTGTATATATTTATACAAGAAATTTTATTAATCGTAAGTGGTAGCTAGACGTGGCTTCTGTTCCCCCTTCATTATAACGGCTTTATGGTCGGTGAAGTGATGGATCGGTGATGGGTCGTAGTGGGATGTTTGCAAAGACGAAGTAGTGAGCAGTTTGCAAAGGTGGATTCCGTTCCCCCTTCATTATAACGGCTTTATGGTCGGTGAAGTAATGGATCGGTGATGGATCGTAGTGGGATATTTGCAAAGACGAAGTAGTGGGCAGTTTGCAAAGGATCAATGATGGGTCGTAGTATGATGTTTGCAAAGACGAACTAGTGGGCAGTTTGCAAAGGTGGTTACGCCGGACAACGGCGACGTGACAAGGTTAGACTAAGAGGAGCTTCGCCCCTAAAAAAACAACCTGTATAATGAATTCATGCATTTGCAGTGCACACTGGCACCAGATACGCAAGCAGCTATACCGTTTTTGTCGTGGCAATGTCTATGAAGAATTCGTAATTAACAGCGCCTTAATTGGACACAAAGGACAAGCAGGGCAGCTAATGGTTAATGCACAATGTAGCAATGCACAACAATAACCAGGATAGGAGGGGACGACGCTGACACAGCGCCAGCTGCTTCCTATATTGATTATTGTTGTGCGCTATAAACGTTAAAGTGTTTATACTTAATTGGATTTTAATGCAGCACTCGAGGAGGCATGACCCGTGCAGACCCACAAGACAGGACTAAGGTGGTTGCTCTCGTAGTATATTGTTGCGAACGTGCCATTTGCGGTTTCTGCAGTGTACGGATGCGTTGCTAAAACTGCAAGGAAGCTTTCCTTCACGGCAAAAATTCATGCACAATGGCGGTGCCTCCCGTTCTCGCTAGAATCGTTACGCGCAGTGTAGTGAGGACGGGAAGCACCGCTATTGTGCATGAATTTTTGTCGTGTAGGAAAGCTGCGTTGTAGTCTTTCTTTTTTTTTGCAACTCGTCTATACATACAGTTGTGTAATCGAGGTCTACTTCGATCACTTGCCTCCGCGCGGGCACTACGCGCGTCAGTGCGGTATACGTTCTTCGTTAGCTCTGCAGCTCAATGTTTCCTTCGCAGAGCGGACCGTGGCGTACCTCGTTTTCGTTTCTTTCGATTTTGTTTTTCCGGCTGTGCAATGTTCTCACGCGACGCCCGCATGAACGACCGGCGTACGACGAACCCAACCGTCGGTGTCGCTGTCATCGTCCGCCCGGAGCCGAGAAAGTGACACAGAAAGGGAAAGAGGGAGTTAGACAATCGAACGCGGCGGCATGCGCTGCGTTGTTCCTCGTTGTCGTCACCCTGGTCTAGCTCCTCCTTGTTCTGCGTTGTGTATTTATGGGCCTTTTTCCGCAGTTCACCCTCATTACCCGAGCTGGGGCGCGGCTGTAGGCCGCACGCTGAGTGTCACTCGTCTTCTCGGAGTCAGTACATAAGCATCCAGGAATTTGGAAAGAGCCGCACCTTCTTTTTCTTCTTCTTTTTCTGATGCCCTCCTCTCCAAGCAGTCTTTGTCGACTACGGACGGATCCGGATTAGCGCTTGTCCTGTCTACGGCTCTGTCTTTTGCCTCCGTTTTTTATGCGCTACCCATTCGAAGTCATACACCTTTACCAGCCTGCCCAACTTGCCGCGTTGTTTATTTCGCCGTTTTTTTTTCTCTTCATGGTGTGTATTCGTGCTCCCTGCATAGCAATGTATACCTTCCGACCGCCCCCGCTTCGCCGAGACGCCGGAATTCGCGCTGTGCCCCTGCTCTGTATGCAATTCTAGGTCTTGTGCTTTCTTCTCCTTTTGTCTGTTTTCCTTTCTGGTCTCGCTGTTACGATTCATTGTGCTTGTAAATGTCACGAGCGCGTTCTGCAAAGCCTCTCTTGTTTGACCCTGAACTTGAGTCGCCAACAGTGCCGGCAGGCTTATGCTATTTATAAGGTCGTTCCTAGAAAACCTTTTGTTGGCGTCGAGGACGAAGTATGTGACTTAATACACCCTTTCCTGCGTTGATATTTTTTCTGTTTCGGAGGTGATTTTAAAGCAGCGTTCTCTTAGACTGTGTTTTGGAAGAAAAATGAAGCAATGGAATCAACAGCATCTGATCATCTATCTGTATAATGTTGCAAGTCGATGCATCTGGCATCGTAGCCGGGGGTCTCCCATTTGAGTTTTACCTATTCCTCGTCTAAGTCTGTGGACGTTTCCAAGTGTGTGCACTTGCGCTTGGGCATCGTTGTTGAATTGCCGTTGTCTTGATGGTGAGATGTCGGTTAGAAAAGCGATGACTGAGGAACATGACAGAATGCAACCTGGCTTCTGAAGTGCACGATACTTACGATCAAATTATACAGAGTAACGGTTCTTGCAGCTGAGATGCGATGTTCGTTATGCGCGACAAACGCACACTTTGAAATGCATACTTGAGATTGGTATTAGCTTGATCTTGCGGAATAACGGTCGTTATAACAAGAAGTGGGCACCTTGATTATGAAATGTTTGGTCAGCTCTGAACGGAGGGCTTCTTTTATTGCGCTGCCAAATCAAAAGCAGACTTCTCTCACCAGTGTTCATCCAGAGACCTCTCGTTAAATGATGAACGCAAAATCGACTGATCAGTCACTAAAGATTCAAATTAAATTGTGTAAAGAAAAAGGTGATCACCATTAATTACGAATTTCATCGTGAAAGAAGGTAAGGCTGCTTGCACGCACGGACACAAGAGAACAGATACAGAAAACATAAACGCCGCCTGTCGACCGCGTTTACAGCCGACGTTCGTGTTTTCTGTTCCCGTTCTCTTGTGTCCGTGTTTCCCAGCCTTATCTTCTTTCACGATGCATATACCTGCCGACTACTCAAACTTTTGTTGTTCTTGCCGAGTTAATTTGGGACAAGGCAGTTGCTTGTAAGGCTGTGCGGCGTTCGAAGGCTTTCTATTTAGCTTTCGCAGTTCAAACTGCGCTGATGAATACAGCGACATGTGAAGCTATCTAAATAAAATATTTTTTCCATACAAACAACTCAGCCTATGTAGTTACGCCGATATATATCGTCGGTTACAAATTTATTTAACGTCTTAGGTTCCATTCTTTGGAAAGGCATTACCGAATAACTCGAAAATTAAGAGAGAATAAAACACGAACGCGACCGACGACTTTCAACTGAATATTTTTCGCAACGAGCAAGACGTACACGTATATCCATACGGTGTTGCAGAAACATCAGAGGAAACTTCAGCCATTCATTTTTTTTTCTCTTGCTTTTGCGACAACTTGAGCCTATATATATCTATATATACAACGTTGTATGTTTGTCTCGCTTATGCGAATAAAGTTCAGCCGAGAGTCAACGCTTGTGTTCCTGTATGATTCCCGCTTCGCCTCGTTGGTACAGTGGTTACGGTGCTCGGCTTCCGACCCGAAAGTCGCGGGTTCGATCCCAACCGCGGTGGTCGCATATCGACGGAGGCGAAATGCTACAGAGGCCCGTGTACTGTCAATGCCAGCGCAGGTTGGAGACGGCCAGGTGGTCGAAATTTCCGGAGCCCTCCACTACGGCGTGCCTCGTAATCATATCGCGGTTTTGGCATGTACTAACACCCAAGATATAATTATTGTTATATCACTTGATGTTTTCGTGTTATTCGGTGGTGCCGTTTCGCAGAAACGAACCTTCACGGACTCGCCCGAAATGTCAGTTCTACTTAACATTTCCAAACTTCTTTATACGGTTATAATTTGTTCTCTCATGAAACCCATTATGAAACACTTTGCTTGTTCGTGTTCCGTATCTTGGAAACGGGCGAACGAACTTCTTCAGTTGTTAGCCTTGTATTCACCGGCTTTCGCGACATCTCGCTCTGAAACGCAATAACAAAAATAAATATCGAACCGAAACGAAAACTCGGCACCGTCAACGCTGGCGCACGCGGCGTGGGCGAACCCCTGGTTTCCCGGTGCCGCCAACCGTCTCAGTGCCGCTTCTTTACTTCTTGGCTGCCTCGAAAAAACCATTAGCTCGCGGGCGCGTCGGTTTTCACGGCCCCGCGCATAAAGGTAACACCGCGGGGGAACCCCCCTTTGCGGAGAGAGCGAACGCGATCGTCTTTCTAGTTTTCAGTCGGCGCGTGTCGAGAATACTTCAGAGAACCGTCAACCCAGAGTTGTGGCGCTTTACTTTCGTCGCCGATTGTTTGTTTACTTATTTAACTAATCGTTCCGTTTTGCGAAAACTGACTAATCCTTTCGCACTGAGAGCATTACACGTAGAAAAAATTTCGGTATTGCTGTTGCATCTCCTACCACTCCATTGCTGTCCGTCTTCTTGTGTGCAAAGGGGAACGCTTTGACTCTATAAACGACACCGGCTGCTCACTGTAATAACAAGGCTCCTCCAAAAACCGAAGGAAGTAATTATCAGCGAAGCTGAGCCTAAATATAGCGACTAAAAGTGAAAACGGTTCGCGGTATGACTGTGGCAGGTGATGACGTAGGCGATGACGAGGTTATAGCGCCGGAAAACCGCCGGCGTTCCTCAGTGATAGTAATAAGAGCGGGCTTGCCTCTACGAACGTTCACTGTACACTATAAGAAAGAAATAGTCGCTTGACTCTTTTTTGGGAGTCCTGACTTGCCACGTATATGACTCTCTTTAAAGAGATACCTGAACTCTATTTGGGTGTCATTATACTCTCGTAGGAGAGTCGTGGGACCCAATAGAGTTACCGTGTCTCCTTAAATAGAGTCGTCTACGTGGCAAGTCGGGACTCAACGGTAAGAATAATGCATACTCCGTGTTCTGTCCAACGCGAACGAAAATCTCGCCGCGATGACGTCACCGCGCGTTGCCTAGCAACCTGTTCCACAGCTGTGCGCCTGCTTCGCTAGAACATATATAGGGCTCCATGTTTTCGCAGTTTATTTTTCTTGAAATTCAGAGGGTGTTTCTCGGATTTTTTTTTTCGAAAATTCGGTGTTTATCGGGGTTTACTTGTCGTAAACCGCAATTCTCCGAAATTCAAAGTTTAATTTTGCATCATTATCAATACTCCAATGTCTTAGATGAAATGATATCTGAACACAATAACTTCAGAACGCACGAAGCATAATTGCAAATCGATTCTGCGGAAACCCTCAAGGTGGCGGAAGGGTTAAGAAATAGAAATTGACAACCACCCGTTTGTAGCACGAAGCCGCAAGGAAATCGATATGGATTTCTCAGAACGAAAGCTTTTCAGTTGCCGAGAAATTCGTCCTGGTCCGGGGATCGAACCCGTGGCCAACGTCTTTCTGAGGCGGTCGCTCTACCCATTGAACTAACCAGGACGGTAACAAGAGTGACCACCCCGGAAAGGCGTTGACCACCGGTTTGATCCCCGAACAAGACGAAGTTTTCGGCAACTAAAAAGCTTTTTTTTTCTTTCTGAAAAATTCGTAAGGATTTCCTTGCGGCTTCGGGATTCAGACGGGTGGTTGGGAATTTCTCTTTCTTAACACGAAGCGTATTTCAATTGTCTGGAAGGTTAGAACGCACAAACACATATACACACAAGCAGAAATAATACAAAACACCTCCGTTTGTGCTTATTAGAACATTAAAGCATGTTGTAATAGATGCAAGCGTAACATATGAAGTCCTGTATTCGATGTCGTCTGGCGTGCCCCAGTGCCGCCAGGGGACCATATATAGAAATGTCGTCACGCGCTCCCGGGGCCCTACATACGTTGGCGTCTCACCGTGCGCTACAAGACCTTTGTTATATGTGCGATGGGTGCGGTCTACGATATGCTGCTGAGGTGTGGTAAATTTTATACCGGCGATACCCGCCGATGTATCAATGACCGCTTAGAACATGACATTTCGTTAAAGAACGAAGCAGGGTCATATTAGCCGTTAAAGTCAGACTTTGTAGGATAAATCCGAACTGTCAAAAATTTTACCGGCTAGTGTTTATCGGATTATTTCGGATTTATCCGAAAACACGGAGCCCTACCATATACACTGCTCCGCCACCAGCCCGCCTGCCTGAACATTGCGCGCAACCGCTCGGTCGCGCCAGACGTGAAGTCACTGCCAACTGCGCATGCCCTCCTTCGTTCTGTATAAAGCTGGCCCGTGGCGGCGGCGCGCGGCGCCAGATGCAGACATGGGGAGACCGAAGAAGGTTCGCCCTGCCGATGAGGAAGCCGCTTACCGGGAATCGCGGCGCGCTGCCAAGCGAGACTGCTGGACTCGACTCGTTTAATGTAGTCCACGACGTAGTATGGCCGAAACGGCGAGAGGCGACTGTGCTGGAGTCGACTGGAACTTGACATCACTTGGCATTACTTCGTATAACTTAGCATCACTTGGAATCACTTCGTAGAACTTGGCATCACTTCGTATATACGTATATGGCCAGGACCAGCCCACAACCGATCAGCTCGGCTGTGCCATTAGACTTGCGCCACTATAGTGCAAGCCACGTACGACGTTTCTTTTTTTTTTTAGACAGTATAACTTGCGCTCCAACGAGTATACGCACTGCTGTGCAGTCTGTTCGCGTTATAAAACCTAAGGTTCCTCAAGTGCCTGGTCAAGGAATAAGGTTTACTTTTCTCTCACTGTCTCTCCCTAAGTGCAGGCTCTGTAACTTTCCAAATATAACACGCAGTGAAATAAGAATCTTAAAGTATTGCGTAATTATGATAACTAGGTAACTAATCGTAATTCAACTTATCTGAGTAACTCGAAATAGCTACAAACAGTGCATGGCTGGTATCGTTTGTCTAGTGTGTACCAGCCTATTTCTAATGTCATCTATACACCGACCTGTCTGGCATATACACAACCTGGCGCAGTTACACGGAGTGGTATTATTAGCCTGGTAATTCAGGCAACCGCCGCTGTTCGTCCACCATGTTCGTCCTAAAGTTGTATCCTGTGCACAGGCCTCACCTCTCGTATTGAATTAGGAACTATTCGAAATGGAACGCAAGACAAAGTGACAATAAACTCTTTTTTATCGCTTGCCACTGTGCGATTAATGTATATCGAGTGACCAGATCACTGACGTTAGCAGTGTGACCAAGTCAGACGGTTAATATTTCATCTACGAAGCGAAGTGCTCCCGCTCTAATGCCCAGCATTTCTTCTTGTCCGTGGAGCTGTGCTTGCCTTCTCATGTTCTTCTTAAATTTAAACGGAATACAAGTTCTGCGCTGTAGACTACGGACCCGACGATCGCTAGGCTCTTAGTTCGTTGTTTTTGTTATGTTTTCAAGGCAATCAACGCAGTCGTACAGCGACAGGCGTCAATTACTTCGCAACGTGCCACTTACAGACCGATTTGGCTGAGTAACTAAATCACATCCCTACGTAAATTGCTAAAGCCGCGTCGAATTATGTGACGGCACTGCATGCCTAATCGCTTCTGCATTCAACCGCTGCTCGCCTCCTCCCCCCCCCCCCCTCCCCGTTTTTTTTTTGCTTTCTTAACACTAAGTGCACATTTAAGTTCGTGTGCGCGCTCGTATATATGCGCCTTGCTTCAACGAAAAAAACGTGCCTTCATTATCTTCGCCCTCGTGCAACCTACCCCTGTCCGCTGGTCATCTAATCGTTTTATTGATTTAGTTATCGATACCCTCAAAACCAAAGGCACTACGGATGGGAGCGGTTAAAAGCAATGCAAAAGGATGCACAAGCGATTTACGATCGTTACGGGATCGAAGCAGCAATAAGGGTGCAGTAATGATAATTATAGGTTACATTCACTAAACCATTCGAGTCTTCCTAACCTTCTCCATATATTTTTCTGTTCTGCCTTATTCGAGTAGCACGCCTTAATTAATTACCTCTGCTCCATGTTCAGTGCGCCAGGACAGCCGTGAAGAACTACGGGAAGGTGTGCGTTTTGCTGTTGCCGGTACAGCGGCCAGCAAGCTGAAAATCTATTGAGGCACCGCCGCGTTGCCGTAAAGCAAGAGCTATAGTTGAACTGCGCTTCGTAAGACGCGGGTTCGTCGTTTAATGCTTTTCCCTCCTCTTCTCTTAAACCTGCAGCCTTATTCACGAGACCTTGGCCATCACACTTATATATAAAACCTCCTTCCGGGGTCCTTAACTGACCTCCGGTTTTTGTGAGTTGACCTCAGTTCGCTGCGTGCATTCAAGTCGGTTTAACGAGCGCTGTTAATGCTGTCTTTTTTATTATTATTTGATGCAGCTTTGGTGCATGTGATCGATCTCGCTTGGCTACCGCGGGTGAGTTTACGCTGAGAAAAATAACGGGCAGCTTTCAAAGACAGTGTTTCTCGGTGACTCAGTGCTGCACTGACAACATGCATCGTCTAAACATTGCTCCTCTGCGGAGCATCAATGCATTAAGCGCTGATTAAAGCCGTGGTTTGCTTTTCATTTAAGTTTCTTTATGTTTTAGTTTATCCTTACTTGATCTTCCTTTTTTTTCATTCTGCTGGTTTCAGTGAAGTGTTTTTTTTATAAAAAGTTAAACAATAACACCGACCACTAAATAACAAGGAAAAGACGTTTCGGCTCCGTCTGACGGGAGCCTTATTCACAATCAGGGGAGCCGAAACGTATTTTTCATATTCTTTTGCGGTCGGTGTTCTCTTGATTTTTACGACGTTCCCTCCCGATCAGACAGGCTTCCGCGAAAACCTCGACTTCAAGTGTTCTTCTTATGAAATATCTGCTTTGCAAACATAATTTGTTCTCGTAATTACATATATTAACTTAGACCCCCTTCTAGCCTTTGGCTATGGGTCTAGGCTGCGTTGTGTATTTTCATGTACTAACGGAACTTGTAATAATGATGATGATTAGTCGATCATTTAACTCCTTTGATATACATCCTCAGCACGCACTATTATTATCTCAATTGCCTCTTCATGTTGTCGCCATCTGCGTCGTTGTTGCCGTTGATCATTAAACGACCATGTTGCTTACTTTGCTTCTTTCTTGTACGTTATCAAACGGATGTCGTTAAACAGGGTTATCTTGCGGCAACCTGTTCGCTCATGAGAACAGCAATTAAGCGATCATGTGAA
The DNA here is from genome assembly GCF_013339695.2 of Rhipicephalus sanguineus. Lineage (NCBI taxonomy): Eukaryota > Metazoa > Arthropoda > Arachnida > Ixodida > Ixodidae > Rhipicephalus > Rhipicephalus sanguineus. The sequence continues at coordinate 129,708,677 of NC_051186.1, read as the reverse complement.
ACCTTTATCTGTAGTCGGTGCCAGTGTTGCGGAATGGGCACCTCCATTCCATTCTAATTCCATTCCGGGGAATTAGAACTTGCCGCAATTTCATTCCTTTCAATTCCACAGAATGAAAAAACTTAGCCCATTCCCACTCCGGGAATGGCCGGGTAGCTGAATTCCATTCCTGTAATTCCTCAACGTAGGAAAATCATCTTGATAGTTCTGTAGAGTTAAGAATAAACGCCGCATAAAACTGATGTCATCAGATGCATTAAGAACTGCAAAAGTACGCAAAATACGTTACCAAGGTCAAGGGATAGTAGCTTGGTGACATATCTCGTGCAGTACAACCACCCTACTAATTCCCATATGGGCAGTTCTCCCGCTACCTGTAGTATTTGCATGGTGAGCATGTTTGAACGAACGACGACGTTTTAATATTGATTAAGCTTAAATGTATTAATGCTAAAATGACGACACAGCGTATTTTTATGCTGACAAAAGTAGTGTTCAAGAAGACTAAGCAGTTCTGGAGCGGACATGATTATGGAGAAAACTAAGATTTGGCTAATGGCGAACAAAACCCACTAGACCTGCTGTTATTAGGTGGAACAGTGCACCGCTCGGGCAGCTTGTGCCTTTGCAGTGAATACGGAATAGGAACAGAATTGTAGTAGGCGCGTCGCTTATAAATGTAACCTGCCTGTAATCAGCCAAGCAATTTTAAAATCACTGCTTTATTGTTAAATTCGAGGCTTTGACTTACTAATGTTTGAAGTTTGAAAAAGAGCGCGCGTAGACGAAGACGTGCTCTATTTTCGGAAAAAGACATAATTCCATTCCTATTCCATTCCGTGCAAAAGGCGTTTGATTCCATTCCCATTCCATTCCTCCAAGCGTTGTCCCCATTCCATTCCCATTCTATTCCGGGGTCGCGAAAATGTGGAATGATTTCGGAGTCATTCCAATTCCGGAGTGGCAACTCCGCAGCACTGCTCGCGTTTATCCGCCGTTGGCAAGCAGGCCAACGCGTTGCCGGCAGCGCCACCGGGCATCTCTTTGAGCGCGTGAGAAAAAAAGCAATTACTCTCTGGCGCAAAGGAAAGCTGCTAAAAGTGCATGAAGTGCAATTTTAAGTTATACATACTCGTTTTCAACAAAATAAGTCTACTTGCGAGAATTTTTTGCTCACACCAACAGATCGAACCAGATCGCTGCTGGGTGACGCTAGCGGTCATACTTTCACGACTTTGCGAGCCAAATAGACATATAATTCATTCTTTATTGGACAAAACCATGCTCCTTACCATCGATGTGACAATCTTCTCATTTTAACCACAATAAAAAAACATTTCGGAGCGGTAGACAGTCCCTTTAACCAGAAGGCCAGCCATTGGTACGAGGGCGGACGAAGGCACAACTCGAAGTACATAGACACTGAATATATGTAAATCCTCCCCGCGGGATTCTTTGCACACCTTTGCTGCTCCATATTGTCGCTTCGTTACAATCATGACAAGCTCAGCGTATCCGTATGTACAGATTATCAGTATTTACTTGGTCATTATCACCATCACTAGTTCACGCTTGCAGAGCCTTATTCGCCTTATTGATAAGTCATGGGATTTTACTCGGCAGAATTACGATATGATTATAAGGCATGCCGGAGTGGGGGGAATGAAATAATTTAGACCCCCTGTTTCTTTAAAGGGACACTAAAATGGAACAATAAAATTGTTTAGACTGATAAATTGTACTATGAAACCTCTAGTGTCGTTAATTCCACCACCATAGCTTTATTAATAAATGAGAACATCAATGTCAAAAGTCTTACTTTTAAATTTTCCGCCGAAATGTCCGTTGGTGACGACACGGATTTCAGTGCTTCTTCGTATTTTGGCCGCATTGGCTCAACGAAATTTCCTGAAACTTGGTATGCTAAGTTTCTGGCTCCCTCTGAAGACAATGTACTTCATTGTTACCAATTAGGAACAACGCAGACCTTCGTACACGCAATCAAAATCTATGACGTCACGGCGACTGGTGCGGGTACTTCAAGGTGGCGTCGCCACCCTCATTTTCTTTTTGCATGTATTCTCGCTTACCAAGCGTCTTCTCGCAGCGAGCGTGGTGTTCTTGGTATCGGGAAAGAGTAATTTCCTAATACGAGAAAAATCATTTTTCTCTTTAGTGTGCCTTTAACGCGCAGCTGAATCTAAGCACACGGATGTTCTATGCATTTAGTCCCTATATAAAAGTGGCCCGCTATGGCCAGGAATCGAATCCACGCCCTCAAGCTTAGCAGCAGTACCCCTGACGTGCTACGCTACTACCACGGGTCCTTTATTTGCCAGTTTCAAGGGTACGAAGTCGATTTCTCCTGGTCATTCTGTATTGGCGTGCGCGTTGCGCGTAAACGTGGACCGCGACCATCACCAAGGCTCTCGCTTCGCGTGACAGCCGCGTACTGAGTTAACTGCCGAGGAGATCGAAAGGGTGACTATACACGTAAGATTGCCACAGGCACGCACGCATTCAACTTGAAATCTCTGGAAAGATCTTGACGGCTGTCACGCACAACGGAGCGTGCCGAAGCGCTCGATTCACCGCGCCTCTTTTGTTATACGTGTGGATCTTTTTCTCGATATATACACAATCGTGCTAAGCAATACCAGCTCATGCCGCTGAGAGCGCACTGGGTGGAAGGCATGCCATCTATCTATCTATCTATCTATCTATCTATCTATCTATCTATCTATCTATCTATCTATCTATCTATCTATCTATCTATCTATCTATCTATCTATCTATCTATCTATCTATCTGCCTGCCTGCCTGCCTGTCTGCCTACCTACCTACCTACCCTGCCTGCCTGCCTGCCTGCCTGCCTGCCTGCCTGTCTGCCTGCCTCTCTACCTACCTACCTACCTACCTACCTACCTACCTACCTACCTACCTACCTACCTACCTACCTACCTACCTATCTATCTATCTATCTATCTATCTATCTATCTATCTATCTATCTATCTATCTATCTATCTATCTATCTATCTATCTATCTATCTATCTATCTATCTATCTATCTATCTATCTGTCTGTCTGTCTGTCTGTCTGTCTGTCTGTCTGTCTGTCTGTCTGTCTGTCGCATGAGCAAATTCGTTAGCCATGTTCCGCGTGACCATCGATCGACTCCTTAAGTCACAGAGGGGTGCACCTTATACATTCAGTGTGCCTTCAATGGGAGTCCCCTTCACAATCATTCTAACGTCCATAGGAAATTTCCATGCGTTCCCATAGTTCATCGAAGTAGTGCACGATGTCTATGAGACAGCGGAACTACCTAGATGTCTTCAAGGAGTTGGAAACGCTACGCTTTGCAGCGTACATAAGCGACAGCAGGAAAGTTCAAGGCCGGGCATGTATATAAGCGTTGAGAAGGAAATTACAGAAGGCGCGTCGCTCGCCCCTTCCCATCCGTCAAGACACGTTCTGTCGTCGATGCCGCGGTGACAGATATCGCGAAGCGCGTTAAAAGAACTGGTCGTTTCTAGAAAACGATGTAGTACATACCGGCCACTTGCAGGACAAAGATTTACACCGGTGTGCGAAATTAGACCACTTTCTCTCAATATTTTATTTATTTTAGCGTTGATAAGTAATTTCCCGCAAGATAACTCCGATCAGAAAAATACAACGAGTGATTTGCGTCCCACAACAAGGGCGCATTTATACTCTCGCAATTTATTAATTTCAAAGAAATGCGACGTTCCAAGTCTACGCACTGGAGCGTGAAAAACGCCAAACGGAGGGCTCAGAATCATCAGTTAACGGGAAGCGTTAAGGGCGCACTGGTGTAAAGACTGACACAAGAAGAATCACAAGCTTCCTGCCACGCAACTGAGATGCATGAGGATGTCAGGGACGACCTCCAAAGGGTGCGGAGAGTCAGCCTTGCCGGATCGTTGCGGATCGTCGAGCACCTTCCCTCTCTCCCCCGCCCCTCTCCACCACGGCACGCTTATCGTCAGCCACTGTCAAGGCGGAAAAAGAAAACGAAAAAGAAAAACAGGGTTACACACACAGCATAGTTTCCTTCGCGCAGGTTTTCTTCCTTCGACGCTTTGGCCACGACCGAATGCGTACGAGTGAGACGATGTTTCCTTTTACACCTTTTCTCCACACCCTTCGCACACACCCGTTGTTGTGTGCACGTGCATCTGGTTTCCGCCAACGTCATAAGAGGCGGCGGCAGCGGAGTCAATGAACCGGAACGACGAAACCAAGAACAAAATGACGCGAATTGACACTATGCAACCAAGTATTACAAACAGGACACGTTCAAAGCGACACGAGATGTTTCAGCTGTTTCTTTTATCTTATTGCCGCTGTCGGAGGCAGTTAGTTCTTGGCGTACTTTCACGAAGACCCGTTCTACACTGGGCAACCTCATTTCACCTTTGTTTCCTTCAGTAACGCTCGTCGGAAGTAGCATTACAAAAGAGGTGTGGTGTAAAATGGCGTTTTCATGACTGAACGCGCGTATCTAAACGCGCATTCAATTGAACATCACTTCCGTTTAAACGTTCTGCAAAAACGGGATTTGTACATGTCGACAAACTGTTGCGCAGCAAAACACAAACAGAAAAAAAAGTGAGAGGCAGGCGTCACATTTCTTCAGTTTCTCTGCGTTTCGGTGCGCCGAAATTTATGGGTAATGAAAAACACGGCAGATCCCACGCCTTGTGGGAATCGGTTTCGTGCGAAACAATCAGCTAGTAGTTGTCTATGCTGCATTTTTTGGCGGTGAGCCAAGCGTTACTAGATGGGTTGGCGTGTTTTTGTAAGCGTAGTAGTTATGTGCACATCATGGCTTTGCCAGGCATGTCGACTACACTGGCGTTTAAAGGGTAGCTTATGGTCTGGCATAACGTCAGCACTCACTTTAGAGCCAAGACGTCAGTATTATCGAAACGAAGCGCACTTTACGGTGCGATGATGTGAATACCATACGTAACTTTCGTTAGCGCATTTTTCCGGGGTCGAGCAACGCTTAAATGTAGCTTGCTTAGTCATAGGAACACAGATGTAATTTTTATTAGACTTTTATAACTTCTTGAAGAGGAGCCAAAACTGGAACCACAATTGACGTTAACCCGGCCTGACGCCTGCATCATAGGAGCACATATATATAGGACCGTCAATATATAATGTTTATTGCTTTGTTATGAAATTAGATAGCCAGAACCGCAACCACAATTGACGTTGCGCCGACATTACGCCCACACAGGGTCTTTTTCTGAAGCAGTTTCAAATCGTGACGTGGCTCTGTGGTAGAACACCGGACTACCACGCAAAATGCTTTGGTTCGATTCCTGCTGGGATCCTGATTTTTACTCTTTGCATTTGTCATGTCAACGCTGCCGATGTCGGTCTTTCTTTACGCTCTCGCATTTAAATGACCAATGTCTGTTCTCGCCGTTCCTGGGAAGACATAAGCTGTCAATCACCTGTGGCACATACCCGCTTGCAGTGGCCCGTGGTATACAAGTATGTGCCACACGTGTCTGGAGGAGAGGGTTTGACGATGTACGCGACTAGATTTTCACGTTATTCATGTCATGACCAGACAGTCATATTTGTCAAGCCCTCTTACCCTCCCATGCCAATATTGGTATACACCAACCTAAGGAGGCGATCACGAGAGCACCCAGACGTATGCGGATAGATAGATAGATAGATAGATAGATAGATAGATAGATAGATAGATAGATAGATAGATAGATAGATAGATAGATAGATAGATAGATAGATAGATAATGTGCCCTAAGTGAGAGGTTATTTGGAAAAGAAAGAAAATACTAGCGATGGAACGAAACTACGGACGATATATAATTCTAGTTTAGCGCAAGCACGACGCCAGCGGGAACGAGGCTGCGCATGCGCTCCACATATTTGAAACGCATACGGTTGCGCACAGTACAGATGCGCGCGCAAGGTCTCCACGCTCGCGTCGCCCACGCCGTGGCCGTTGCGCACTGTGTCGCCTCACAGTGCGAGGATGCTTGTCTAGAAGCTCGGCTTGTCTCGCATTGCTAGAGTTTTGTTGTGCAACCAGGACTTGTCTCGTGGCTCGTGTCGACCACTATCGGATATCTCAGTCTACCTTTCGCCACTTTATGGGGTGGGCCACACTTAAAAGTGCGGATGTTGACAATCATAGGCAGAATCAGTGTTTCGGGAGTTGCGCATGGTAACCTAACCTTGTGGGAGACAACGCGAGTCGTAACGGGTGCTGTGCCTTGCGTACACGCTTGCTTTAGTATACGCTAAGCTCATAGGTCCGCAAATTCACTCAGACTCAGATCGAGCCGTGAGTCTGAGTCTTAGTGAGTCCGGGTGAGTAATGTTTTTTGTGAGCTTGAGTCCTAGTGAATCCAGCTGAGAAAAATTATAGTGAGTCTGAGTCCGAGTGAGTCCGGTTGAGGAAAATTTTTTGTGAGTCGGAGTCCGAGTGAATTCCACATTTTTTTGCCGACGTATGGCTAAACTAAACCTATGAATGGCACAGAAGTTTAGCCACAGCTTCAGGAGAAATTTAGAATAGATGTCACGCATCCATCAGGGGCGTAGCCAGAAATTTTTTTCGGGGGCGGGGGGGAGGGGGTGTCGACGATACTTTATGTATGTTCGTGTGCGTTTTTATGTGTGCATGTATATATACGCAAGCAAAATTGGAAATTTTCGGGTAGGCGGGTGGTTTGAACCCCCCCCCCCTAACCCACCTCCCCCTTTGGCTACGCCCCTGCCATCCATCCTGACAAGCTTGTTATCCCTTGGCCCAAAAGGTGCGCAAGAACTGCATGCCGTACAAGGAACGTAGTAAAAGGCAAGGCTTTAGACATTTTCAAAGCCACGCTAAAGTATACGTGTTTGGGACCTGGGGTGTGGCCCAGGAACGGTGCACCAGGTTGTTTTCTCCGAGATAATATTCAACCAAATTCATCAAGTTCCACAATGTCATCCTTCTGTGTGGATGAGGGGCACACTGCAAAAAGGCCGAATGCACTTCCTGTATACTCCACACGGCTAGTTAAGCGCAAGACAAGTTTAACTACTCGTATATTATTATTTTTCCCCGTAAGCTGTAAGATGGAGCTTCCTGCAATCTTCACGCTCCGGCTCACATCGTTTCCATAATAACCCGTCGGCCGCACTGAGTACTCACTCTTTCACTCGTTGTGCACTCTGTGCATATCCGTATATAATCCTGGTTCAGCGTAGATAAGCGGCCAACCATATACGACAGGCTCTCAAAATTGCATGCAGTAGTTTGTTTACGCAGCTATCCATCTGAAGCTTCTTCAGCTATTTTCCTGCTGAGTAATGTAGTTGCTGCACTTCGCTTCATTTCGTTGCTGAAGTATAAATATTCACGGCACATCGCATACCTAAGGTATCTGAGGTGAAAACGCGCTCCTATTTTTCCTGGAAAGTATAATCTCGACGCCTATATTGATGAAGAGGCGACGCCTCTTGGGCATTCCATGGGACTTTCGCTTCTTTCCGTGTTTTTTGTCGATGCTGGTGAATGTATTCAACACCCCCCTCTCATTCCTCCTTTTGGCTTGGTGCGTTGCCGCGGGGCTTCAATGCCTGGCGCTATACGAATTCATGAGGTCGCGACTCTTGCACGCGATTCGGCGGCATGCCGTCGCTTCATATTTGAAACATTTCGAATAGGTGCGTGTTTGGGCTGCTCCCGTGGGGCGGCAGCAGCACCGCTGTTGTACTGACTTGTTGTACTGACTTTCTTACGGACGCGTAGTTCGTACCTCGCTACTTCGCAGGGGGTACTTCCTAATTCGCAAAATGACGATTACGGCGCACTGGGTACCACGTCACTATGCGTACAGTAGGCGCCCTGGGAGAGCTTACAACGGGCTCTGTGAAGGCCGTTCCTCCAGCTTACGTCGCGACTACTGCGTTTTTGGCGCAGGCATTGCTTTCATTGTTACTTTTTTTTGCTTTTCTTTGAGGAATGAGCCAACGGAATCGCGGAATAAGGATCAGACCACCCTTTCATAATTCCCGTTCCCTTTATCTTCTCAATAAAACTTTTTAATCATCGTAATCATCAACATATAAACATAACTTAATTTAGGCATAGACAAGGCGTTAGGCCCAACTAAAACTTGAATTTGGTGGCTTACAGGTCGCCGCCTCATTATAAATGCCATCAATATGTTCGTACCTATATGGCATTTCTAGCGGATTTGAGGCCGATCACGTTTTGAAAAATGCCTTACGAGGCGACAGAGATTGCGGGTCATTGGCAGCACGCTTATAGTGCTATGCATGCATGTGTGCGCGAGAGCCATAGAAAAAAAATAAGCGGTAGGAATATCTCTATCTTTTGTAATCATTGTGTATATCGGCGTCTCAAAACAACCTCACCGCAAGGGCCACTCCCATAAACGCGGGAACCCACAGCCGAGACATGATCGGTTCAACCTTCTCGCGGTTTTACTAATGCTCGGCACGTCCTTTCGTCGAATCATGTGTGCGTCGAAAGCTCGAGCGTCGGTTCCCCGACGCTGTTACAGCAATCGAAAGCCGCGGTCTCGCGTAATGTGTCTTGCATGTAGGCTGAATTCGCCAAACACCCCACTTGATTGTCGCATGATAATCCTGCGGTCGGAGCAGTTATCCATCGCATAGGAATACACAAGCACACCGCAAATGAGTGTTTATATGCGCACCATGTGAGCGTATACATACAACGCTGGCAACGATAGAGTGCGACGAGTCAGGCTTCTTGGTTTTCTCTTGATTTACACATCATTACGAACCCCCTTTTCACTGGTATTACCTCCCATCCCATTTTGTGCGTGGGTCTGGGTGGGGCACATTACACGTAACGAAAGTGCATGCGTGAGCTCATATTATACACCAATCTGAATTCTTCACTGCGATCTTCTCCTTTTATCTTCTCTCTGTCCCTCTTTTATTTCTTATATTATTTATTCATTCATTTTTTGTTGCGGGCGGCAAATCTAAAAGCCGACCACCCTCCGTGACGGGGAGCAAAGTTCGCGCTCGCTATGTACTCCGTTTACAGGTTCCCGGAATGTCGAAAGATACTGCCGTGCATTGGCGTACCAAAAGGGGGGGGAGGTGTCAACCCCCTTCCCACGTTTTTCCTCTTTGTATGTGTATATACATTCGCGCACACACACACAAACATACATCAGGGGAGTCTGACCATCTCCTCCCCCCCCCCCCCTCGCCCCCCAAAAGAAACGAAAAACCTGGCTACGGCCACGCCTGAAGTGCCGCGTGGGCTACACGTGCGGATGCTGAAAGCGCGCGCGCTGTGCGACTTGAGTAACGCGACTGGGTTTACGTGACAGATGTGGGGATTCAAATTACAGCAACCGTGTCTTCTTGCGCCCCGTATCGATAAAGTCTGGACTGCGTGATGCCCGAACGCAATGTATACACGGACTGCGTGGAGAATCTCCACGTGGTAGAGGAAGTGCATCTAGCAATGCGAAGTCGTTGGTCAGTCACTTTTATCGCTGCCACAGCTTGGGCCGCAAATGTCTTTGAACTGCAATGGACTCACTACGTGGGCTGAGTTTACAATCTAAAGTGTATTTTATGTAACCTCTTTTCTGTGTTACCGTTCTGCATAGTCGTGTGTTGCCTATACGTTAACAATATTTTTTGCGTCATGGTAGTAGAGGGGTCGCAATAAAGACTCTGTACCAGGGGCCTCAAACTCACCTCAGCTAGTGGGCTGCAGCCACGAAATTTAGTCTCCCGCAAGGGCCGGGACAGCGAACAAGGTTGGAGCGAAGAGGGCTGGGGAGGGGGGGGGGGGGAGAGAGAGATTTGGAACAAAATGTCCTCTAACGTTGGCATTTACGAAAAGACCCCTCCCCTTCCTCATATATGGGTCATTTCTGAAGCCGATTTGACGCCAGGTTTCGACAAACATATCGATACTGATATGAATTTACTGAATGACTGAAATCTGCACGCCGATTCTGAACTATATAATTTTCCACGGTTATGTTTTAACATATGGCGACAGCATGGGGTACCTCACGAAACAAATGCCTGAGACCTGTCTTGTCTGTACAGCTCATGAACATACTTATTAAGAAAACGAAATGTATATGTATATACGTATATGAGACGAAGAGGCATGTGCGAGCCGGGCCTCTAGCGAGAGGCCCGCGGGCCGCGTGTCTGAACACCTCCGCCGACCAGTGCGTATACACAAGCCAACGCGAAACTTGCGCGATTTTGACTGTTCTAAACATGAGAAAAGGGTTCCCGCTGTGACTTCTCTGTTGTGTAAGAAAGACACAAAGCTACGTGGAGTTAAAAAAGACGTCAGGGGGCAGGGTGCCGTACTGGCAAATTAGCTTAATCGTAGCGGGCGGCTCTTTTCAAGGAAAATGCTAGAGTGCAGCAGTTGGTTGCAGCGATCTTCAGCGAAGCTTCGAGTAGACGACGTGCCTTTAGACGAAAATTATTGTCCTTGAGGAGATTAATATTACTGCATAAGCCACATCAGTGCCTTCATTCTAGTTAATCGTGGCAGCTGCGTCGAATATCCTTGGCCTTGGAAGCCAGACTAATCTGTTTTGTAGAGCGTTTGTTAAGCGCCGTTGACTATCATTCTGTGCAACCAATTTAAAGATGCCTAATAACAAGAAGAGGCGCGGGGGCTGCCCTTATACAGATAACATCAGCCTCGGCGGGTGGTTTGCTGCAGTATAACGTATATATGTTTATTTGCTTGTTTACGGGATGTGTAGGCATGTAGCTGGAGTTAATAATTGTTTGGGGATTTTAAGTCCCGACACCACGATATGATTATGAGAGACGCCGTAGTGGAGGGCTCCGGAAATTTAGACCAGCTGTGATTCTTTGACGTGCATCTAAATCTAAAAACACGGGCCTCTAGTATTTCGCCTCCATCGAATCCCGGCCGCCGCGGACGGGATGCGATTCCACGACTTTCGTGTCGGCATTCGAGCACGATAACCACTCGACCGTAGCGGCGGGTGTGTAGCTGGAGTTGACCTTCCCGAAACCCTAAGAGCCTGTTGCATTGTACGGCAGAATCAAGTATCATGGTTCGATTCTTTTTACTTACTCGTATGTTAACAACTTGAGAAATATTCTTTTATTTAAATAGACCTGCTTGATATGAGAAGCATTTCCATACACAACGACGAAATGTTTTCTCTCCGCAAGATTCCTACGATAATTTTCATTTCGTAATAAAAGAAAGAGAAAAAAAAACGTCGGACAACGCGCGAAGCTGTAAGCGCGCGAGTTGTTTATTACAGTAATGTAAGGCTTTAGTTAATGTAAATATTGAAAGTGCAAATTGCTTTCCCCGTATTTTGTACGGCAAGTCATCCTAATCGTCATTTCGACCATCATCATAGTCTCGTTTGATTTATTGAAGAAAAGCGTCATAATTATCACCATAACCATTTAGTTTTATTTATTTCTTCATCCACGCCCTGTTGGTCACGTGACCTGTGTGACGCCTACCACTACTACTACCACTACTACTACTGCAACTACTAGCTACTACTACTGCTGTAACTACTACTACTGCAGCTACTACCACTACTACTGCAACTACTACTACTGCTGCTACTACCAGCACCCCCACTACTACTACTACAACTACTACTACTACTTCTACTATTACCACCACCACCTGTCATCTATGTCTATTCTATTACTACTACTACTACTACTACTACTACTACTACTACTACTACCACCACCACCTGTCATCTATGTAGATTCTCAACATAGATGACCACTGGCACGGTGTCATCCCCTTGGGTCTAGGGGTCGGCAAAGGCCCTGCAGTGTCCACAGCTATTAAAAAGCAGGGTTGGGGGCGGGGAGAATATACAGCATGCACTGTATGCGTCCTCTGATGTGAGCATCAAGTGTTAAGCCGACCGTTGTTTTTTTTTTTTTGCTTCAATCTTGTTGCACTACGCTCCTTCCTGATCCTCCATGCTCCATGGTATAAAGGGCCACTAAAGAGAAAAACGATTTTTCTCGTAACAGTAAATTACTCTTTCACATTACCAAAATCCCCGCGCTTGCCGCTAGAAGACGCTTGGTAAACGAGAAAACGCGCAAAAAGAAAACGCGGGTGGCGACGCCCTCTTAAAATTCCCGGACCAATCACCGTGACGTCATAGATTTCGATGGCGTCTACTAGGGCCTGCGTAGCAGCCAGTAGGTAAAAAAATTACAGCATATACACGGGTGAATGAAGAGAAAGCTCCCGAAGCAATCATGGTTACACCGTGAAATGTTCAGTGGTTTCGCCCAGCAGTAATCAAAGCGATACGGCGCTTTGATTACTGCTGCGCTCGCTTGGCGGCAGCCTCTCGAGCTCGCACCTCGGGATCCTGCCGACGAACACGAGACGCAGCGGCCTTCCGCACCCGGCGCTCCTCGTCGTCCATGGTCCGCCAAGCAGCACGATCCGGCAAGCGAACTCCTCCACGTACGACGACGATCAAGGAGAATGAGAGATAACGGGCACAGCAGCCAATAGGAGAGCAGCGGCACCTATAACGCCGTCTAGCGTGCATTCACCCAAGCGCCATATTGCACACATCTCTATGGGACAGCGCCATCTAGTATACCGTCACGCAACTGCAGTTTCCATGCATCTCTATGGGACAGCGCCATCTGTTGAATGATACGGGAGACGCGACGGCAGGGGAACGCCGGATGGAGCGACGACCGACCAGGTGATGCTATAAGGAGCTTCGCCCCTAAATTAAGTACTCTGTCCTCTTAAGGGGGCAGAGGTCTAACATACCAACTTTCAACTTTCGCTGAGCCTAAGTCGCCAAAATACGAAAAATATACTGTGAAATCCGTGACGTCACGCGCGGATTTTGCACGAAATTTAAAAGCTAAAGTTTGACCTTGATGTTCTTCTCAATTAATAAACCTACGATGATGAATGAACGTTGTAACAGTTTTCAAAGTACAATTTATCAATCTAAACCGATTCATTATTCCATTTTAGTGCCCCTTTAATGAAGATCTCTGCTCTCATCGCGCTTTACCCTGAACTGTATATGCTACCTTTAGGTAGCAGACTTGCGCATTGGTCTGGCTAGCAACCAGAGCTATGCAGCAAAGCCGCACTCCCTTTTTGCAGGCGACATGCCTACCGTGTCGCCGATCGACAAGATTGGCGTGTCGAAGACCAGTGATTAACTTGACTGTCGACGACTAGTGCCAATCCACTTCACTGCAGCGGCGTCGTCAAAAAATTAAGGGTGTGCGAATATTCTACGTGAGGAAATGCCAGCAGCACCAAAGAAGGCAGAAGAAACTGAGCCAAGAAAAAAGAGACAGGGACAGGTAGGATGCTGGCAGAAAAATGAAGTGTGCATTGGTTCCTGCGTGGCGCCTATTTTATGTAACATATACCTTGCAAAATTTGACAACTCTGTGCGTACAATTTTAAATGATGGACGAGTCTCCCATATATTCAGATACCTAGATGACTTCCTTATTCTTTTAAATATTGGACCAAGTGACTGCCTCACTAGTGCCATCCGCGACATCTTGCAGGTGTTTCAGTCCTGCTCCACTAATCTATGTTTCACTCATGAAGAACCACTTGATAATTATATTAGGTTTTTAGATTTGTCACTAATTTTTTTGTCCCATCATCATATCTGCTGGATGTACAGTCCTAGGACTAAAAAGATGCTCCTTCCGTATGAGTCTTCCCATTTGAAGCTCGTAAAGCGAGCAATTGCCAACCTTTGCTTTTCCAATGCATGGGAAAAAAGTTGCACGCATCAAATGCAAACCGGTTTTCATCAGCAGGTTGAGAGGCTGGTGAATGCAGGCTACTCTCAGGTTATGATTGAGGCGGTAGCGGAATCTCTGCACATGAAAAAGACACAGCCTTCTAAACAGCGTAAGGAATGTGAAGAGAAGAAGCAAGTAGTTGTTATGCCATACTTACATGGCGTATCGCACAATCTTAAGAAGGTGGCAGTGAGAAACGCCGTCAAGCTCGTGTTTTCTGCGCCCTGCATTTTGGCTAGCATATGTGAGCGCGTTGCGCGGTATGGGGATAGTAGGTCCAGGTGTAATACGGCGCATGTCAACAGATTCAGCAGGTGTGATACATGCATTGTCTACAGTATTCCCCTGACCTGTGGCAAAGAATATATTGGGCAATCGGGTAGGTGTGTGAACGATAGATTGCGCGAGCACGTAAATTTACTTCCTACGGGCACAAGTGGAAATCTACCGATTCACTGCAAAGTGTGCGGTTGCGCCCCTCTTTTCAGCAACGTTTCGGTGACTGGGAGGGCTAAAACACAGAAAGAACGTGAAATTATTGAAGCGTTTCAGATTCACAAACTTAGTCCTGATAAGTGTGTGAGTGCGCCATCTGTGTTTTTGAATAACAAGGAGGTCCGGTTTCTTGACAGTGATAGGTGATAGGTTGCCTTTCAGTGATTCACGGTGGTGCTGCGCATGCTCATATCGGTTTGTTGTTCGCGTCTTCATCGAATTAAAGTCAGTTGTTAGTCCAGCAACCTACCTGTCCCTGTCTCTTTTTTCTTGGCTCAGTTTCTTCTGCTTTCTTTGGTGCTGCTGGCATTTGCTCACGAAGAACTATGTACCAACTTGCCCAACAAGCCACCCTAATGAACGCGAATATTCTAGTTTCGAACTCGAATCGAATAACACCTAATCGAATAATTAGATTCGACTTTCGAATAGCTAGTATTCGAAGTTTCGAATAATTCGACTGGACGAATATCTAAAACGCGACAAAGGCCAATGGTGCAAAGTGGTTAGGGTGGGGTGGCTAAGACTAATGCTAACGTCATTACAGTAGGCATTACGTGAAGACTTTCACGGATATCCTGGTTCAAAAGCGAGCGCATCTTTATTCAAAAGCAGATTGTCATTTCCGCACGTCATGGCTCCAGCAAGGAAGGCCAGGGAGCAGTCGGGAATCCTGTGGAACTCTTAGCCTCTTAGCCTAAGTGTGCAGCATTGGCATTCACAAGAAAGTCAATGACGCGGTATCCCATCTTCGCTGAATGAGCAGCGATTCCTGCTGTCACACATTACAGATATTTAGGTGTTGTTATTGACCGCAACCTGTCTTGGTCGAAGCATGTCACGGCGCTACGGACCAAACTGGTCAGCTTTATAGACGTGCTTCGTGTTGTAGGGGGACTAAGATGGGGCCCCTCTGAGAAAAGCCTCCTGCAGCTATACCAGGCATTGTTTGTGGGATATCTACGCTACAGCTCACCTGTGCTTACACGTGTGCGTACAACGTGCATTCGTACGTTAAAGAGCCTTCAATGGCGAGCACTCCGGACATGCCTAGGCCTCCCGCGATGTACTACAACATCAGGCACCATTGAAGAGTCACGCACCCACCCTATAGAGACTTACACGTCTTGTGAACCTCTTCGAGTTCACCTTCGGCTGCTGACCCGGCATGCGCATCGTCTTCACTGCGGACAAACCGACCAGGCTGCGCCTATTCAGAATGCATCAATACTCACAGGAGTACTAGGTTTTGCACCAACCGTCATCCCTGAAGTGCCACTGTGGACACTGCGTAAACCACTGGTGCGCCTTCAAGTACCTGGGATTCCGAAGAAATCACGTGTTCCTTGTGTTGGCCTCAAGCAACTCACCTTGGCGTACTTGACTGAGCGATACAACGACACTATACACGTATACACTGATGGATCTGTGATTCCGCGCGTTTCTACTGCCGCTTTTGTGATCCCTCAACTGGATATTTCCCGGCCGTACAGGTTAGACCATAAGTCCTCATCAACAGCAGCAGAATTGGCTGCTATACGAGAAGCTGTTCGATTTGTATCCGACCAAGCTCCACGCAAATGGACAATACTCTCTGATGCGAAATCCGCATCACAAGCCCTTCATTCATGCTCAAGAAAAGGACAATATTACGTATTGGCTCCCGAAATCATAAAAGCGTTCAATATCACGCAACGGAATGGTCACTCTATCTTCCAATGGGTACCCGGACACTGTGGCTTGGCAGGCAACGTGCTAGCTAATGATACAGCAAAAGCCGCTGCTGATAACAGCGCCGTTCTCGTAAAAATTCCGTATTCGCGAAGTGACGTCAACTCTTTGTTAAGATCGCTTATGCGAGAGTTCACGACAACTTACTGGTCTAACCCAGGCCATCGGCATAGGCGTTTGCGGGAAACAGACCCTCACATGACCTTTCGACTCCCGGCTAAAATAAAGCGACGCCACGCCAGTCTGCTGCACCGGATTCAACTAGGCGTCGCCTTCACTCGGCGCTACGCGCACCTTATCGACCATGCGGACAGCCCGAACTTTGAGCGCTGCCAAGTAGATGAAACTATAGCCCATATATTGTGCGACTGCCCTCTGCACGTGTCCGAACGGAAGACACTGGCTTTAACGTTGGCCGGCATCGGTGTGAACACTCTAAGTGAGACTAATCTGTTGTCCACAATGTCCGACCAGACAGCATCACCGACTGCTACAAGAGCATTCATAGATTTTCTCAAGAGTACATGACTTGACGATAGACTTTAAGAAGACCACTGTGCTACGTGGTTATTGTACATACGCATTACCTCTTCCTGTCCCCATCATCATCTTCATTACTCTTTTTCCTCCTTCCCCTTTTCCCCTGTGCAGAGTAGCAGGCTAGAGCGCTCAAGCTCAGGCCGACCTCCGTGCCTTCTAATAAATTTGATCTATCTATCTATCTATCTATCTATCTATCTATCTATCTATCTATCTATCTATCTATCTATCTATCTATCTATCTATCTATCTATCTATCTATCTATCTATCTATCTATCTATCTATCTATCTATCTATCTATCTATCTATCTATCTATCTATCTATCTATCTATCTATCTGTCTGTCTGTCTGTCTGTCTGTCTGTCTGTCTATCTATCTATCTATCTATCTATCTATCTATCTATCTATCTATCTATCTATCTATCTATCTATATCTAAAATCAAATTGTAACCAGTCTTCTACGGTAGTATTTGTGCCGAAAAATATGCGGGCGCCCTGTAGGAACTGATGATGCAGAAATATCGATGGTACTATCGATACTATCGATAGCTGAGTCCCTATCGAACTATCGATGGTGAAAAATACTATCGATAGCGCTATCGATAGTAAAAAATTCGATGGTACTATCGATAGTATAAAATCAACAGCGCTGACTCACTGCAGAATAAACTTGGTTCCCCGCGCGCGTGGTACATAGTGGAGCCAGAAGAGCACGCTGAAGGGCAAGGAAGTCGACATGATTGTGTTCTTCACCAGAGTGCTTTGCTGACACATGATCATAAAGTCAAACTGTTCAGCTGTAGCGGAAAGGAAGCCTTTACATGTGGTGGGACTGCGCGGCTTCAAATTGATATTGCATTTTATGATTTCAAAATAAAACAATATCAAGAAGTAAATTATAAGGTGTAACTGGTTGCTTTTGGACACGAATTTATTGATGGATATATCCCGCCATTTTCACTACGGAAATAATTAATTTCTCTGCCAAGAATTGCTCATAAATTAAGCGAAGCTGGTAGTAGGCTATCGCAAATATTTTGGCAATATGGCCGGCCAGCAACCGCATCATTATTCACACCACTATCGATGGTATTGTCACGTGGTTGTCACGGTGAAGAATGGTGCAGCAAGACTGGGAAATACGGAGGTCTATATTTTGGCGAACTTGGGCCCAGAAAATCAAAACTAAAATACAAGCGATACATGCTGCGCACTGATAGTGGCGGGAGCAGTCGTCAGCCGTTGAGTAATCCGATCATCGGTGAAACGCGTCGTCCTTTATATATCAGTCATCAAACCTTCCAGCGTTATGGCTGGTGCTCGCGTAAGCTCTCGAATAAACATGACTATTAGCGCACGGCGCGTAATCATAACAGAATGATCTCAAACAATTTGAAGCTTCTCAAACATTACGGCGCGGTCTGCATCAAACGTTGCTAACAGTCTTTGTGGGTGAAACCCGAATACTTCAAAACAAAGCAATAAACACGCGTGGCAGTAATATCGCTATAGTAATATGAACGATGGTACTACCGATTGCACTATCGATAGCTTGTCGATAGTAGCACTATCGATAGTTTTAAAAAACTATCGATACTAACGATAGTCAATTTACCGATAGTTCTGCATCACTAGTAGGAACTCCCCGTCCTGTCACACGGGGGGTCCTTACAGAGCCTATTTTTTCACCTTTTCCTTGGCTTTACCTGCAACGCCTTACCCGAGCGCATTATAGGTACATGGGGGATGGAAAGAAACGCGAACAGCGCGGCGCACTTTTAATCACGCTCTGACCTTGGTGGCGACAAAAAAATGCTAGATCTTAATTGTATCATGGATGACTCTAGTGGCTTTTTATCATCATCCAGGCTACAGCCGCTTTAAAAGCGTTAACACGTTTCTTACAAGACAGCGGCATTGCTGACAAGTACCAAGAAATAACGAACTTTCATTTGCATAACACATGTCGTACTTATTATGCGCAGTCTCATATGACACCCATCATATGTGTGTGCTGAAGTGAATAACGATCGACTGTTATGTACTCACGAGCGAATACATCATCTTAAAGACCAGACGTGTGCTCTGCTGTTTTTGTGCTGCTCGGACCAAATATTACAGACGGACATTATCAGAGACTTCTTTCGCTGACTTTGGAACATTTCTTTATCATTTTGTTGTGATATGTGCCTACAAGTGTGTTTTTGCAAATGTGTGCCCGAGTGTTCTATCTTCCATGAACTGTCTTGAGTGTTTTACTTTAAGATATGTGTTCAAGTTTCACTCAAGGGCTAAGGAGTAGCCGGCGCCATAATTGTGCGCCAACATCTCGTTATATATCATATCAATAAAAAAAAATACAGCCGCTAGAAAATAAGTGTGAAACAGCGGAGAATGCAGATGCCGCATGTTCGCGTTTGTTTCCATCCCCATGGTACACTAGCATCGAAGCACTGCGCAACTACGAGCTGGTGCGCAAGAAGTTCTACGTTATAATGCCGCCCTTCCATGCAGCGCATGCATTTAAAACGAGGAAACGTGGAAGCAGTGTGTCGGAACGAAATGTTTTTTGTTTCGGTTTTAGTTTCGTTCCACCGCAAAAAGTGCCGTTCCGTTTCTGTTCCGGAACGAAAAAAATGTTCCGTAACGGTTCATGCAAAAATGTGAAGTTAAGGTAGTCATAAAAAACACTGGATTTAAGATGTACTTACTTGCCCTCTCTTAAAGTGGGACAAGGGTAAAACACGTTCTTCAGAGGAGCGGAAGTAACTGTACCAAAAATTCCTACCAACTAGCACAAAACAGTATATTCTTCAAAGTCATGGAATTTATTTTCTCAAAAGTCAATTACGATTTTCTTTAGTTGGCTCAATGATTTGTGTCGAGGGAGTGAGCACGATCTCAGAAGCAGCACTTCCTTGAGTGTGTATACTATGTGATGTGCGAGACCGCTGTTCTGATAAAAAGATCGCCAGACCTGCGCGGAACACGCAGCACAGTCACAGCGAAAGCTGGATGAGCGGACTTTGTAGAGCCTGTTGTAGAGTCTCTTGGGGCAACTAATAGCCCCGCCACGGTGGTCTAGTGGTTATGGCGCTCGACTGCTGACCCGAAGGTCGCGGGATCGAATCCCGGCCGCGGCGGCTGCATTTTCGATGGTGGCGAAAATGTTTGAGGCCCGTGTACTTAGATTTAGGTGCACGTTAAAGAACCCCAGGTGGTCCAAATTTCCGGAGCCCTCCACTACGGCGTAACTGTACGTCTCTCATAATCAAATCGTGGTTTTGGGACGATAAACCCCAGATATTATTATGGGGCAACTAATACAACTACACATGCAAGGTACCCACTACGCCATAAATCACCGCAATTTTACTCAAGTAGCGAATTTCTCATTATGCCATTTTTCGTCATTCTTTGGATAATCGTGGTACCCGCTACACATCTGTAAGGCATTATGTGCACTTTGTGCTGTGGCTGATGATGATGAAGAATTATGGCTGAGCACTTTGCAGTCGGTGGCAAGCAGTGTTGTGGAATGGGCGCCTCCATTCCATTTCAATTCCATTCCGGGTAATTAGAACTTGCCGCTATTCCATTCACTTCAATTCCTCAGAACGAAAAAACTTATCACATTCCCACTCCGGGGATGGCCGGGAAGTTCAGTTCCATTCCTGTAATTCCTCAACGTAGGAAAAGCACCATGATAGTTCTATCGAGTTAAGAATGAACGCCCCATAAAGCTGATGTCATCAGATGCATTAAGAACTGCAAAAGTACGCAAAACACGTTACCAAGGTCAAGGGATAGTAGCTTGGTGACATATCTCGCGCAGTACAACCACCCTACTAATTCCCATGTGGGCAGTTCTGCCGCTACCTATAGTATTTACATGAAGAGCATGTTTGAATGAATGGTGGTGTTTGAATATTGTTTAAGCTTAAATGTGTTAATGATAAAATGACGATATAGCGTACTTTTATGCTGACAAAACTAGTATTCAAGAAGACTAAGCAGTTTTACCACGCGTCTGGAGCGGTCGTGAATATGGAGAAAACTAAGATTTCGTTTATGGGGAACAAAACCCTCTAGGTCTGCTGGTATTAGTTGGAACAGTGCACCGCTTGGCCACCTTGTACCTTTGCATCGAATACGGAACACTGGGCCGCACTGCTCGTCAGCACTCACGCTTGTCAAGCGCGCCTCGCAAGCATGGATGGGGTGAGGAGAACTTTCTGTGTTCGCCTGTGCTCAGGTATGCAATGTCTTCCTTGTAGCAAAGATTATTTACGTGCGTCAGGTACTAAAGGGCTCGTGAGATAAAGATCAAGCTGTGCATAGAGTATCCGCCGCTTCCGTATAGGGGTATCAAAGGGAACCCATGCGCAGGGATAACTTGTTTCTCCCTTCAGTATCTGCTAAGATAATGCATTTGTTTGTACACTCACTTATGCCTCAGTTTGTAGTAGGCGCGTTGCTTATAAATGTACCGTGCTTGTAATCAGCCAAGTCATTTTAAATACTGCTTTATTGTTAAATTCGAGGCTCTGACTTACTAATGTTTGCAGATTCAAAAACAGCACGTAGATGAAAAGGTGTTATATATTCGGAAAAAGACGTAATTCCATTCAGTGCAAAAGGCGCTTAATTCCATTCCCATTCAAGCACTGTTCCCCATTCCATACCTGGATCGCGAAAATGTGGAATGATTCCGGAGTGGCAACACCGCAACACTGGTCGTAAACATTAAACGACACACTCTTTGGGCAATTAACATTGCGGGGTGACTGGTTGTTATTTTACTCTTCTGCTGCGCTATATTACATATGTTGACACGATTCCTTGCCCAACATGACGCCTGTATAGAGTATTTTTACGAAGGGGTTGGAAGCACCAGCGTGGCACTGTGGTGGAAGACCCGACTGCCACGCACACGGCGCGGGTTAAAATCCCAT
This sequence comes from Rhipicephalus sanguineus, assembly GCF_013339695.2. NCBI lineage: Eukaryota > Metazoa > Arthropoda > Arachnida > Ixodida > Ixodidae > Rhipicephalus > Rhipicephalus sanguineus. Next base: position 129,687,071 of record NC_051186.1, on the reverse strand, counting down.
CCGATCCTAGAAATTTGTTTCTCATTTCGTTTTTTTCTCATTTCACGCGATAGCGGTCACGGACAGCGGCGGCGGCGGACAACTATGGCGCCAAAATCAGCTGTTGTGATGTCATAACTGCTTTCGCTGTAACAAACTTCAGCGCCGACAATGCCCTCTCCACCTTAGCCTGCGTGACAGGCGCGCAAAAGTTCACTTGCTCTAATATAAACATCTCTTGTTGCCACTGTTTTCGTTTTTGGTACAATTTCAACAGATTTTGCTCTGGAATTCCTGCCTGAGGTACGCGCTAATACTGTACCCTGAGACATGCTCACATTGCATGAGTTCAGTTTTCCCGGACTGCGAAGTTTTCTCGTGAACCGAAAAACGATTGAAAAAATTTCTGTTTCACTCCGGAATGAAGTAATACATAAAGTTTCGGTTAAGCTTTCGTCCCGGTCAAAAATATCGTTTTTTGTTTTTCGTTTTACGTTTTCGGTTTTCGTTCCGTTCCGACACACTGCGTGCAAGAATCAGTGACGACAACTTTGAAAGGAAAAGTAACGAAAAGTAACGCAAAATTAATCGATTGCCTTTCTGTTTTGCTCAGTTTTCTTGGACTGTACTTGAGCTCTGTAATCAATTAAATTGAAAGGAAGTAACTGTGATTGTAATCGGTTACTTATATGTTCTCTAACGTGACCAGATGGTCGAAATTTCAGGAGCCTTCCACTACGGCGTCCCTCATAATGATATCGTGGTCTTGGGACGTAAAACCTCAACAGTTATTATCATTATTATTGCTATTGAATGCCTTGAAAAAATTGGTTTCATAATGTGTTCCTCTTCGCGTCTCACTGTTTCTGCTATCGAGGCCATGTGAACGCCATCATCTTTTCGATACCGTGCATTGTTCCTGGTACATTTTCCTATGGTATTCAAACACACGAAACAAATTCCCCGCGGTGGCTTAACTGTCACGGTGCTCGGCTGCTGACCCGTAGGACTCGGGTTCGACACCGGACGTGACGGTCGCATTTCGACGGAGGCGAAATGCGAGACGCCCGTGTGCGATGTCAGGACACGTTAAAGAACCCCAGGGGATCTAAATTATAGGCAGTCACCATAAAACATCATCATGACGTCACAGATCACCAAAATTTGTGACGTCACTATGGCGTCACATGATCACATCACAACATGATATCCTCTCTTGGTCAATGGTGGGCCGATCACGGCGGCAGTGCGTAACCAGCTGAGGTGCACACAGAGTTAGTACAGACTCTAGAGGAAAAACTGGGCCGAAAGAGCGCCGACCACGAGAACACCGCCATTACCCTACCTTTGCCCTTGTTACCTTTACATTTATTTACAGATTGGCTTAAACTAGCGCTATTTAATGTTATTAATACTGGCAATATAAATCACACACCTGCAGTTTGACGAATTAGAAATGTGCGGACAGTGTTTAATGCTGATTTAGAAGATATTTTAAGAAAGATTCAAAGCTATTTAGGCAATTTACTGTGCGTCGGACTCGCGGCGCAGGAAGATGCACTTGAAGGCACTTTTTCTCGATGGCGCCACCATATCCACTTGAGTCCGAGATCGCGGCCGATTGCCCGTCTTCTGACCGAATTGTGAGTCGCAGGGCGTCGTAGTGTGCGCTTACTATTGACACGTACTAACAACTCTACTTCAAGTGATCTCACTTTCATTAATTACGATGAAAACTGGATACCACCGTCAAGTCGAGGTTTCAGAGCCTGAATGTCCAACGAGACGAAATGTCCATTGGGTCACGTGACCAGCGAGACTGAATGTCTAACGAGACAGAATGTCCGTTGGGCCACGTGACCGGCGAAACTGAATGTGAAACGAGCAGGAATGTCCAGCCGAGATGGAACGTCCAACGAGACGGAATGTCCATTGGGTCACGTGACCGGCGAGACTGAATGACCAACAATACGGAATTCCATTGGGTCACGTGACCGGAGAGACGGAATGTCCAACGAGACCGAATGTTCAGTTTAGTAGAGAACTTGTCCTAGTTCAATATTTGTCAGAAAACTGATTCATTGCGTTAAGATAGTTTAACGGAAGATCGCATTTTCTTTGTGTTTTGTAAATGCTCACTGTGGTGTCGCGCATCGTATTTTAGATGGGAAGCAGCTAATGGGGGGGCTGTGTCCGTCCCTCCCGCGTTCCGCGGCGTCCACCCCCACTGCGCATGCGCGTCCCCTCCCCCTCTCTCTGCTCCCCTGCGCTCCCCCTCTCTGTCCTCTAGGAATCCTCCACTCTACGGAGCGGCGCACACGACAGGCGGTACGACAGCTGTATACTCCGCTGGGGGCGGCACGGTAGTTCCGCAGTATAAAATGATGGAGCGCGCGCGCCTCATCCTCTCCTGCGCAACGCCGCGATGAGCGCCAGCGTCAACACCGCCGCCAGTATCAGAGTTAGCACCAGCAAAAGCGCAAGCGTCAGCGCCAGTGTCTACGTCAGCGCTGACACTGGCTCCCCGCTGCTTCGCATTCACACATGGTTCCCTCTAGCGGGAGATGGTGTTTTGTTGCCTTAATAATTTGATTTACTGCATTTATCATAATTTCAACTTTTGTTTGTTTTATTTTTGTTTTCTATATTTAGTTTTCAGATGTATATTTCATATCTTAATTTATTTTGTTTGATTACATACTTTGTGTGATGTCAAAAATCCGACATCGCAACCCCTTAAAGAATTGCGAAAGAGGGCGCTCCCTCGTCCACTTTGTGGGGTATGTATGTGCGTTTAGTCCCTGGGAGTGTCAGTCAGCGCTAATGGTAGCGAAGGCGGCGAGTGTGGAACAGTTTTTTACCAGAGGGCGTCACGAGGCACGTGATGTCTACACGAGGTGGCAGCTGACTAATGGACTCACACATGCATCACGTCTGCCGGAACGAAGCCCACGCTATGAAAGTGCGAATAAGGGGAATTGTTCGAGGTGCTCATTTCTTTCTTTAAAAAAACAACAGCCAATTAAGCCAAAGAAAGCATAGCAACATTGTTTGTTGTTTTTAACTCTAATGTAATAATATTATAACCCAAATTGAAAGCAATAAAATCGACGAAAGAGCACCATTTCCGTAAGGGGGATCCAAACCCGCAGCCTTACAAATACGGCTGCGAGGTGCGCTGGCTAACACTCCGAGCACACATAAATACCCAACAATGCGGACGAGGGAGCGCCCTCCATAGTAGATTAATTTTTAGAGTATCAGACGCGTAATTCGAATGTTGTGGGTTTGGATCCCACCGACGGAAAGGGTGGCACTAAATAAATGCTTGAATAGAGCGCTCAACAGAAGGCTGTTGTAGTAAAGTATGTAAACTGGTTGCCCACAATAGTATGGCTACTTTGCCGGATTACATGTAATCTATTACGTACAAATTCGGTTCCTCCGACTGGCACTCATTTTAATTTTCCGACCAAGACGGAATGTCCAACGAGACGAAATGTCTAACCGAGACGGAATGTCCAACGAGCCTGAATGTCCACTATTGACATTCCGTCTCGCTAGACATTCCGTCTCGTTGCACATTCAGGCCGCAAGCGCAAGTCGGGGCTGATAATAAAGGAGGAGCTGGTAATAAAGACCCTCCTTAGCGATGGAGGGCTGGTAATAAAGACCCTCCTTAGCGATGGGGGGGCTGGTAATAAAGCCCCTCCATCGCGTCTGCCTAGCCGGCGGAAAACGCATGGAGGGGCTTTAGCTGGTAACGCTCGCACGGTAGTGTAATGGCGGCAATGGCGACACCCTTGTTAGAGTGACCTAGAATAGGGGGAGTGTCCAAAGCGCCACGCGAATACATGAGAGAAGCGAGGGCCTTTTGCGGTGAACTCCCGCGCCGCGGCGCGGCCGTGCCGGACCCGTGGGCTTTCTCCGCGGCGGAAGCCGCGTCAAAGCGGCGAGCGTCTGCTACGCGCCTGGTATTTTGGACGCTATTAGCCAAAATTGCGGGAATTCAGGCGATATTTAATACTGCGTCACTGCAACATAATACTTCAGCGGCTCATCACACAGAGAACGCGTTTGTGTGTTGTGAAACGGGGATTTTGTATATTTCCTTTCAGCCAGTTTGTCACCGCAATGGCCCACACTTACGCGGCTCTTTGAGGAACGCATTCTTCGCGCACTTCATCGTGAGAGAAGACGCTCAATTTACTTTCGTATGGTATGACGAACGTAAACTTGCTGCAGGAGAGAATAAACTGGAGAACGTAGAAGATATGCACGTAGTAAATGGCTAGCTTATGCTAACGCGTTTGCACCCTTCATATATAAATGCCATACTTTATAGCCACTGTATTAGTGTATTATGTGCTTTACCGTACGTAGCCATCATGTACTAAAAGGGGTGAGGTTTCCCTGAAGCCGTGTTTCTGCGGCTTTTTCCCTCATCCACTTCCATTTACCGCTATGTTGTACATGTGTGTGTAAAGGGAAATCAATAAATCGATCAAATATCATTCCTTTTATTTCGTACGTTCGATTTGTTTTACAAGGCTGCCTCCCACGCTCTGCTGTTTCAAGCCTTTTCACGCGAAGCCTAATGTGTCCGTCGGCGTGGCCGCGGTACCAAAAGTAAAAAATTACTCGCGTAACTCGCATCTCGTTTTCACTTGGTATACATGAAAATTGGCATGGAGGGGCACGAATGTATGCCTAACATGACCGATAGGTCGTGGCATCACTGACTTGACATCTTGCCATTTGCGTAACGACAAACAATAATAAAAACGCCAGGCCTGCACTGAAACCGCAGCACAGTCGCAGCGAAAGCTGGAAGAGCGGCGTTTCTAGAGCCCGTTAAGCTCTCTCGGGACTACAATACAAGTACACTAGAAAGGTATCCACTACGCCCTAAATCACAATTTTTTTGAAGTTGGGAAGCACCCACTAAGCCAATATTCGTCATTCTGCGGAGAAGCGAGGCACCAGCTACACGTCTGTAAGGCATTATGTGCACTTTGTTGACGCGACGACTGATGACGATGACGAATTATGGCTCAGCCCTTTGTAATGGGTTGGAATCTTTAAACGGCCCACCAGTTATGTAATTCGCATTGGGTGACGCCCGGTCGCTGTTTCCCTCTCCCGTCATGCTGTATAACATACGTTGACGTGGGAGAGAGACAAGGGGGGGGGGGGGGGGCGGAGAACTTTACTGAGACCCCGAGGAAGTGGATCATGCGCTTATGGGCTTCCTTGGCAACCAATACAAGTGCACTTGGGAGGAACCCACTACGCTATAAATCATTGTAATTTTTGTGAAGCAGGGCAGCATGCACTGTGACATTTTTCGTCATTCTGCGGAGAGCGTTCGTACCTGCTAAACGCATGTAAGGCATTATGCGCACTTTGTTGATGCTGTGCCTGATGACGATGAAGAATTATGGCAGAGCCCTTTGTAATGGGTTCGAAGCATTCAACAACCTACTCGTTGCGCAATTCGCATTGTGTGACGCCTGGTAACAGAATTCGCGTTGTGCGACGCTTGGTGCTTATTTTACTCTTCTACCACGCTATATTGCATATGCTAATGTGGTTCCTTCCCGACATAAAGCCTGTATAGGCCCTTTTTGCAAAGCAGTTTCAAGCACTGGCATGGCTCAGAGGTTGAATACTGGGCTGCCACGTAGAGGGCCCGGGTTCGAACCTCGTTCCATCGTGGGATTTTTTTCTTATTTCGTTCTTTTTTCTATTTCGAGCAATACTGGTTACGGACACCGGCGGCGGCGGCGGCGGCGGCGGACAACTACGGCGCCAAAAACGGCCGGTGAAATGATCTCATAACAGCTTTCGCTGTAATATGGCGTGTGGCGCGCACACCCGCTTTTTTCAGCCAGAAATAAATCTGACGATGTGTGGTCTGACGATTTGTCTCTGTCAGGTGATAAAAACGTGGTGGTCACCAATATCGATGTCAACATGTAAGACTTACCCATATATTTTGAAGAACTGACCGCATAGGTGAAATGTATGCGAAAAAATTACATGAAAAAAATTATCAAAAAAAAAACACGGTCTTTTATGCATTCGCCTGAGACTACTCGAAAACTTCTTCTTTTGAGTCAGTCGATGCATTGATCCTCCCCCGTCCCTCTCCGAAAGCTTTCTGCACATAACGTGGTTTCGGACTGCCCACAGGATCGAAGGCATTGCGAGCTTTCTGCACCTCACCTGCTTTTACATTGCCTCCGTGATCGGCCCCACATCACGGAGGCAATGCAAAGCGACCATGTCATGTGATAGCGTCATCATATCACGTCACGTTGAATAACATTACGATGACGTCATAGTGACGTCACACGTTTTGCCGATCTGTGACGTCATGGTGACGTCATCACGTGATGATTTTTGCGCATCACTCGTGTTGGCGACGCGGGACGCCCACGGTCAACTTTTGTGCTTGCCTGATGAGGCACTTAAGGTTTTAGCCTAAAAAAAATACAAGACAAACCAAGTAAATGAAACGATAACAGTGCAACATCGTGTATGCCTCGCTTCATGTTACGAGCGATCGCCCGAAAACAAACGTGATTCTCAGCTCATAGCAGCTGATTACACGCGTCTGCGGGACAAAAGAGGCTTGCTTTACCCGCCTGGTCATCTCTTTATATTTATTAAAAAAAAATGACCAGACACGCTGTTTAAGTACTCCGGAGCTTTAACACGAAAGCATGGTGGACGCTATATTGAGCTCATCAGGTTAAAAAAAGGGGGTGGGGGTTAGCAATCGGGTTCCCTGTTGGCGCGCAATCATCCGCATCTTTTTGTAATGTCTCTGAACAGCGCGAATGCTAACCTCCGAGAACCGTGAAAACATCTGAAGGTGAGAATGAGCTGTTTGAAACTGTTTTCATTTCGTTTGGTGAAGGCTTGAAGCAATGCACGTACCTCGCGCGAACTTTTCATACTGACGTTCAGCGAACCCTGTAGCTAGAAACAAGCCCGACGCATGAGTGACCACAGCTGGCTCGGAAATATCTAATACATATATATATATATATATATTGGCGGATTGATTGGGGAACATGGGAGAGGCCTTTGCCCTGCAGTGGGCGTAAACAGGCTGATGATATATATTATATATATATATATATATATATATATATATATATATATATATATATATATATATATATATATATATGTATATATATATATATATGGAATATGTGTGTATTTATATATGTATTATCGCATGTTGCATTTTTTTTCAGGCTAGGTACATAACAGACCTCTGTATTTGAACAATTTTTCTAAGGTGATTGAGATATAACACTTTCATATTTTTTCGCTTTCTTACCGTATTTTTCGTTCAGGCAGCTATTTAACTTGTACAGCAAGAATGGGGGTATTTGTAACATTATTTTCATGATATCTGGGTATTTGTAAAGCATTTTTTATATTACACCTTTTATGCAAAATCTTGTGGAATAAGGTTAGTTTACCCGACATTGCTTTTCTTTCAGATGTTTGCGCACGGTCATAGAGACGGCCATACGACCGCAGTGCACGGCAGTAAGACAACTGCACTGCGGTCGTATGGGCGTCTCTACTCATTCTTTTGTTTGCCTTACGTCTTCCCGGTGTGCTCTGCCCATAATAAAGTGCGAGTGGAGGCTAACAAATTGTCGAATAAAGCAGTGTGCATATGGCTAGCAAACCACTGGTGACCATGAGTAAAAAGCTTGTAGTGTGAAGCGGTCACTGCGCGTAAGCATTTCAGATGACTACGCATTTAAAGAGGTCATGAAGCACCCCTTGGCCTGATTGAAAAAACACACCCTGCGGAAAGCTGACACGGCTATGAACTGCTCTGCCAAATATTACAGTCGTGCGCGCCGCGTAATGGCCACAAGCGGAGCGCGAAGTTGCCGTTTCCCCAGGCACCCTCTTTTCAAACAGAGGCCGGTTCTCACTCTCGTCGGTGGGCGGGGCGTCTGTCCGCTGTACGTCGCAAGAGACATAGCATGCTTATTGGCCGACAGCCGACGTAAATCGAGAGCGGCGTTCGGATCAGATGCGCTTCTTGCCGCGGGGTGCCGCCACTTGCCGGCGCCGCACTCCTCAGTACACGGTAGCCGCACTCGCGCAAGCGAATCACAGCGGGAGAGCGACCGCGTTTCATGACGCGCGCTGGCGTAACTTCTTTCCCCCATGCCATCCCTCCCTGTCTAGCTTCCAGTGCGCTCGTCGGCACGAGAAAAGAGAGAAAGCGCTGGGAGCGTGCGCCAAACCCCCGTAACTCCGCTGATTCTTGACGGATTCGAGAAATTTTTGCGGCAATCGATTCGGGAGGCAGTACACTCCGATACTGAGGCCATTAGATCATTACTTGGAAAAGTGGTTCATGACCCCTTTAATTTACTTTTTTTTACTCTTAATTCTTGCATGCCTGATGCTATTGCCCGATTAACTGTGCGAATAAGCTTTTTTCGTTCTTTCCTTGTGCGTGATCGTTTTGCACGTTTTTATGTACGCACCAACGTTCTCGAACTCTATCACCGAAACTAGGCCACGCTGATGCCGCTTCACAGATGATTTTTTGCATTCTGTTGTTGCCCCAGCACCAACACAACGCCTAAAGATGGATAAGCTCCATTCCGCACCGCATTATAGAAGTTGACTTCAAGTGCCCTGCGTGGAAACTCAGCGCAAAAAACTACAGCACGTAGCAGACGACCCTCGCTTTCCGCGCGCTTCCCGAGCGCGCAACGCCCATGGGTCCGGCGCAGCAGCGACGCGGCGCGGGAGTTCAGCGCAAAAGGCCCACGCTGGAGCCGGCGCTTTGGACACTCCCCCTATTCTAGGTCACTCTACCCTTATGGTCAGAGATTCTAATGCGTATCTTATGTATCTTAGATACTATCTTAGATACTCTTTGGGTATCATGTATCTGTATCGCGATACGTCTCTCAAGACGTGTATCAGTATCTGTATTTCCGATACATTGAAGAATGTATCGTGTATCTTAAGATACAAGATACTGAGATGGCACCATCACCGCGCGATAAAGAAGCGTTGGCTGAGTGCCGCTTCTCAAACTGATACTGCTGCCTCTAATTCACCAGAATAAAACTAGGCAGTGGCATTATTTGATCTTTCCACCAGAGTTTTCCAGCGAGGATAGGCGGTGAACGTCCCTAATGGTGGAGCACAGTCACGTGGTGGCACTCGCGTCGTCTCGATAGACAAGCGCGCGAACGTACGCCCAGCCGACCTTTTGTTTTCTCGCACCTTTATTTTTTCTTTTTAGTTGTGTCAGTACCGTGACACTTGGCACTTAGCAAATGTCCTGCACCGCCTACTCGAATGTGCGTGGCGTCTCTCGCACACATTCTGATGCCGCTGTGGTGTTATTATCGAAGTTTTTCTTGCGTGGTGCTTCGTTACGAAATCTGAAGAATACAAGCAAGGGGGATTGCTATGCATCTAGTGGCTTTCACACATCGGAGATTTGAAGGATCTCGTGGATGTAAGTTTGACTTACATACACTAAGGTTAACTTATATGCAAATAATATTCCAACAGATATAGCACCACAAGTACCGGTGCTGGATCTATCACAAGCATTCACATAACAACCGCTACCGCTGTATTGGCGTATGTCTCCTTTTTTGTTTTATTCAAAGAGTTCTTGAAATCATATATTTGATTGTTAGCAGAAGTTATTTCTGAGCTGTCCTTCTTTTACAACCCATACATTACATATGATTCTATATAGTTTTTTTCTGGTCTGCTTATTGCAATATGCCTTTAACGTACTGACAAGGTAAGCTCTCTGATTTATTATTGCTTTTAAGTGTCTGCGCCATTTCTGCTACAGTTTACATACTTATAGTCCACTTGAATTTACTGTTATATAAAGGCGATGTTGAGAGCAAATATCAGTGGTGGGAATGCCTTTCAGCATTATGGAGCAGCCATTGGAGCAGGCAAAATGGAGCAGCTACCCCTGTGTTTGGAGCAGGCACGGACTTTTCACGAAACACACAGAGGAAGAAAATTTAGCCTAGAATTTAGCCAAGCTGCCTAGAATTAGCCAATTTAGCCTAGAAATTTAGCCAAGCTGCAAAAGAAGCCCGCGAAATACGAAAATAAAATTCCACGTGACTAGCGCACTCGCGCGCCATCATCGTGCTGCTCTCAGCCGTGGTAGCCACCATAGCCGTGGTGTGACCGAACGAAATCAGCTGAGGCCGTGGCTCGCCGGCTCCGTTGCAGCGGTAGGCCGATAAGTTGGCGGTTGTTGCTTGGGCCGCGCTCGCTAAAACTTGCCCCGTCATGCGCGCCAACTGGCTGACACGGGCCAAGAAACGACCGCCTACTTATCGGCCTATCGCTGCAACTAGCTGTGACGAAGCTGGCGAGTCGCGGCCGCAGCTGATTTCGTTCGCTCAAACCACGGCTGAGAGCAGCACAATCGCGGCGCGTGATAGCGCTAGTCACGTGTTTTTTGTTGTTTTTTTTTCGTATTTCTCGGGCTTCTTTGTAGCTCGGAAGAAATGGTACACGTGAGACTTTCTTTCTCGCAAATAATGCAATGGGGGTTTGTGAAGACGCTCTCGAACTTTGCAAATCCCACTTCTTGCCTAAAGTCAATATTTAGCAATTGAGGTAAATAATCCTAATTAACAAATTATTTACAAAAAATATCTGTAATGCACAAGGTGGCTGTCAGCAATATGTAAATGATTTCACTCAACTGCCTCTAATATTGCATTTTTTAACCCTTGGCACAAGTTAGCTGGGACACCCGACACACACACACACACACACACACACACACACACACACACACACACACACACACACACACACACACATATATATATATATATATATATATATATATATATATATATATATATATATATATATATATAGTTACACTGCGTGCCGCGATAACGTTTTACGCAATAAAAGTTTGCTGCGCCGCTGAACTTGCTGACGCCACAGTGTCTTCCGCCTTTTTAAGAAGTGCGGAAATCGGTCGATAAATGATTCCTACTTCCGCGCGATTGCAGCGATGCAAAGCACAGGGAAAGAACGCATGTGAGGTGGCGGTCACCGACGACCGCGCCAGTATGACGCATCGCTGACAACCCTGTCGTAATACGTATATTCACCTAACTTCTCGGGCATGCCTGTCGAGTCGCGTTAAGCCTACTGCACGCATTTAGCCGCCGATCGTTGCTGCTCGTTGTGCCGGACCGCATTCACACGCGCACCGCTTTGTAGAAGCGAAAGCAGCTCGCTGTTGCGGAGTTGATCGTTGCGGATCGTGCACACAGAAACCACGCTACACTCACGCCATTACGATAAACGCATGCGTACGGCACAGCAAGCGTAGCTCTGTCGTAACCATACTGCACGCTTTTATTAGTCGACTACACAAACGCACCTCCGTCCGCTGCCAGGACCGCTAGAGCATCAGCATCGATGAGTGCGCACCGCTTGCAGAAAGCGAAGATTGCGGCACGGTTGCAGTGCTGCTAGGGTAGCTAGGGTGCTAGTGCTTCTGTACCGTTGCCACTGATATTGAATTGGATTGCGTCGGCTGTCACGACGACTGGGACGCTAGTGGCGCCATTAACAAATGCAGCAGCTCAAGATGGCGACCACGACGTACATCCACTCACGAAGCGCGCTGTCCACGAAACATTAGTTTCGGTTCCTAACACCATGTTGTGGAGCAGCAATGGCGAAAATTAGGCAAAAAAGACCCTTTTGAAGCGTGTGGAGCAACAAATTCTTTTACTGTTACTAATCACCAGGTAATCGGAGCTAAAGTCGCATTAGTCTGAATAGCGGCGGTGTCCTCTACAATACGTCTGATTCGTTTCTAGGCGGCACAAGTTCTTGGTGACGTACAGCTGTCCCGTGATCCGTTATTGCGAAAACCGTAATACGTTTCGGGCAAGGTCCACACACTGGTATTCGCACCATCGTGCGGAGGCTTCTTATTGAAGTTCACATTATTACATGACAACCAGCTAGATGGTGCGCAAGCAGAGCAGCTACTCCCACAATTACAATAGCGACAAGCAAAAACCGTTATCATCGAAGTGTATAAAGAGCTGTCATGTTAAGCAGCTAAAGCAACGCCAATAAGTTGTTTCGGAATGAAACTAATATATCATGAGCAAGAAGTACAAAACATTTGAGATACTCACAATACATTCATTCAAATGAAACAAGAATGGTCGCAGTTAATAAATTTTCAAGCGAACATTTTCGTGCATAGGCATTTAGTGCTACCAGGACCGTAGCCAGGAATTTTTATTTGGGGGGGGGGGGGAGAGGAGCCCAATTGCTGAAAACCTTGACTATTTGATAAAAACGCCTATATTTGTTTTTGGTAAAAGCACGTACTTCACCAAAATTACGGGGGGGGGGGAAGGCGGGCCCCCCCCTCTCCCCCGCGGCTACAGGCCTGGGTGCTACATTATATAGATATATAATACCAAATTTGCGAATGTATCGAAGTATATTAAGATACAATTGGAATGTATCGTATCGGATACAATCAGTGTTGCAGTATCTTGTATCTGTATCTCAAATACTTCTAGCCTGAGTATCTTGTATCGTATCGCGATACAATTTCAAAGTATCTTTGCCCAGCCCTGGTGTGTACTAACTCAATGGGTGCAAAAAGCTTGCAGTGCCTCCGATCCTTGAGGCAGTAAGGAAACCAAGTTAGGTGCAGAAATATCTCGGAGGGGGGAGGGGGGCGAGGGATGTTCAATACATCGACAGGGAAGAAAAGGCTTTGGCCGTCCAGTCGTCTTAGGCGAAGCCGTAAGGGACTCTATGAGTTTTTGTAGCGTTAGCTACACTTGCCTAGCCGGAGCCGATTTCGCGTGGAGCGTCATGAGCCGTGCTGCGCATGCGCGAGGATCAGTGATGTCACACAGCTGGGTCACCGGAGCTGCCATCTCACGCGCTATCCGACACCGTCGCCCGCGGCTCGCCGCTGCTGGTCTGTGCGTTCGGGCGGAGTGGCGTCGTAGGCGCGGAAGACATGCTGGCGCCGGCGCGCGCGCAGACTCCGCCACCGCCGCTGGTCTGCGCCGAATTCGAGAGGAGTGACGTCGTAGACAAAGTAGCGCCGGCGCGCGCGCAGCTATTCGCCTTCGCTGTGCAGTCGCCGTCTGACATCGCGCTGGGGCCGCTTGATAGCGCCTCTGACTGGCGTTTGCAGGTGGGTAACGCCATGCAGAAGGAGAGCGTAAGTGCTGCTCGACAGCGCAGAAGAGCCGAGAAGCTTATCTCATCGGATCCCGAAGTAGTTGCCTGGCAATTAGCGGTTCAGCGTACGAAGAATGAACAAAAGAACGCTGATAATTCTAGACAATCTGGAAAGCTAAGAACAATAAGCTGAACCTTTGCTAACGCTACGTATATCCTGGCATAGCCGAGCTAAGCCACTGCAAATTCTAAAGACGATAGTCTTTCTTGGGGAACTTAAACGTAGAAATTTTGGCCTGTCTGTCTTTCTGTTTGTCTGTCTGTCACCCGATTCAACCACCCGGCCAAAATTTGACCACTTGCTTACCGCCCAGCCATACTGAATTGGTACGGCCGTTCATACTTGTGAACACTGTCGATCAAAAAGTAAATATTACGCATATCTGCGGCGCAACATCAATACGTAAGTATTAGGTGGTGTGTTCCGTTACTAGAAAATACGTAGATAAGTAATTCTAAAGACACTAATGTTTCTTAGGCTGCGCTGAAAATGCTAGTGTTTCTTAGGCTGCGTTGAAAATGCGACGCTATGAGGCAGATGCGGCGGTTCAACGTAGAGGAGGAGGTCTCGTGTAGTACGACCGGCACAAGACTATCGTCTTTCGACGACATTTGCAGCGAAGCACGCAGTTACGCGGCCAGTTTTTTACTGTGGTCATGTGTACCGTATACTCACGCATTTCATATATGTGCGTGTACTATTATATCAATTGTGGCGTACAATCTTTCAAAGCGTAGCAATTTAGCGGCCCGGCTTGTCGTCCATCCACTGTCTCATGACGCATGGTCACGCAGTGGTCAATACGGGCCTAAAATAAGGCTGATAATGCTCGTAACCGTGTACGCTTGTCAATAAAAGTTAACAAGGCTAACAACGCTTAAAACTTGTGCAAAATAAACTATCAAGGTCTAAAATAGTATAATCTACAGAAATAACCAAGAAGTAATCTCAATAATTTACAAGATCGCAAGACATTTACGCGCCTGAAACATGTGGCTGATATACGCACCGCTCAAGAGAGGGCGTCATCTCGTTTGAGGCAGAGCCGTATATTGGGAAGAGTCTGGCGAATGGGCGGGGCAGTGACGTCGCGGCGCGGCGATGACACCGTTCACGTCACCGCCACGCCTCCGCTCCGGCGCCGTCCGCCATATCAGCGCTGGCCACTTATAGTCTTTCCGCGCGACGGGCGCACGGCTGAGGTGTACGCGCTGTTGATTCGTGAAATCTAGCGCTGCTAAACAAATCGCGAACGCGAAATTGTGCAAGCACACTGTTATACAAGTTTAATGAAGAATATGGAGAGAATCAGATGTGTCGAAATCATCGAGAAACTGAATTCTAGAGCTGTGTACGCAGATTCCAGCCCACGACGTTCTACGATACGCGCTGTGCTTTTAGAGCGCAGCTCTTAGGCGCCCGTTCCTGCGTTGTTCGGCATCGCCGTTGGCGTCGTCGGCATAACCAATGAGTGAACGAGCACGAAAGACAGCGAACGCGGAGTCTGTCGATATCGCGAGCCACTGGCCTCTCGTCCTCCGTCACGCGCGCTCGTCCTTCGGTCGGAGCTCGTGCGCATGCAGGGTTGGCGGGTGCGCTGCGACTGTCTCGCTTGTCACGACGGGGATGTCAGCCTTTCAATTGGTTCGCGACGCCTGCAATGCACAGAGTGGTGTGCGTAGCACTCGAGCACTGGCAGTTTCTGTGGCAATATGTAACGAATGTTCCAATGCGCTTAGCCAGAACTTCAAACACAGTTGGCGTTGCATCAATACAAAGCTGAGCTCAGAATTCGCATGAGGGAGTACCGTGATCATCGGTGAGTTTTCGTGCTATGAAGACCTGTGGGTCTGCGTCTATTTTGGTTTGTTTTCTTGAATAAACATGGCGCGACTGACACGAGATACAAACGAAGAATACACATGAACCTGAAGCGTTTAGCGCAGAATTATGAAGACGGGACAAGTAGGAAGAACACGTACACAGGCGCTATAATTCTTCATAATTCTGCGCTAAACGCTTCAGATATGTCGTACCAACAAGGCCAGAAGTCAGCCCTTGCTAAACACAGGAACCCATACCAACTTGCCCAATTATCAGTGCTACTGATTGTTTTCTCGATTAATTTTTTTGAAGCTTAGGTTCAATAATAACGACGCTTGGTAACGTTTCTGACGCTGAAGATGTTCAGTACGGTTCGGCTGGCGCTTCTCTGCACAGCGATCTCGTGAGAAATTTTTCGACCCTGCGATGATGGTCTCTCCGAAGATGGAGTTGAACTGTTGAGTGTACTATATATATATCATCGATTTCTTTATTTGCTTCGGGAGTCGAGTACCGGCGAGTGCGCCAGATCACTACAGTCAGAAATCCGATCTCTCATGCTTCCGCTTTCAACAGTAATGGGGGTGTTCATGCAAGCAGAATTCGCGCTGCTGAATGTCATAGTCATTAAAATATTGCTTTTAGGGCGAACGCCTTAGATGCCCCATGAAACGCGCGAAATAATTGAAGTCCCGAGGCTTCGGCGCCAACACGAGTGAGGCAAAAAAAATCATGTGATGACGTCACCAGGACGTCGCAGATAGCTCCAATTTGTCACGTGTCAACGACGCCATACTGACGTCGGATTACGCTACGTCATCTGATAACTTCATCACATGACATCGACGCTTTGCACAGCCTCCGTGATCGGTCCACCGATCACGGAGGCAATACGAGACCAGGTAACGTGCCGAAAGCTTGCAACGCCTCCGATTCTGGGGGCATTAAAACGTCATGTGATGACGTCACCAGTAGGTCATAGATAGCTAAAATTTGTGACGTGACAATGACGTCATGTTGACGTCAGATTACGTTACGTCATCTCATAACTTCATCACATGACGTCGGCGCTTTGCACAGCCTCTGTGATCGGCCCACCAATCACGGAGGCAATGCAAGACCGGGGACCTGCAGAAAGCTTGCAACGCCTCCGATCTTGGAGGCGTTGCAATCACGTGATGACGTCATCGCGTGAAGTCACGTTATTCGACGACATCATGAAGCCACAAGCTTTTGTCGTATGGTGTCATTACGTAATTTTTCACATCCTTCGTGTTGACGCCGCCGACGCGGGACGCCGACGCCGCGGACACCGGCGGTCAATTTTCGAATTTGCTGAGGCGTCTAAGGTTTCCGCCCTAGCAGGTACAGGGCCCCTAGAAGGCGAGTGTTAAATGAAAACAATACTTCGTTCTGCTAGTCTGTGATAGCGAACATCCTGTTGGTTTACTTCAGAAAATGATTTTTCTGCTCAACTTCATCACGCCCTATACTTCCTAATCACAAAATTTCCTAATCCACAGTTCAGCCTT
This sequence comes from Rhipicephalus sanguineus, assembly GCF_013339695.2. Lineage (NCBI taxonomy): Eukaryota > Metazoa > Arthropoda > Arachnida > Ixodida > Ixodidae > Rhipicephalus > Rhipicephalus sanguineus. The sequence continues at coordinate 129,670,430 of NC_051186.1, read as the reverse complement.
CTAAAGGAGCTCAACATATACGTGATTCTATACTCCAGGATGTGACATGCTTCCTCGACAATGGCGTTCTTCGCGCCGCAGAACGTCTACAATTCAGCAAAAAACTTACCAGGAGAAGCATCCAATCGCCTGACCCAAGGACCACTACTACTGCGAGCTTATCGTACTGCAGCACCATCGTAAACTCCTTCATGCAGGAGTTCGGGATACACTCGTTCAAATGAGGGAAAGATTCTGGATAATAAGAGGACGACAACTAACAAAGAAAATCATCAGAGGGTGCGTAGTATGGCAACGCTTCATTGCCAGACCTGTGACCGAAGTAGCTGCTCCGTTACCACCGGAAAGAGTGACCGCTTCAGAACCATTTCAAGTAGCAGGACTAGATTTCGCCGGTCTCTTATATGTTAAACGTTCTGATGGCTACGCCAAAATGTATATCTACCTATTCACGTGTGCCGTGATTAGAGCAGTTCATCTCGAATTAGTCGGAGAGATGACTGCCACAAGCTTTGTTAATGCTTTCCGACGCTTCGTGTCGCCACGGGGACTTCTGTCGGTCATATATTCAGATAACGCCTTAGCGTTCAAGAAGAGCCAGAGAGAGCTCTCAAAACTGTGGAAATCATTGAGAAACGAAGAAGTTTGTAGTTACATTGCTAACAATCGTATAAAATGGAAATTTATTGCCGATCATGCACCATGGTGGGGCGGTTTTTACGAGAGACTTATCAGGTCTGTCAAGCTGGCGTTGAAGAAGTCTATAGCAAAAGCGTCTTTTACAGAGAAACAGCTAGACTGCCAAAACTGAGGTGGAAGCTGTCATCAACTCCCACCAATCACATACGTTTATAACGACTGTCGAGATCCGTAACCCCTCTCTACCACTCACTTTCTCATTGGAAGGCGAATATCTGCACTTCCTGACCCAAATCTTGCCGAGATTACAGTCGATAGTAACCACCTTAGACCTATCTGGGAACAACGAGAGAAAACTCGAATATCTTTCTGGGAGCGTTGGTCGAAAGAGTACCTCTCGGATTTGAGAACAATACCACTTCCCCAGTCCACGACTTCGTCTGACCGAATTAAGAAAGGCGACCTCATTCTTCTGCAAGACTCCGACAAGCGCCGGCAACTATGGAACATCGTGCAAGTAGAGGAACTTCATAAAGAAGAAAGATGGCAAGATAAGATGCTGCACATTGAGACTACCGGGTGGGAATACCGTGAAACGGCCAATTCAACACTTTTACCCATTGGAATCAAGCTCTTTGTGAAGTTCTGTGCGCGGAGAAGTTTTGTTGGAAAAATATCGACGAAGAGAAAGAAGAACGTTGGCTCGAAGCACGCGCTAAAGCAGCAACCCACGCAGTCGGGCTGCGGTTTATCATAAATAAAACCTTGTTTTACGCATTGGAGGCTCGATTTCCTTCACTGCCCATCTTATCTCTGTGATATTGCGTAGCCTCTCTTCGAACATCATTTTGCTGCGAGCTTCCCTCACCTCAAAACTTGCCCAACCCAGCCGCAATAGGAGATTTTCCTAATTCAGTCTGGCCACACTGATTTTTTTGCCGTCCGCCATTAGTAGGGCGTCATTTCAGGCATTTGCATGGGCAGTGTCGGAGAGCCCACACTACAGCGTCTCGCTTACTGTTTTGGTGGTGATGTCGTGGTCCAAAAGTCTCGCAGTTATTCCGGAGACTCTTACGGAAGAAAAAGTGGAAGCCTACAGCGCCTCAGAAAGGTTAGCGAAGCACAACGATGAACGAAGTCACAAGTTTGCTGCGGAAAGCTACGTCCAAACCGCCTCGATCGTCATGGCTTCATTAACTTCATCCCTTGTCCACCAAAGATTAAGCTGGCCTATCTGTAGGTATATAAAGCTGATCCAAGTTGTACTCAGCCTGGATACCGTTGGCAGAGAAATTAAAAACCTGTAGGCAAGATCCTTCTCGAAAAGTCCGAGGCGAAGCCTTACAAGTACTAAGAAAAGATGCTCTCTGGCGGGCAGCAGGTGAGGCCTTCCTGCATTGGTACGGCAGTCAGCATAATTTCTTGACCATGCCTTAATATTTTCGCAGTTTTCTCCTGGGTCAAGGAACACAAAAAGTTCCATGAAAATTTGTAGTCTGGAAGGCCTGTATAGAACATCATGTCATCAGGGCTATCCCGAAAGCACTCAACGGAAAACATTCGGCTCACGCGCTTCTCCAGCTGGCTGCGCTCTTGTGCTGCAATGTCGAGCGCTCGCTCTGCTTTGTACAACGAACTTTTAATGAGCTCCACTTCTTCGGCTTTTTTCTTTACTTCCGACTCTAACGCACGGACACGCGCCGTTATATACGTCGAGTTGTTCGGTGAGGTCGGAAATCTTTAGCGAGCACGCACAACCACACACCACGCCATCGATGCTGCTCGTCACCGATGTAAGAGAGCAGATGTCTACGTCGCTCACATCCGCGGTAGTCGATCGCCCACCTTCGGAAGGCACTGTAGCGCTGACGAGGTTAAGTGGTTCTCGATTTCTTGGCTTTTTTTCTTGGTGGAGGCCTCGGAGCACTAAACGCGAAGATGCTGGTCACGGCGTCTTGCTTCAAGAAACGACGGTTTCCGGCGACGTTTGGCAAGTAGTTTGCTTCAGTAAAATGCCTTGAACAAACTTTTGTGAACTTCGTCACGGTGAAGAAAGGGCCTTCGTCACGCTTAATAGCTATAATCCACCTTTTGCTCCAGTCCGTATCCTTCGGAAAAGAAAAAAAACGAGACCTGCAAGAAAAGGCAGGCATCAGCCGCGCACCGATTGTAAACAAAGCCGCGGGCAAGAGCGCTTCTGCTTACCTTCGACCCATCCTCGTCTCGAAATCCTCTTTGCGTGCACTGCGGTACACAACAATGGGCTGGCATTGCGCTGATCCCGTTCTATCGGAAACGGCAACTATTTGCGCAAACATGATCGCACGCAAGCGTTCAATCGGAAGCGCGCGCGCGTGTACTCTGACTGCTCTGACGGCGCGCGACCTACTAATGGCGGCTGAGAAATGCTTCTCGTTGCTGCCGACAGGTGGCGCTGAATTAGGAAAATCTCCTATTAAACTTTGCAGCGGGATATCTCGGGGCACAGACATGCCAGCATTCTTCCAAGTGGAACTGTGTTGAAACGTGACTGCCTAGAACCTTTTAATAGAAATATGCCCGCTTGCTGCTCTTATTAAAAAGTTCATTATTCAGTCTTAGTTAATTGGGCGGCTGACAGCGATAATTATTGTCGCACTTTGTGTTCGCCTGGATAAAAAATATTTGCAAAGGTGGTTTTCATGTATCTCCCAGTGCTGAACTTTAAGAAAACAACAAAGCTTAAATTTGAACACCCTGTATAATCACAGACTCTACCACGCCACATAATTTAAACTATTTCTATTCTATGTGCACACGCGCTATTCTATATGCACACAAGCGGTCGGTGTACGTGCACGCCACAGCCACGTGGTGGCGTAGAGAAAACAAAAACAAAAACTAAAAAGGAAGCTAGACAAAAAAAAACGGCACAAAGTAATAAGCACAAATATCTCATGTTTTACGCTGATAGCTTATGTACTGATGAAGCTAATGATAAAGGCAAGCTCAAAGCATGCAAAAACACTTATCTGCCGCTGTCGTTCTGGAGCCCTCGAAACAGATCCTTTCACCGCCTTGCCCCGATTCTGCGGGGGCCCGCAGATTGTAGCGCCATCTGGGAGCAACAATACAAAACCTACAATTACCGTGAGTTTCCTATAATCACCTGAGGGAAAGCCAGGAAAACTGGCGCTGCAACACTGTTGTAGTAAAGCCCCTGTATCTTTTAAAAGTAGCGAAATTATTTGGTCCAGCCGTCGCGCACTGCGATGGCCGGTTGGCCACACGTTAACCTTTCGGCTTCGCGCGGTGGTACACGGCCACTGCTATTCAGCCAACCGCTCTCATCGCCATAAGCGTTTGTCTCAAAGCAGTGTCCATTTTTAAATGCGAATCAACTAGCCCAAATAGCCGTGCTTCTTATATGCATTTCTTAGCGAACCAAAGGCACTCTGACCGTTTCCGTCCGTCCGTCCGTCCGTCCGCCCGCCCGCCCGCCCGCCCGCCCACCCACCCACCCACCTACCCACCTACCCACCTACCTACCTACCTACCTACCTACCTACCTACCTACCTACCTACTATCTATCTATCTATCTATCTATCTATCTATCTATCTATCTATCTATCTATCTATCTATCTATCTATCTATCTATCTATCTATCTATCTATCTATCTATCTATTCTGTCTGTCTGTCTGTCTGTCTGTCTGTCTGTCTGTCTATCTATCTATCTATCTATCTATCTATCTATCTATCTATCTATCTATCTATCTATCTATCTATCTATCTATCTATCTATCTATCTATCTGTTTAGGTGAGGGCGCTCTTGTGGTCGTCTCCTTAACTTGGTACCAAAACTGACATAGCTGGACACGAATATATGACGAACACAATTTTCAGGTCATGGCAAGATTAACGTGAATATCATGTGGCGCACGTCATGAAATCCTTACAACCAGTAACGTGTGCCCCATACCACGGCCCGTGGTATAGGCCTCCAACGCTCAATAGAGTTACTGTATATGCTACCTCTAACGGATGGATGGATGGATGCTATGAGCGTCCCTTTTAAAACGGGGCGGTGACATGTCTGCCACCAGGCTCGAAGAAAAAAAAAAGCTTCCTTGTTTCATGTTGGCCTAATACCTTATCTACATTGATTAAATCTATGTTATTATACCAAAACAATATAAATTCACTGTCCATCTCTCTGCCTCTTAAGGCAGAATGTCCTTATTTTTCCCCCATTATTTATTTTTGTTCTTTATCTCTACTTTTCTGCCACCAATACTCTAACCGTCTCTTACTTATTTCTATCGCGGACGTGTGCAGCTTTCCATTGTTGTCCCTAAAACCCAAGGCTTCATGTAGACTGCGCTCAAGTTTGCGCAGCGCCGTCCGCCGCCCCAGCGGAGAGAGGGTAAAGTTCCGGAAGCTCGGACGGGTCGCTCTTGCTTGGTTTTCCCATTGCGCGCGCGGAGAACGTGCTCCCCGGGGCTTTTATGTCGCAAAGCAGGCACGCAATCCTGCTGCATTGTGACCTGTCACAAAAGTTTAAAAACGACGAAGAGCCGAAAACTTCCTGTCATGTTCTGCCGTTTCCAATGCAAGCGGTGCGAGGAGCAGAGGCGTCAAGAGTGGATTATTGCAGTTCGCCGCGATGCTTTCGCGGTCTTGTCACCTTGAAGCAATTTTTGTCGTACAGAGTATTACGAACTATCAACGGGGAGAAACGCGATGATCGTGCTCATTTGAAAGGGAAGTGCGTTTGTGAACCGAACCTACAACAAATAGATAGCCGCTGTACGTTTCGAGATTGCGCGCTGGCTTTCCGAGTCAACCATTTGTAATGTGACAGCAGCGGAGTATGTGGGCTTATTACACCACAGTTTAAATAACGTACCGTGAGTACTAAGTGTTTAATTCAGCTGATTGCGGTACATTTCCCGTCGCGGCTCCCTGTAAACAGATTTAAGCTGCATGTTTGCACTGAGCGTTTATAGTGGTCTTCCATGCGACACGCCGTGATTGCTTAGCAGGCTGCAGTGTTGCGCTGCTAAGATCGTGGTCATGGGTTCGATTCACGCAGACGGCAGCTGCATTTCGATGGGAGCGAAATGCAGAAACACCAGCGTACTTACATTTACGTACACGTTAAAGAACCCCAGGTGGCCGAAATTAATCCGAAGTCCCCCACCACGGCGTGCCTCGTAATAATGTCGTGTTTCAGCACGTAATATAAAGCGTTGCATGCGCGTGGGCCGCGGGCAATATTCGCAACTTTCAGCTATGGTGGCGCCGCCACGCGGCAACCGGTGAAAGCCGCGTTCCGGTGATAGAACGAAAACTTGCCTGGCGACAACGTGCGGGCTGTGCTTCGTCGTCGGCGTGTCGTGCAACTTGTTGTGCGTGTGGCCAGTGAATTACGATGGATTTTGTTGGTGAAACATTGTGGAAGCTTTGCGGTTCAGTAATGGGTGAACAGCACAAGAGAAACCGCGTGTACTGCGTGCCAAAATGCTCAAACCATATTGGCCGCGAGGAGTTACGGAGTCGCCCTCTATCGGGCGCGCCTCGATTGCGTGCTAGGCAGGATACCGCCGGCGCGCTCCCCATAGGTATTGCTGTCGGCGCTCTACAAAAACACCTCGCGGAAGCCCTTCAGGGCATTTCTGTAAGTACTTTCGAAAGGAATTGTGTTCTTTACTGTCAAAATAATAATTTTCGACGAACTGAAAGCACAAGATAGTCTACAGTCGCTGTCTATTTGCAGAAAACCGAGCACCCGCTTCACGCTGTCACCGCGTTGGAGACCCCTGAACCGGCCTCTTGCGTGAAAGGTAGTCACTCGCTGAGTGCAAACTATGTGAAATATCTCGTTAGAGTAGACTGCCTGTATAACCAAACGGAGCATAGCAGAAAGAATCATCAAGCCAGCGATCGCACGGGTTCGCGACGACTAACGGCACTAACGGTGTCTCTGCATGTATGAGCGTCTGCATGTATGTTCGTACTGATGGTTTCGCTTCTGCTACGAGCGCTTTTTGGCACCGCGCTGTGAACTTTAGGCCGCAAAATATGAGAATTTGTGAGTACACAAACAACTACTGTTGCGCGGACGCTATCAGAGCAGTTCAAAAACAATTTCGTTACAACTACGGCTTCGGTGCGCATGGCAACTTTGTGATATGCCGTCCCGACGACACTGCTGCAATTTTGGCAGCAGTGTCGTGTCTAACGCCAACAGGGTGGCATCTTTCCCACGTAAATAAATGAGGCTCCAAGAAAATACACGAGGTTGGAGAGGCCCAACGTGAATTTGACAGTGGCACAAATATATTTGGGCTTTTTAGCACATTGTGTCTGCGTCAGGGGAACGCAAGCTCGACTGAAAAAATGTTATTGCCAACATAAATGCAGCACACTGTCGCAGCATTTGACTCTCGCTAGTCCACCAGCAAACGTCGCGTAGCTTATGAAGGCGAAAGCCTTAGATGCCTCTTCAAACGGGAAGGTTGACCGTCGGCGGCGTCAAGACGAGTGACGCAAAAAGTGATCGTCACGTGATGACATCACCATATGACGTCATCATGGCGTCACAGATCTCCTAAATTTGTAACTTCATTATGACATCACCATGACGTGACATAACGTGATGTCACATGATAAGCACGACGTATTCACACGACATGGTCCCTTTGCATTGCCTCCGTGATCGGTGGGCCGATCACGGAGGCAATGCAAAACTTATGTAGCTTATGAAACAATGCAAAAATTATGTAGCTTATGAAGGCGAAAGCCCTAGATGCCTCATCAAATGGGAAGATTGCCCATCGGCGTCCCGCGTCGGCGGCGTCAACACGAGTGATGCAAAAAATAATCGTCACCTGACGGTGTAACCATATGACGTCATCGTGACGTCACAAATCGCCAAAGTATGTAGCGCCATTATGACGTCACATAACGTGACGTCACATGATGACGTTCCACACGTGATGGTCGCTTTGCATTGCCTCCGTGATCGGTCACGGAGGCCGTGCAAAACCGCGTTAGGTGCAGAACGCTTTTGAAGGGGGACGCGGCAGAATCAATATATCGACTGACAAGAAGAAGTTGGCTTTTGTCTTCCAGTAATCTTCGGCGAATGCACAAGGGACCCTGTGCGTTTTTTAATTCAACGCATCTAAACAATGACTTGCACATCTGCAGCCGATTTTGTGGACGCTGAGCACGAGGCCGACGATCAAGAGGTCGCACGGGAAGGTTCTGAGATGGTATCGCATGTGGTAAAAGGTAACCCCTTTTCCATCCTGTGGCAGATAAGCATCATTTGGCGGCGGGAAGCGCGCGGGAACCATCGTCTCAGTGCGCGCTGTCTGCTACTCACCAAATATCGCACGCCCGCCGCAAAAACGAAAGTCTTCATCGCGGAAGTGCTTGTTGCACACAAGACTCGTAGCCGATGGCTACTTGCCGGTTCTTAGCTTTACAACCCATGCTTCACGCAGTTTGTTGTCCCGCGCTTACCAGTGCAGGCTGACACTGGGCTCCGTTGCGTAAGCGCGGCACTGCGGCACCGAGCGGTAGAGCCCCATGTTCATCGCCTTCGGAGGCAGCCACTCTATTACAGTGGTTTCAATTGAGTAGAAAATGAGAGAAAACTTCAGAATTTGAACAGACCGCAGCGCATGTGGGACTAAAAACTCGTTTTCAAAGCACGCGGCAGTGCTCCTCAAGCAGCCGACGCGGCTGCTGAGACCACGTGATCCTGCCAAGCACGTCACGCCGACGGTGGCGCCGGCGTTTCCAGTGGTGGGCCTCGAGGCCAATACTGTGAAAGGCGTCGTAAACGTTACTGGTTTTCGCTTGGACCGGCGGCAGAAAAGACAATGGGATATCCACGTGCGCATCGGGAAGCTTGTCATACGAGAAAATGATGGTTTTCATCGTGCTTCTCAAATCGGCTGAATTTTGGAACATAACTGAATTCCTCGGATATTACGTGCCAGTACCGCGATACGATTATGGACGCGCTGTAGTGAGGAGCTCCGGATGAATTTCGACCACCTGAGGTTCTTTAATGTGCTCCTAAATATAAGCACGCAGGTCATCTTTTGCATTTTTCCTCCATCGAAATGCGGCCGCTGTGGCCGGGAATCGAACCCGCGTGAACATGCATCGCAACACCTTACGTACTACGCTACCGCGGCCCTGGGAGACAGCAGGCGAGTGCACTTTTGTTTTTTGCTTAATTTAGAAGACGACGGTCAATAAAACTATGCCTCCGCGAGCGAAAAACCACATCAAAACAGCCTGCCGCAACTGACAGCGGCGGGCGGCAGCTAGGCCGACGCCGCTGCCGTCCGCGATCGAGCGCGAGCACGCCGTAGAGTGAGAAAATTTTGCTAACACGATTGACATTGTACTCTTATGTCAGGCGTCGACATACGCAATCCGTTTTCTCGACACCCTCAATATTAAGAGCAAAGGTGGAAGCGAAGCAAGCCGGTTAAGTAAGACGGCCTCCAGTGCCACTGCTTATCTGCGAATGCATCGCAGGTGCCTTCGCATCGTGGTTCCCGATCTCGCGAGTGGTGTGGGTGCTTTTTTTTATTAGTGCCACACTGGAAGTATGAATTAGGAATTAGTTTGCATGATAAAATAATTGTAGCACATCTTTTTCATGCCACCGATAGCGGCGATACCAGCAAGTACATCGGCATCTTCGGACATGATGATGGGAGCGGTAAGAAACCGAGCAGCGGCACGACGTGGCCTGTCTCCCGTGCTGCTGCCACTATGGCTATACGGCCGTGCGATCGCCGGACCGGGCGGATGAGAAAAGTCTGCCGAGTTTAACGCACGCCGAACGCCCGATCCGGCGACCCCGTACGGCGAAACATCACCATTCCGGCTGCTACACAAGCGCGTAGGACGTCAAATCGGATGCAAAATCGTGCCGTGTGTCTCGCAGTTCATGCTCTCAAGCGTGAGCTGCTTCATGCATGGGAAATTCAATGCGGTGGAAGATTATCCTAGCCGGCAAGCGGCAGCAACCAGCGACAACACATGCGGCGATCGCTCCGTGTGTACGGGTGATCACCGCATCGACAGCCATATTGGATTTCTTGTGGCGCCCCCTATAGTTGCTGAAAGTTGCGAATACCGTTGCCGCTTTGGACACGAGCTGAAGAAAGAACCAAGGCGGCAATTAAATTTTCGATGGCTTCGCGAATTCAGATACGCTTATCATCGGGCACAAATCTCGGCATAATCATAAACATGCGCGATCCCAGTGGGTATTGTATAGTATCAGGGGCGTAGCCAGAAATTTTTTTCGTGGGGGGGGGGGGGAGGTGTCCAACTATAATTTATGTATGTTCGTGCGTGCGTTTGTATGTGTGCTTGTACATATACGCAAGCAAAATTGAAAATTTTCGGGGAGAGTTTGAACCGCCACCCCCCCCCCCTCCCTTTGGCTACGCCCCTGTATAGTATAATGCTGACCAAGCGAGCTGTAGAAACAACCGAAGCGACATTCGAATAAGCGAACACGGTGCGTGATCAGGCGTCGATATTATTCGAAATGAAACACGCCTCTGCAAGAAACATGCATGGTCGAAGAGGGCATGAAATATTTTTTTTGCGCGTATCATTATGCTGTCAAAGAGAGCTCTAAAAAAATCCAAAGTAACATTAAACTTGCGATCTAACGTTGTCATCACCCGATGCAAACCTGGGCAAAAGTGAAACTCCCACGAAACTGCACACTGCGCATTGCGATGCAGCCAGTGACTCAACAGGGCAGATGTAAATTTATGCTCTTCACACTGAGCTCATAATAAATTTAAAGCCGCACGACAGACTTGGCATCCAAGCAATCGAAAAGTTATCATTAGAAAACGCATGCTTTCTGGATGTTTGCTGACAGCTCCGAGTAGACACGACTGCCGCAGCGAATGTGCGTTTTACCGGTAAATATTTACAGAACTCGCGCAGTCACCTCGCTATTCATGGCAAACAAATGTGCCCGTTCAGCATTGGCACGCACGTAGCGCTGGCACAAACAGCATCGTCATTGACGACCTGCTCGGTCCCGAAAAGGTGGTCGATCAACCGTCCTCCTCTGGCGAGATTCCCACCGTGAGAACGTTTTTTCCATCTCTGGGATCTTTCTAAACCTTCAGAGCAAGCGACACGTGAAGCTGCACGTGCACGGCGAGCAGAGGACAGCGCGTGCAGGGTGCGTGAACGTGCTGAGACAGCGCTGTCAAAAGGCAGGTGCGGGGAGAGAAGCGACCGGTTTCTGCAAGAAAGGCGGCGAAACGCGTGCGACGCAGCGCCCCCTGGCCGAGCTTGGGCGGCCTATGCGGCTATGCAACACAGGTGATTACCAGGGACAGCGACGATATACTCTGGAAACCTTAAAGCGACAACTTTAAAGAACCCGTGTAGCAGAAAATACCGTGCCGACGTCGGCGCCGTTGTCGATGAGCGTTGTCGACGCTCGCCTTGGGATCGAGGGCACGCGGGTTTGAATCCCGCTTCGTCAAGAATTCTTTTTCGGTACAATCATTTCTTTATCTTCATTATTGGGATAGCAATTATATGGACCCTCTCGGCTGGTTTTTGCCGTCGCCGTCATGTCGCGGATATATATATGTATGTATATATAAATAAAAGCCACAAAGAGAAACGAATCAGAAGAAAAAATATCCGAGAGCGCGCCACCGGGATTCGAACCTGCGATCCCTCGCTCCACAGCGCGCTGCTTCAAGCAACTCGGCCAAGCGCCACCAGCTGCTTAGCATAACGGCGAGCTATTTATACACACCATTTAACGCTAACGGCACGCAGAGCTCGGAGGTGCTTCAGTGTGTGTAGTATCACCCGCGAGATTGCCGGAAGAGCGCGTTTTCAAGCAAGGCTCCTACATTTTCCTTCCGTTTGAAAGCTGCACTAAAAAGTGGCCCATTGCCGCTGAAACACGAAGTAACAACCGTAACTGTTAGTTTGCGCTCGTCTTGTGTGTTCCTGTGTGTACCTGTGCGTCCTTTTCGAGTGTCCTTCCTTGTGATTGAGCGGCGCGCTGTAAGTAGAGTCTTTTAGCAAGTTACGGAAATACGGTACGCAAATACGGTAAGGCAGTACGGTACCGCTCCTCCTTTCCCGGTCGTTGAGCGGCCAAAGCACAACCAGCGGGAAAGGAGGAATGCTACCGTACTGCCTTACCGTATTTGCGTACCGTATTTCCGTAACTTGCTAAAAGACTCTAGTGTCGAGTTGTGACCGTTGTTATTTCGCGGTCGTCCTGTGTGTGTACTTTTCGTCAGACCTTTGCGCTCGAGCGGCGCGTTGCAAGTATCGAGCTGCTTGCCGTTCTTGGTGTGATATTCTAATATGCTGCTATCGCATTCATTGCTTCGCCGTTGCGGCGAAACTGTGACTATTTTCAATCTTTCTTAATTTCTTTCCCTCTCTTTCTTTCTCTCTCTATGTACTCGTTCTCTCTCCCATCAGGGCAGTGGCGTAGCCAGAGGAGGTTGGGAGGGTTGAAATCCCCCCGAAATTTTTCGAATTTGCATGTGCATATATACACGCACACATACAAACACACGCACGAACATAAAAAAAGGATGGTTGAACCCCCCCCCCCCCCCGAAAAAAATTTCTCGCTACGCTTCTGCATCAGGGTTATTACAGGCCACGCCGTACAAATCGGTGCACGTGTTCTTGGAGCGAAGCAGGTGAAGAAGATGAAGAAGAGGACGGAGAGAGCGCGTGCCGGTTCACCACGATGGTAGTTATTGGACAAGACAGACATTTTATGCCGAGCTCGAACAGCTCGAATGCTCAAAACATCGCAATGCGTACCTAATTCAGTTGGTATCGGTAATTCGCTCTTCCGTCATTATGAAGCCTCCCCCTCCCCTCCCGACAATATAATGTTGACGGAAATTAATTACTAACATTTTATCACGGCATCACTCAATATCTAAATGCACTTCCATCACTTTCATAGTCAATGATGACGTGAACCAAACTGATAAACTGTAACGTAACTTGAATCACCTTTACGTTGTGACAAGTACATGCCTCGATCATAATATTTTCTTTACGTGCCTTCTCTTTTCCTGCCCTCCTCCTCCTCGGTCCTTTCTGTCCTCAATTCCCTTCCCCTATACAGAGTGGCATGCAGGCACCTGTAAATACGCCGGCAGAATTCTCCGTTTTTCATTAAAGAGCTTTCTCTCTCTCCCGCTCATGATAATTTTGCATGTATGCTCTCGGTTCTAAACGCAGTTACACACGCAGGCGGGAAAAACCCCTGCGGCCAATAACGACAGCATCACTGCTTCAGCTTTCCTCATTCTATGAATCATGCCATTTGCAATGCTTGCGGGAGTTCGGGTTTTGATACATGGCGAGTTCGGATTTTGATACATGGTGAATATGGGGAGTTTCGCAACTCGCATGATCGAAGAACTCAGACATAGGAAGACAGACACACTGACAGAGACACAGACACACACACACACAGAGATATAAGCACACACACAAAGACGGAACAAGGCAAACAGATACACACACAGGCAACCAGACAGACTGAGAGACACGCGCACAAAATTACACACGAAGCAACCGACAGACAAAAACAGACACATACGCACACAGAGAGACAAACACACCAGATAGACTTCCACACACACACAGACACACACAAAGAGACAGACTCAGAGAAAGACACACAGAGGGACAGAAACACAAAGATGTAACAAGACACATAGTGAGAGAGAGACACACACATACAGACAGACACACGCACGCACACCCACCCACAAAGAGACAGGGAGACACACAAACAGAGGCAGATAGACACACACAGAGACAGACACAGGAAGAGACACTGACAAACACACTTACACACAGACAACCAGAGAAGAACAGACAGACACAAACACACGCACACCGACAGTCGCACAAAGCGACAGGCAGGCAAAATCGCAGACACACACACAGAGACAAACACACCAGATAGATTTACGAACACAGACACACATACACAAAGAGACAAACAAAAACAGAGAAAGACACACACACAGAAGGAACAAGACACATAGTGAGAGAGAGACACAGACAGACAGACACGCGCACGTACACACACCCTCAAAGAGACAGGCAGACACAAATAGAGGCAGATAGACACACAGAGAGACAGACACAGAAAGAGACGCAGACGAACACACACACACACACACACACACAGACAACCAGAGACAGACCACCAGATAGATTTACGAACACACACACACGGACACACACACAGACACAAGGAAAGACACACACACACAGAGACAGGAACACACAGACGGAACAAGACACACTGAGAAAGAGACAGACAGACAGACAGACAGACAGACAGACAGACAGACAGACAAACACACACACACACACACATTGACACACCCACAAAGAGACAGGCAGACATACAGAGAGAGATATACAGAGACACACACAGTAAACCAGAGACAGACAGACGCACACACACAAACACACACACACACACACACGAACAGACACACAAAGCGACAGACAGACAAAAACACAGACACATAGAGAGAGAGAGAGAGACATAGACACCAGATAGATCTACAGACGCACACAGACACAGACACACACACACACAGAGACAGACAGAGAGAAAGACACACACGCAGAGATAGACAGAAACACACACATGGAACAAGACACATACTGAGAGAGAGACACAGACAAAAAACAAACACACACACACACAAACATACAATGACACACCCACCAAGAGACAAGCAGACACACAGACAGAGACAGATAGACATATGCAGAGACAGACACAGAAAGAAAGAGACACACACAAACACACACACAGAGACAGCAAGATGCAGACAGAGACGCACAGACAGACACACACACAAGGCGACAGACAGACAAAAAAACGCCAGGCCTGCGCGGAAACCGCAGCAAAGTCACAGCGAAAGCTGGAAGAGCGGCATTTCTAGAGCCCGTTATAAACGCTCTTGTGGCTACTAATACAAGTACATTAGCAACGTACCCACTATGCCACAAATCAATTTTTGGGAAGTTGGGAAGCGTCCACCACAACATTATTCGATATTCTGTGGAGAAGCGAGGTACCATCTGTAAGCGATTATGTGCATTTTGTTAAAACGACGGTTGACGAGGATGAAGAATTATGGCTGAGCCCTTCGTAATCGATTGAAAGCTTTAAGCGACCCACTAGTTACGTAATTCATACTGTATGACGCCCCGCCGTTATTTAACTGTTCCACCACGCTTTATAACATACGTTAACCGGAGAAACGGAGAGCGAGGGAGAGAGAAAGGGAGAATTAACTTTATTGAGAGCCTGAGGAAATGGATCATGGGGGCTTCCTTGGCAACCAATAGAAGTTCACCTGCGAGGAACCCACTACGCTATAAATCATAATTTATGCGAAGTAGGGAAGCAGCCACCATGCAATTTTTCGTCATTCTGCGGAGAACCGTGGTACTCGCAAAACACCTGTAAGGCATTATGTGCACTTTGTTGATGCTGTGCCTTATGACGGTGAAGAATTATCGCAGAGGGCTTTGTAATGGGTTGGAAGCATTCAACAACCCACTAATTGCGCAATTCGCATTGTGTGACGCCCGGTTACAGAATTCACGTTTGTGTGACGACTGGTTGTTATTTTACTCTTCTACCACACTACATTACACATGTTGATGTGCTTCCTTGCCGACATGAAGCCTGTATAGGGTCTGTTTGCAACGCAGTTTCAAGCACCAGCATGGCTCTGAGGTAGAACACTGGGCTCCCACGCCAAGGGCCAAGGTTCGAATCTCGTTCCATCCTAAAAATTTTCCCTTATTTCCTTTTTTTTTCTTATTTCGTGCGATAGCGGTTTGCGGACACCGGCCGCGGCGGCGGACAACTACGGCCGTTGAAATGATCTCATAACATCTTTCGCTGTAAAACACACTGACACGAACAGAGACAAACACACCAGACAGATTTGCAAACACGCACACACAGACACAAACAAAGAGACAAACAGACACAGAGGAAGGCACACACAGAGATAGACAGAAACAAACAGACGGAACAAGACACACACTGAGAGAGAGACACACAGAGAAACAAACAAACACACACACACAAAGAGACGGGCAACACAGACAGAGAGAGATACACCGTGACAGAGACAGACAAACAGACAAACACACACACACACACACACACACACACACACACACACACACACACGCAGTTCTTCCGTTATACCAGTTGCATGAATGCCTGCCTATGGACGATTGTGCAGGGGAATCTGAGGGATGGATGGACGCTGTGAGCGTCACCTTTATAACGGGGTGGTGACTTGTGCGCCACTAGGCTCGACAAAAAAAGAGCTTTTTTTTTTAAGTTGGCCTATTTCATTGTCTACTTCGAATTTATCGATCTTAGCATATAAATAATATTACAGTTGAGCTCTCTGCCCCTAACAGCAGAATCACCTTGTGTTTCCCAGTATTTATTTTTGTCTTTTCTGTCTACTTTTCTGCCAGCAGTACTCTAAACGTCTCTTAGCTTTCCATTGTTGTTCCTAAAACATAAGGCTTGATGCAGGGTCGTGCCGAATCGTACAACAGGGTGGATATCTCTACATTCAGTCAACACATGCTGTGTCGCGTCCTTTGTGTTCCGACAGCATGTACATTTTTCATCTTTTTTACGCAATCTCGCTTTAAACCTACGCCTTCTAAGGCAATCCGACCTCGTTTCAAACAGTAAAGAGCTTCCCCTTGAATTATCACAAACTGCCTCCCTCCTTATTTCGATTTTGCCCTTTCGCTTCTTACTCAGGGAGGGTTTTTTTTCAACAGGAAAGTGTTTTATGACGGGTCCACCACGACTCCGACTGACGTATTTCCTTCACGGACATGACGTAGTTAAATATATATACTAACAGTGGGCAAAGAAATAAAACAGAAGAAAACGTTCCGTCACCGGGAATCGAACTTACGACCCCTCACATCGCAGCGCTCAGCGCGAAACGATTCGGCCACAGACGGTACTTCTTCGCAATGCTAACGGCGAGCAATTTACATACACCATTTGCCGGTGGCGGTACTCAGAGATCAGTGTTACAGCGTGTTTTCGTTATCACTAGCGAGATGGCGCGAAGGGCTCGAAGAGCGCGCTTTAAAGGTCGTCGCCGTTGCGTGGAACGCCCGCCTATACAGGGCGTGGTCGCATGGCTCCCTGCAGAGGCCGCTTTTGCGAAAGGAGCGCGGTGCTCACGCAGAAATAAGTTACAAGTGTGACAGTTAGCTCGCTCTCATTCTGTGTATGTTCGTTCCGCGCGTCCTTTCTTCTTGAGCAGCGCGCTGCAAGTTTCGAGCTGCTTGCCATTCTTCGCGTGACATTACAATTTGTTTCTGCAGCATTCACTCCTTCGCCCTTGAGGCGAAAGAATGCGCGACAAACGCTCAACTACGTCTGTGAAGACACATTTCACTTTAGTGTTACACCGATTCCTGTGAAAGAAGGATCAGCCATGTTTTTCCCTTCTATGTTCCGTCACAAGCATCGGGACGATGCTTTTTCAGAGGGGGGCAATGCCACACCCGCTTCCTGTTTTATTTCTTTAGATCGCTCCTACCCAATAAATCCACTCCGCCTCTGACTTTTTGCCTAACGCTCGTTGCCATATCGCTTACACTGGCAGCGGTGTACTGGATGTTGAGTCTGCTAGTTCCTTTGACAGCAAAGCTGCCTAAGCTGGCCGTGATTCGTCTGTCGGAAACAGAAATGATCATCATCATTAACCACCACGCGCTCGCTTTGTCCTCTTCCTCAACTTCGTCCTCTTCTGCTTAGTTCCCAGAACGCGGGCGCCGATTTCTCCAGCGTGGACTGCAATAACCCTGATGAGTGAGAGAAGGAGTCCACAGAGAGAGACGTATAGAGAAGGGGAAATCCTTGGCGAAAAACGAAATTTTTCACGAGGCGGAAATCGAACCCGCGTACCCTCGGTCCGAAGGTGAGCGTCCCAACCACTCGGCTATCCAGGCACGCTTGCAGAGCCTAGCATAGCCTTGTAAGTATAGTGTAGCAAGGGGGTGGGAAGTGGGCGTGAGGAGGAGGGAAGTGAGGACGGGAGAGTAAAGCATAGCATAGAGAGAAGGAGAGTCATGGAGAGAAAGAAATGCAGAAAGAGAAAGAAAGAGAGTGAGAGAGAAAAGGATAGAAACAGGGAGGAAGCAAGCGAGAAATGAAGAGAGAGCAAGGAATGAAAGATAGAAGTGGCAAGAAAGAGAATTGAGAGAGAGGGGGTAAGCAGAAATAAACAGTGAAAAAAGACAGAAAACAGAGACAAGAGAGGAGAAGAAAGAAGTAGACGAGGAAAGAGAAAGTTTGCAATACTTAGCAAAACAGCAAAAGCCAGAACCACAATGGTGCCCATTAGCTCCGCTGTCTCTTTAGCATCGCGCCTCCACTGCAAGCTATGCTAATTTTCTCTCCAGTGTGAGTCAACGCTATTCCTGTAGATATACCGGGACATCATCCGAGTCTGCCCATCTTATCTCTGTGATATTGCGTAGGCTCTCTTCGAATCTCAGTTTGCTCTGAGCTTCCCTCACCTCAAAACTTGTCCATCCCAACTGCAATTAAACTTTGGAGCGGGATATATCGGGGCACACACATGCCAGCATTCTTCCAAGTGGAGCTGTGTAGAAACGCGACTGCCTCCAACCTTTTAATACAAACATGCCCGCTTGCTGTACACATTAAAAGAGCCTTATTCACTCTTTGTTAATCGGGCGGCTGACAGCGACTAATTATTGTCGCACTTCGTCTTCCCCTGGATAAAAAGAATATTCGCCAAGGTGGCTTTCCCGTAGCTCCCAGTGCTGAATTTTAAGAAAACCATAAAGCTTAATTTTGAACACGCTGTATAATCAACAGACTCTACCACGCCACATAGTTTCAAGCTATTTCTATTCTGTGTGCACAACAGCTATTATTACGTGCACACAAGCGATCGGTGTACGTGCATGCCACAGCCGCGTGGTGGCGTATACAAAAGAAACCAAAAAACCAAGCTGGACAAAAGAAACACTACAAAGTAATAAGCACAAATATCTCAAGTTTTACGCTGATAGCTTATGTGCTGATGAAGCTACTGATAAAGGCAAGTTCAAAGCATGCAAAAACACTTATCTGCCGCTGTCGGTCCGGAGCTTCCGAAACAAACTCCTTTCACCACCTTGCCCCGATTCTGCGGGGTGCCTGCAGTTTGTCCCGCCATCTGGAAGCAACAATACAAACCTACAATTACCATGAGCTTCCTATATTCACCTAGAGGCAAAACTGTCGCTGCGACACTGTTGTACGTAAAGACGCTGTATCTTTTAAGAGTGGCGAAATTATTTGGTCCAGCCGACGTGCCCTGCGATGGCCGGTGGCGACACCTGAACTTTTCCCCTTAGTGCGGTGGTACACGGCCGCTGATTTTCGCCCAACCGCTCTCTTCCCCACAAGCGTTTGTCTCAAAGCGGTGTACTTTTGTTGTTGCTTTTGTGTTTGGGATACTATATTTGGCTTCTTGGGTATTTTTAAATGCGAAGCATTTCTTAACGAACGAAAGGCACTCTGCACGTTCCTTTCTTTCTTTCTATCTATCTATCTATCTATCTATCTATCTATCTATCTATCTATCTATCTATCTATCTATCTATCTATCTATCTATCTATCTATCTATCTATCTATCCGTTTAGGTGAGGGCGCTCTTGCGGTCGTCTGCTTAAGTTGGTACCAAAACTGACATAGCTGGACATGAATATATGACGAACACAATTTTCTGGTCATGGCGAAAATAACGTGAATATCGTGTCGCACACGTCATGAAATCCTTAGAACCAGGAACGTGTGCCCCATATCTGCACATCATGGCCCGTGGTATGGGCCAGAGGTGATTCAAAGTGTATACCAGGGACAACGACAATATACTCTGGAAACCTTAACGCGACAGCTTTAACGAAACCGTGTAGCCGAAAATACCGTGCCGACGTCGGCGCCGTCTTCGATGAGTGTTGTGGATGCTCGCCTTGGATCGAGGGTTCGAATCCCGCCTTATCTAGAATTCTTTTTGGGCACCATATTTTCTTTCTCTTTTTTTTCAATCTTTCTTAATTTTTTCCCTCTCTTTCTTTCTCTTTCTATGTACTCGTTCTCTCTCCCATCAGGGTTATTACAGGCCACGCCGGAGAAATCGGCGCACGTGTTCTTGGAGCGAAGCAGGTGAAGAAGATGAAGAAGAGGACGGAGAGAGCGCGTGCCGGTTCACCACGATGTTAGTTACTGGTCAAGACAGACATTTTATGCCGAGCTCGAACAGCTCGAATGTTCAAAAACATCGCAATGCGTACCTACTTCAGTTGGTATCGGTAATTCGCTCTTCCGTCATTATGAAGCCTCCCCCCCCCCTTCCCGACAACATAATCCCTACGCACATTAATTATTAACATTTTATCACGACATCACACAATACCAATATGCATTTCCATCACTATCATAGTCAATCATGACGTGAACCGAACTGATATACTGTAACGTAACTTACATCACCATTACGTTGTGACAAGTACATCCCACGATCATAATATTTTCTTTTAAATGCGATGGATATCTCAGCGAACTTCTGCGACTTTGAGCGTATCTATCTGTCTAGCCTCTTAGGACTTTGAGCTCTCCAGGCCGTTTCGTTTATCGGATGTATACCATGTCCATGCATGCATGTCATGAACAGCATGATATACCTTCAACGGCCTTGGGGCTCTTGCGGTCGTTCCGTTAGTTTAATATGTGAGAACATTGATGACAAACATAATGACAGGTCCTAATGTGCAAATCATGACACGCATGTGATGTGGAGCATGATTTACCTGACATGATCTCGGGCCGCTCGCGGCGGTTTAAATGAATGTATATATACGACAACTGGCACGACGAGACACTTCTGTAGGACGAACATAACCGACACTTGCTCACATGAAAATTATGGCGTGCATGTCATGTAAGAGATCATTTACATGCCATGCTCATGCCGCATTCGCGGCCGTTTCGCTAGATTGATATACACCAAAATTGGTACTGCGCGATGTCACTGTATGACACTAACATGAAAACCATGACATGCATGTCATGTATGTCATGATTAACCTGCCACGCTCATGCTGATTTTGCGGCCGTTTCGCTTGCTTGATATACACCAAAATTGGCATTGCGCGACCCGACCGTATCATGAACGTCAATGAGAGGTGGTAACATGGAAATCATGACATGCAAGTCATGTACGACATGATTTGTTCATGGTGCACTCGCGGCCGTTTCGCTAGATTGATATACACCAAAACTGGCATTGCGCGATGTTACTGCACGGAGAACATGAATAACTGTTGGTAACATGAAAACCATGACATGCATGTCATGTATGTCATGCTTCACATGCCACACTCATGATGAATTCGCGGCCGTTTCGCTTGCTTGATATACACCAAAATTGGTATTGCGCGACGCGACTGCATGACGAACGTAAACTAGAGGTGGTAACATGAAAATAGTGACATGCAAGTCATGTACGACATGATTTGCTCATGGTGCATTCGGGGCCGTTTGGCTAGCTTGATATACACCAAAATTGGTATTGCGCGACGCGACTGTATGACAACCACAAATGCCAGGTGGGATCTTGAAAATCATGATATGCATACCATTTACGGTATGATTTACATGCCAAACTCATTCTCCGATCGCGGTCGTTTTGCTAGATTGATATACAACAAAATTTGTTTTGCGCGATGCGACTGTATGACGAATATAAGTGACAGGTGGTAATATGAAAACCATGATATGCATGTCATGTGTGCCATGATTTACATGACACTGTCATGGCGGGCTTCCGGTCGTTTTGTTAACTGGATACATACCAAAACTGGTATGGCATGACACGAGTGCGTGATGAACATAAACGACAGGTCATGAATTGTACATACCGGAATATACGTCTCATTAGCATGGCATATACCAGATTGTGGATGCATGCGTGCATGGCAAACATGCGATACACGGTGAACTAGATGGCATGGCATGAATGATTTGATTTGGCTCAAAGTCAAACAAGGCGATGTATGCAGCTCTTTGCTGGCTGCTTCGCATTACATCGATTCCCACAGTGCGTGGGATCTGCGGATTTTTTTTTGTGCCTTCTCTTTCCCTGCCCTCCTCCTCCTAGGTCCTTTCTGTCCTCAGTGCCCTACCCCACCCCTATGCAGAGTGGCATGCAGGCGCCTTTAAATACGCTGGCAGAATTCTCCGTTTTTCATTAAAGAGCTTTCTCTCTCTCCCTCTCATGATAATTTTGCATGTATGCTCTCGGTTCTAATCGCAGTTACACCAGCGAAGGCGGGGAGAATCCCTGCGACCAATAACGACAGCATCACTGCTTCATCTTTCCTCATTCTATGAATCATGACATTTGCAATGCTTGCGGGAGTTCGGGTTTTGATACATGGGGCCTACGGGGAGTTTCGCAACTCGCATGATCAGAACTCTGATACAGAAAGACAGACTCATTCAAAGAGAGACAGCCAGACATATACAGAGACACAGACAAACAGACAGATATACAGAGACACACACAAAGAGACAGATGGACAGAGAGAGAGATACGCACAAACACACAAACACACAGATACACATAAAGACGGAACGAAACACACACACACACAAACAACCAGCCGCAGACGCAGACAGACACACACACACACACATACAAATATACACACAAAGCGACAGACAGACAGAAACACAGACACACACACAGGCAGAGATAAACACGCTAGGTAGATTTATCCACACACACACAGACACACACACACAAGGAGACAAATAGACACAGAGAAAGACACACACAGAAATAGACAGAAACACACAGATGGAACAAGACACATAGTGAGAGACACATACAGACAGACAAACGAACACACACACGCACACAATGACACACACGCAGAGACAGGCAGACATAGACAGAGACAGATAGAAACACACAGAGACAGACACAGAAAGTGGCACAAACACCCACACAGGCAACCAGAGACAGACAGACGCACAAAGCGACAGACAAAAACACAGACTCACACACAGACAGAGACAAACACACCAGATTAATTTACAAACACACACACAGACATACACACAAAGAGACAAATAGGCACAGAGAAAGACACACACAGATGGAACAAGACACATACTGAGAGAGAGACAAACAAACACACACACATTGAAACGCTCACAAAGAGACACGCAGACAGAGAGACACACACACGGACAGACACATAGAAAGAGACACACACATACACACACGCACAAAGACAGGCGAACACACACGCACACACAGACAGACGAACGCACAAACCCACATACACACAAACAAAGACGAACAGACATAGAGAAAGACACACACAGATATGGATAGAGACACGCACAAAGACGAACACACACACGCACACACAAAGATAGACGAACGCACATACACACACGCACACAAAGAGACAAATAGACAGAGAAAGACACAACAGAGATAGAGAAACCCACAGACAGACGAACACACCCACGCACACACAAAGACAAAGGAACGCACACACAAAGACAGACGAACGCGCACACACACATACACACAAAAACAGAGACGAACAGACATAGAGAAAGACACACGCAGATAGACAGAGGCACACACAAAGACAGACGAACACACCACGCACACACAGACATATGAACGCACACAGACACACAAACACACACACCCAAAGAGACAAACAGACATAGAGAAAGACACACACAAAGATAGAGACACGCACAAAGACAGACGAACACACACACGCACACACAAAGACAGACGAACGCACAGACACACATACACACACAAGAGACATAGAGAATGCACACACAGTGATAGAAAGAGACACGCACAAAGACAGACGAACACACACACGCACATACACAGAGACAAACAGACATAGAGAAAGACACACAGAGATAGACAGAGACACAGACAAACAACACACACAGACAGACAACCAGACACAGACAAACAGACAGAGGGCACACACACACACAGATAGACAGACAAAGCGACAGACAGACAAAACGCAGACACACACACAGAGGAAAACACGCCAGACAGACTTACAAAGACACACACACATAGACACACATACAGAGACAGACACCGAGAGTGACACACAGATAGATAGACAGAAACACACAGACGGAACAAGACACACACTGAGAGACACGAAGACAAACAAACACACTCACACAGAAAGAGACAGACACAGAGGGATAGACACACACAGAGACAGACACAGAGAGAAGAGAGAGAGACCAGAGTTCTTCCGTTATACCAGTTGCAATAGTGCCTGCCCATGGACGATTCTGCAGGGGATGGATGGATCCTGTGAGCGTTATCTTTATAATGGGTCGGTCGCGCCATTAGGCTCGACAAAAGAAAAGAATTTTTTTTAAGTTGGGCTAATTTGTCTACTTCGAATTCCTCGATATTAGCATAAGAAAAAAGAACAAATTCATGGCGTTCTTTCTGTGTCTTCTTGTTTCTTCGCAGTTACAACCTTGCGCCACGTATTTCAAGTAATCACAGTTCGCCTCTCCACCCCTTACAGCAGAATCACCTTGTGTTTCCCACTATTTATTTTGTCTTTTCTGTCTACTTTTCTGCCGCCAATACTCTAACCGTCTCTTATTTCTATAGCGCACGTGTTCTGCATCCATTGTTGTTCCTAAAACACAAGGCTTCACGTAGGGTCGTGCCCAAGCGTACAACAGGGTGGATATCTCCACATTCAGTCAACACATGCTGTGTCGCGTCCTTTGCGTTCCGACAGCATGTACATTTTTCATCTTTTTTACGCAATCTCGTTTTAAAACTACGCCGTCTAAGGCAATCCGACCTCGTTTCAAACAGTAAAGGGCTTCCCCTTGAATTATCATAAACTGCCTCCCTTCTTATTTCGATTTTGCCCTTCCGGTACTTACTCAGGGAGGGTTTTTTTTGTTTCTTCCATCGCTCCTATCCAATATATCGACTCCGCCTCTCTGACTTTTTGCTTAACGCTCGTTGCCATATAGCTTACACTGTGAGCGGTGTACTTAATGTTGAGTCTGCTAAAGAAAGACAAAAGATAGAGCGAATTTATTAGAAGCCAGAGAGGTCGGCCAGGAGCTTGCTAGTTCCTTTAACACCGAAGTTGCCTTAGCTGACCGTGATTTGTCTGTTGGAAACAGAAATAATCATCATCATTAACCACCACGCGCTCGCTTCGTCCTCTTCCTCAACTTCGTCCTCTTCTGCTTAGTCTCCCAGAACGCGGGCGCCGATTTCTCCAGCGTGGACTGCAATAACCCTGATGAGTGAGAGAAGGAGTCCACAGAGAGAGACGTATAGAGAAGGGGAAATCCTTGGCGAAAAAAGAAATTTTTCACGAGGCGGAAATCGAACCCGCGTACCCTCGGTCCGAAGGCGAGCGTCCCAACCACTCGGCTATCCAGGCACGCTTGCAGAGCCTAGCATAGCCTTGTATAGTATAGTGTAGCAAGGGGGTGGGAAGTGGGCGTGAGGAGGAGGGAAGTGAGGACGGGAGAGTAAAGCATAGCATAGAGAGAAGGAGAGTCATGGAGAGAAAGAAATGCAGAAAGAGAAAGAAAGAGAGTGAGAGAGAAAAGGATAGAAACAGGGAGGAAGCAAGCGAGAAATGAAAAGAGAGCAAGGAATGAAAGATAGAAGTGGCAAGAAAGAGAATTGAGAGAGAGGGGGTAAGCAGAAATAAACAGTGTAAAACGACAGAAAAACAGAGACACGAGAGAAGAAGAAAGACGTAGAGGAGGAATGAGAAAGTTTGCAATACTTAGCAAAACAGCAAAAGCCAGAACCACAATGGTGCCCATTAGCTCCGCTGTCTCTTTAGCATCGCGCCTGCACTGCAAGCTATGCTAATTTTCTCTCCAGTGTGAGTCAACGCTATTCCTGTAGATATACCGGGACATCATCCGAGTCTGCCCATCTTATCTTTGTGATATTGCGTAGGCTCTCTTCGAATCTCAGTTTGCTCTGAGCTTCCCTCACCTCAAAACTTGTCCATCCCAATGCAATTAAACTTTGGAGCGGGATATATCGGGGCACACACATGCCAGCATTCTTCCAAGTGGAGCTGTGTAGAAACGCGACTGCCTCCAACCTTTTAATACAAACATGCCCGCTTGCTGTACATATTAAAAGAGCCTTATTCAACCTTTGTTAATCGGGCGGATGACAGCGGCAATTATTGTCGCACTTCGTCTTCCCCTGGATAAAAAAAATATTCGCCAAGGTGGCTTTCCCGTAGCTCCCAGTGCTGAATTTTAAGAAAACCATAAAGCTTAATTTTGAACACGCTGTATAATCAACAGACTCTACCACGCCACATAGTTTCAGCTATTTCTATTCTGTGTGCACAACAGCTATTATTACGTGCACACAAGCGATCGGTGTACGTGCATGCCACAGCCGCGTGGTGGCGTATACAAAAGAAACCAAAAAACCAAGCTGGACAAAAGAAACACTACAAAGTAATAAGCACAAATATCTCAAGTTTTACGCTGATAGCTTATGTGCTGATGAAGCTACTGATAACTTAGGCAAGTTCATAGCATGCAAAAACACTTATATGCCGCTGTCATTCCGGAGCCCTCTCAAAAAACACACATCCTTTCACCGCCTTGCCCCGATTCTGCGGGGGCCCGCAGTTTGTGGCGCCATCTGGGAGCAACAATACAAAACCTACAATTACTGTGAGTTTCCTATAATCACCTAGAGGGAAAACTGGCGCTGCGACACTGTTGTACGTAAAGCCCCTGCATCACTTAAAAGTAGCAAAATTATTTCGTCCAGCCGTCGCGCCCTGCGATGGCCGGTTGGCGACACGTGAACTCGGTTTCGCGCGGTGGTACACGGCCGCTGATGTTCACCCAACCGTTCTCATCCCCACAAGCGTTTGCGTCAAAGCAGTGTCCCTTTGCTGTTGCTGTTGTTTTGGGGATGCTGCTATTTGGCTTCTTAGGTATTTTAAATGCGAAGCATTTCTTAGCGAACCATAGGCACTCTGACTGTTTCTGCCTGCATGCCTGTCTGCCTCTCCGCCGGCCCGCCCGCTTGCCCTTCCGTCTGTCTGTATTCTCAGTTGAAATGAGAAAAACCAACCTTTTTCACATAGCCTGTAATTTTATTTGAATTTCAGGAAGCGGCCGAGACCTTGGCTTTTACATCTCCTGAAGTTTTGCAATCACTGCTCCTAGCTTGGCCATATTAAAAATAAAAATATTTTGATCTATAGAAGTTCTGTTGCGTACAATCATATCCTTTTTTTTTCTCGGTAGCTAATGAGTTAGTGACGTCTGGTTTACTAAAAACCAACGAGGCTCTCAGTTTGATAGTGAACCTGCGTTTTACAGCAGTCTTACTGCATAGAAAATTTTACTTGCCAGTTTTTGCAATACCGAGTTTACAAGGTGTGCGTTATCGTTAAATTAATCTGCGCGAGAGACAAAAGACCGCGCACCACGTGATAAAAGTCCGCTACCACAGCCGAGGCGGCCCGTCTGCGTCGCGCTCGTTATTTATTTTGTGCTGAAAACGAATTGAAACACTCGTTAGGACACCTCAAGCACGAGGGTATCCACGGTAGAGGCCGTGTCCGGCTTGGACCCGGCTCTTCTTCAAGCTTACCCGCCCGAACCCGGCCCGGCGACTCAAAGCGAGGCCCGTGCCCTGCCCGAACCCGAGAAAAAATGTCACCTACCCCGCCCGGCCCGACCGCAAATCGAGCCCGAGCCAGTAATATATTAGTGGTGTTGCCCGAAGATGGAATCGACAGCAAGTCGTTTTAAGTAGCAAATGTCTACGCTTTGTTGGCGCATGCTCTGCTAACAATTATGCTGTACCCTTCGGTAATTCTTTGTACAAAAGGGTATCACGGTGGAAACAGCTGAGCGGACGTACTCAGTACGATGAACGTTTTGTTCGGTAGCGGTAGACTGTACATATTTTTTCTGTGAATACACTGGGAATCATCAAGAGAGTTTTGTAGCGGATATTGCAGCAAAAAAAAGTGGTTTGCAGCATGAGATTCAACAGGGAGCGCGATAAATACAGAGCGGGCAGAGAACAGAACCATTTGTTCCCTTTCTGTTTTTATTGCGCTCTCTAATGAAATTTAAGTCATGCTCTACCCACAAACCCAATCGTGCACCCTTTTGGGTACGTAGCATCTGTCTTCAGCATAGTAGTACCTTGCCTCATCAAGCGAAATAGAGGGGGAAAAATCAAGGACCTTTGTAGTAAGTACACCAATCTACATAAAAATTATGATAAAGTGGTGCACTCCGTGTACTTTTCGAAATACGTATAAACAGCCGAAAGGAAGAAAAAAACTATTTGTCATAGCATTCATTTCGTACATCACACCACTGTTAGTATACACAATCTATACGCTTTATGTGACATAGTTTGCCGTTCATTTCTTCCCATGTTATTGTGAAAAAAAAACCAAGTTAACTAGAGATTCCGGCTTTTAGCACGCCATGCGCTGCTGCATGACATATCTTGGCGTGCTAGAGTTTCTTGCATTCTTTGCGCTAGATGCAGGGGAGCACATCTGCCTTGCGCGTTGTGAAGGCGTCGGCAGTCGTTGTTCTTAGACTTCCAGCTCTGGAGCAAATTTCCGAGTGTCTTCGTGGACCTCTGCAGAATGAGCATAGCTGTCCGGCTCATTCCTTCATTTCTCTCGTTCCCGAACGTCGTGCCGCTCTTCAATAGCATCTACGAACTCCTCTTTTAGAGCTTTTCCTTGCATGTTTCAGCAGTGTATCATGCACCGTTTGTACCGTGCTCTTTTGTTTTTTTTCTTTTGTTTTCATATTTTAATGGTGCGTGCCTTCCTAACGATGTTGTACCGGTACAGGCACGTAGCCAGGATTTTTTTTTCGGGGGGGGCCCAAGGCCTAATTATTCGAAAGAAAATCTTTTCATGGCAAAAAGAAAAAAATGCCTGGGAACATAAAAGGCTGGACGAATTTCGCCCCCCCCCCCCTTGCCTACGTGCCTGTACCGATAGAAGGTGGCGATTGGGCTGTATACGTGGGTAGGACTGGCAGGAAGTGGACGAGGAGATTTCGATCGGGGGTTCGTTCCAGTTTGGTAATAAAGGCGCGAATAAGCTTCTCGACACTTACTCATTGGATGCATATGGTTCGAGGTAAGGGGACCTCATCCGACATGGAATTCGTAATTGTCCTTTTTCAAGTCAGATATTTCGTCAAGCGAATGTAATTTGCCCTACGCCTTGTTTAATGACCTATACAATTCCTTCGCATTGCAGCGCTGTGCGGCAGTATCATGCAGCTCTCGCACCCTAAAGCGGAACAAGCTCAGATGTTAACAATGTGGACACACGAAGCAGGCTGTGCATGTTCATGTCGCGTCACGTGACTAATGAGAGCAGTGACGGAGCCTTGAAAAAAAGAATGTTTCTTTAAGCGATTCTGTGTAACGAGACTACGCCCTGTCTTTTCGTCTGAGTGGACCGCTGGAACTTCCAAGAGCGTTTCCCCGCTCTGGAGCTCTGTGATCGCTCTTGTGATGACAAGTTATACGTATACATTTATTATATTACATTTATTACTGCGATGACAACATAGCATTTGGGATATAAAATAATAACCAATGCAACTAAAGCACAGAATGGCGAGGTGTTAACTATATAAGCGTCAGGGCTATTTACTTTTAACTCGACCGTTTCAGATCAACCAAGTAGCCCCATATGCAGGAAGCAAAAGAATTTCAGTACTTTTCCCTCATAAAACTTCTCCGAATAGCTTGCCCCACATAAAAGAAAAACGTTTTTCTATTCGAGATAATATATGCACGAAGTATGTAAAACAATCTTAAAGGGACACTAAAGAGAAAAACAATTTTTCTATTACCACAACCTTACTCCTTCGCAATTACTAAATCACCACACTCGCCGCGGCAAGACTGTTGGTAAGCGAGAAAACGCGCAAAAAGAAAATTCGGCTGGGGACGCCACCTTGAATTTCGCGCACCAAACGCCGTGACGTCACAGATTTTGACGGCGTATACTAGGGCCTACGTAGTTCCCAATCGGTAGATCTTTGAACGGGCCATAGACTTAACACACTAAACTTTAGGAAATTCCGTTGTGCCAATGTCCCTAAAATACGACAAATCCGTGCCGGCACGCGCGGAGATTTCGGCGCGAAATTTAAAAATGAAACTTTGACCTTGATTTTCTCCTCTACTAATAAGCTTATGATGGCGAAATTTTGACATTAGAATTCTCAGAGTACACTCTACCAGTTTAAACCAATTCATTGTCTCACTTTAACTGAGCAAGGTCGAAGCCCGGCCCGACCCGAGCCCGCCACCTCAAACCCGGGCCCAACACTAAGCCCCGAGCTTCAGACCCGAGCCCGGCCCGGGTCTGCCATGAAAACTTACCCGGCCCGGCCGACGAGCCGGGCGGGCCCGAGCCCGTGCAGTGCTCTAATCCACGGTGCACGCGACCTCTGGCACTATGCAGTCTCCACCTCGAATCGCGAATATACCATTCGCGATTGGAATGATTC
This sequence comes from Rhipicephalus sanguineus, assembly GCF_013339695.2. Lineage (NCBI taxonomy): Eukaryota > Metazoa > Arthropoda > Arachnida > Ixodida > Ixodidae > Rhipicephalus > Rhipicephalus sanguineus. The sequence continues at coordinate 129,640,001 of NC_051186.1, read as the reverse complement.
GTGCACTCACTGTTCGAGTGTTCGCGCACCCTAATAAAAAGTAATCGTAGCAGAACGCAATGTTTCTCAAGAAACTGGGATTCGCCACACTGGCGACTCCAAATACAATTTCATGCAGAAAAACACGCGCTCTCGAACGTTAACCGTTTGTATCAAACCACGAGGCAAATACAACGCATGCGCGGGATCGATCGACCCGTAAAATGAAGCAATAGGTTACAATTAGGGGTGTGCGAATATTCGAAAGTTTCGAATATTCGTCGAATATTACATTTAAAATATTCGTATTCGATTCGAAAATCGTGTATTCGAAATGTTTCGAATATTCGATAACTTCGAATATTCGAAAAATTCGAATATGCGATTCGATTATCATGCATAAAATCACTCGTCTTCCACATTTGTGCTGCGTTCGTATAGCTAAAAACGTTGCCGAGAGGAGCGATACACATCGTAAGTACACGGAGGCCGATATCTGCCTGCGACGAGCGCCCCAATACGTATGATTTATTGCTGGTGCATCTCCGACGTGCAGCGCTGTTGGCGATCATGTAACCGTACATTTTCAATATTATGCGGCCGTAACGTGCCGAACTACCACTCGTTCACTATGCGGGACCACTTCTGAAGAAAGACAGTGACCCATGTGACTGGTGGCGGACTGTGGGCACCTTCAGATACCCCAGTCTGACATAGCTTTGCCCCATGTACCTCCCTATACCAGCCACTTCTGTTCCAAGCGAGCGTGCCTTTTCAGTGGCAGGGGGGGGGGGGGATTGTCTCTGTTAGAAGGGAGCGCCTGCTGCCTGATCATGTGGAGCAACTCATATTTCCTCATGATAACATCTAGTCATTACTTTCATTGTGCCGTGATATTTGCTTGTGTTGTGATGTGCATTGTGCTAGCCTGGACATTGTGTTCTGGAGATGTATGTTATGTTGCCAGTCAGGCTGTTAATGTTTTTTTTTTTAATATATATATAGCTACATGTTAAATAAAATATTGTTACTGTGGAGGCATTTTTCCTTTGATATTCGATATTCGATTCGATATTCGAAGGTAGATATTCGTATTCGATTCGTATTCGAAAAATTTGATATTCGCACACCCCTAGTTACAATAGGTTGTGTTGTGGACGCGAGGCGCGCTTCATCGAAAGCTTTTCTTGTCTCCACGGTTGCGCACGACGGACCGCCAGCAAAGTACGACAAGCAGGCAAACGAGCCGTGAGGCTCGAAAACGCATGAAGTAGCAATCGAAAACTTCGATAACGGCGAGCACAATTTGTTAGGCCGCTTCGTCAAATACGCCATGCACGTCTGCAGACCACTATGGCCGCATACATTTCGCGCTGTCGCTAATTTTGGCCATGGCCTCCGAGATCGGGCGGCGCACAGCGTCTCGGAGGTCAAGTTTTGGCGCATTTAGTAGCAAAGTCGTGCTTTTTTAAAAAGGATGGCGCATAAATCCTCGTTTGGCGCATGTTGCGCAAGAGCGGGAGCACTGAAAAGAACACATTTCAAGCAGGCGCGCACATACTTTGAGTTGAACAAGGCGGCACATATACACTTTACATTCATTATACAAACACCATTAAGATGGGAAAAACAGTAGTAAAGGGAATGTTAGAAGGTTTAGCACCCGAGAGAAGCACAGAAAAATAGTAGATAAATTGAGTATTCACTACACAACAAATCCAATAACTCATATAAAAGCTACACGTCGGGTCTATTCTGTGCAGCGGGAACTAACCAGGCAAGATGAAGCGCGCATTCAGCGGCTGAGACTCGACGTTGCCTATACGAAATACTTCAAGCACACGATCAGGCAGTTGGGATCACCCACGTGCACGACATGTAATACTCGGGAAGACTTAAAGCACGTACTCAGCGACTGTTCTCGTTACGACGCCGAACGAGAGATTCTGAAGGCAGAACTTCATTTGCAACGCGCTCTAGCTTGAAGCTGCGGCACCTTCTCGGCCCGTGGCAAGACAGCGGTTGTGTGATGCGCAACACAAAAGCGCTGTTGGCGTTCTTGACGAACACTGAGCTTAACCAAAGCTTGTGAATGACTCTTTATGTATATATGTGCGTTTGTGACTATACGTAGTCTTTGTGTGTATTATATGCGATCATTGTATATACCATAGTCATAACCATGGGCGTCCGGAGGGGGGTGCAAGGGGGGGCAGCTGCCCCCCCTTGGAATTTTGGATAATAATTTTCTATGCAGTAGCAGTAAGTTACACCGCTTGATTAGCACACTCCAGTCCCGCATATCCGCGTAAAACATCATTCAGGATTACCAGCCAACTCTGCACGTTACATACTGCTATGGACTAATCTTGCCGGTCATGTCACGACAATGAAACAAAAGCTACCTATGCTGTATGCCCCCCTCCCCCTCCCCCACCCTCTGCTGATGCACCCCCCCCCCCCCCGGGAAAAAGTTCTGCGGACGCCCTTGGTCATAACCCGACATGTGGTGTAGCAAGCCAGGCGACAAACCAGGCTAACCTCTCGGGGAATTCCCTTAAAGAATATTATCTATCTCTCTCAAGAACTCATCAACTTTTAAACAAAGCCAACTAGCCAGAGGATCTAAACGGAAAAAAAGGCACGTCGATCACGAAAAAACTCCCGAGTGCATTTGAATAGATATAGGGTCCTTCGTCAGAATGCTCTACGCGAAGACAAGGTGCACGGCACTTCCAAAAGTGGGCGCACAGTTTAGAATGATGGGCATCAAGAAGGGAGACTAATTTCCTCATAGTGAAGCTGTGATGGCGCAGCAGGAATGTAACTTCATCTAGTGAGTCGGTCTTACGATACGTGCTCTCATAAAATAAATAAATAGATAAAATAGAAATGAGAAAAATAAATGCCAGGAAAACACTGCCTGAAAAAAAATTGGCGCGAAAATATTGCGGGAAGAACAGGCGGAAAAAAAAAGCCAAGGAGTTCCGGCCCATCGTCCTGCTGTCGCGGGTTTCTCATTTTCTTTATTTGCAGCCAAGATTTCTCTTACAAGCTGGGACAGAAGCGAACGTCGTCGACACGAAAACGATCGAGAGACGCTGCACGACTGCCCGTTTCCATTTACGCAGAACACACCATACACTGCGCGAAAAAATACTCAACGTAACGCGCGAACGCGGCATATAAATGTATTCGTACAGCGAGCGTAAACCTACAGGCCTCCCGTAATCGCCACGACCCCCCTCACCCCCCCCCTCCCGCACACACATCCTCCCCAAATCACGTCGTACACAACATTCATAAAAAGCGCTTTTAACGCCATAACGTAATGAATCACGCAAGAATTACGGTGACAAAACCAATTCCGTGCGTCGCGCAATGTGCGCTTACACGGAAAACCGCATTTCAAAGCCACGTATTGTGGCATATGATTAGGGGAAATAAATCACGAAGCATCACTCACCCGTCTAAAGATGGCGGCATAGTGACGCAAGGAGACGGAAGACCGTTGGCTCGTTGTTTCGACCGCAGGAACACGGCCGCTGGCAGGAACGACAGAAAGCACACCTTGGTCTTGCCGCGAAGCACAACAAAGTTGTCCACTCATTATCGTCCAGCGGAGCACAAAACGTGGGCACGGTGACGCGAAAGTAACTCACGGAGATGAAGGAAATGTGTGATACTTGAGATCACATCCGTACCCGGCGATAACGAAAAAGGCGGGAAGCGACGCTTTTACACCAAGCCACACACGGAGGTCATCGAAGTTATCTCGGTCACTGTAGCAGTCTCAACATGACACTGCATGGTTAGCGGTTTACGTTTGCAACTCGACTATCTCAATTTGACACGCTGAAGCACGGTATTAGGGGTCCTGATAAAAAGAAAACATAGCGAAATAAGTCACACCCGCCTCGCTCGCTCGACTCCGACCGAGTGGCGCCCCCGGCCCCGGCGCCCCGGTGCCCCGGTGGCCAGACACGGCAGATGCAACCGATGCAACGGCCGAAGTCCCTAGACCGACAGCGTTGGTCGTTCGTTTCTTTCTCGAAGAAAGCGTTAATCTAGGGAAATTTTGGCTACTCTTGGCAACGGTTATCCCAACGCTTCTCGCGGCTATCCCTTTGTTAGTCCCTAGGCTCGATTTTGAATTCTCGCTGTGCTTATTAGACAGATGGCAATTTTTGATGATAAGCCCGGAGATGTTAGCCTCGTCTTAATGCCTGACTTGCTTAATGTAGGTGTCGAGTGATAATTATGGTATACATGATGACCACATACACACAAATTACATACAAGGAGGGACAGTAACAACTGAACGCGAAACGTAACTTGCGATGACTTTGTGAGCTAGTAAGAAAAAGTATAAGGGGTTTCGTTTCAAATGCGGGGCTAGACGTGCGTACGGAATGAGTGAAACGCATTCAGTGAAAGGGCTGCAAGCGAGAGTATTCGAGTGTGCTTCGGTTGTTTTCGCATGAAGAATCTCTGGTCTCTGTATTAAGGCGAAAGCCTTAGATGCCTCATCAAGCGCGAAAGTTGCCCGTCGGCGTCGGCGTCCCGCGGCGTCGGGGACCATAGAGTTTCCTACAATTACCTAGAGGGAACTCCGGCGCTGCGATCGTTCAGCCTACATGGGAATGATGGGTAGTGCACGGATTTGCCTAATCTTCGTCCTTACGGCTTCGAACGCACTTGCGGCTTTGTTTATTGCTGTGTTTTGGCGTTCGTTTCAGATAAAAGAATGCACCCTTGTGAACTTCGTGACCAGATTTGAATTGGTGAGCCTAAAAAGGTTAAAGTGGTGAAGTGCGACTGCTGACTTTTGCTGAACTTCGTTTTCCGACAAAGCTGATGCAGGCTACGTGGCGCCAAACGGAGCCAAAAGAACGAAGTTTAGACAAATCCGTGTACTACCCATCACTCCCATCCTGGCTGAAGCGCCATACGTTGCAGCTCCCATAGACACTAGCGCCATTGTTCCGCCTAGTAAATATTGTAGGAAACTCTATGTCGGGGACAAGTGATGCAAAAAATCATGATCACGTGTTGACGTCACCATATTACGTCACGATGACGTCACATATCACAAAACCTGTGGCGCCACTGTGACATAATGTGACGTAACTCCCCATGGTGACGTCATCGCATGACATCGTAGCTTCGTCAAACATGGAGGAAGGAATACTAACCATCGTATTCACAAACGCTCCTCGACTCGAATTTCGTCCTTCACGTGAACAAGTCGAGCACAGCGCCGCTGTTCGACCGAGAATGACGCCGCGCTTCTCAAGAATCGCTGCAGATAATCGCTGATATGCAGTGATTTGATCCGCCTAGAAACGGCGCTCCCATCGACTTTCTCAAGTCAAGGTGGAGCGTTGAGTGAAGGGACGTTCTAGAATACGGGGGTAAGGAGAGGCCCTGACGTCACATTCGTGAAGCCTCCACATCGCAAACACCCGCATCGCCTCCTAGCGAAGGCGCAGCGAAACATTTCGCGATTTCCGCCGCGACGTTTGCACGCATCGCGAAACTTTGCAGCCTTTCTTTTGTTTGTTTTTCGCCGTGCAAGCGGCGTAGTCGATTCACGCGTGCTGCTCCTTCTGTGTGTTCGTTAGGAAAGCTACGCAATGCCCAGCTGTTGGGTGTACCCTGTGCAAATCGCGTGCACTGCGGGCAGTACCGGGTGTCACTTTTCATGTGTACGTATACCTTCGCTTCAGCACTGATCACTAAGGCATGGTATTTGCATGCGGAGCTCTCGGATGTGCGCTCTGTTGCTTCTTACTCGTTGTCAACTCGGAACACACGTGAAATTTTGTTTTTGGCGTCTGACGCGCCGTACATACCATGCGCTGAAGGCATCGTACGTTTTAGAGGCTGTGTCGTTCAAACGAAAGGGCAATAAACTTTTGTTGTTGTTATCGGACTACGTGATGTATGTATTGTGCGGTGTGCGCTCGTTGCGTGCTTGTGTTTTGTGCGCACTGAAATTACAAACTTTACGTGCACGATCGGGTATACAATACAGCGGTGTCTTCTTTTCGACATGAAGTTACGTCAACTATAGGTTGGCGTTGCGCCGAATAGCTACTGCGCTCACACCATATACACGAGCAAATAACCGCTAATCGGATAATAGATCTGGAAATCGGGCTACGAGAAAGAAAAAGAGAGGCCTAACGCCCAGCAGAACGCGTAAGTCACTGCGAGGTGAGTTCGAATATGATGAGGCAGAGGCTGAATGTTTTGATTACGGCACGTACCGGTACTTTCTGTACTGTTGCACAAAAACGCTCCGCGAAGAATTTCAGCACGCAGCGCTCGGGCCTGCCACGCACGAACAGCCTGGTAAACGTCTGCTTGCAACATTTTACTGCGTGCGAACCGCACAATACGCGCTAAGTTTACGCCGGGACTACGAATCCAAGCAGAAGCGAACCACCGCGGAGAGCACGCCGCGGGGCTGGCGGGGCGTCTGCTGTTTTGTTTGCCCCTTACCGGTTTGTTTGCCCCATAAATCTGACGTCACTTCCGCCACACTTTTCGCAATGCATTGGGATACGATAGGGCCTCTCCTTAGTTTTTCCTTCCTCCATGTCGTCAAAGGTGGTCCGATCACGGAGGAGTGCAAAACCAGGTGAGGTGCCTCCGATCCCGGGGGCTCTGTAAAACCACACTCTAAGAAAAAAAAAGAGTCATAAGAGGGTCATGGAACCATGACTCTCTTTGGGTGTCCCTTTGACCTCTTTTGGAAGGTACAGGCAAATAAAAAGAGTTAGCATTTCGGAAGGAGTCACTGGATGCTCCTGAAGCGCGTTTCGATTGGCTTCCGTGATGACAGAGCCGCCGTATACGCAATACATATCGCGCGCTTGCCCTTTGGCGCCGTTGTGGCGCCTTGCTCGCCGACGGAGACGGGGTAGACGCCGGGGTTGCGCGCCGCTTCTGCCTCTTCTCTCAGTCGTCTCAGTGGTCTCAGTCAGTCTCAGTCTCCTCGTCTATTGGAATGCATTGCGTGGTTGCGTTGGTTGCGCGGGTTGCGTGTCTCGAAGTTTCATCAGTTTCATGTTCATGCGCGTCTTCTGTGGTGTTGACGCCGGCTCCGTGCGCGAAGTGACGCTTGGAGGGCGGAATATTCATGGAGCTGCGAACACGGACAACGGGCGCCAGTTAACGGTGAGTGTACTGCTTTCGTAGGTACTAACTATAGAGCTTGAGCTGGGCGTCTGCAGCAGCTCTGCGGAAGCTATCTGCCAGCCATTTCCAACAGCAGCCTGTGTCCGCGGTGCTGTTGCGGATGTCCAACCAAAGCTCTCAGTTAACGAGTTGCCACCGTTATGCGCGTTGCTGTACAAGCTCCCATAAAGTGAGTGATGCAAACAATTATCAAGGGTCATTTCTTGCTGATCGCACGTTGTGTCTGCACTACTGAAGGTGCAAGATGTCGTTTTGAGATGCACTTTAGTCTACTTCATAATAACATTTGCATCGACCTTGAGTGTGCAGCGTGCTTCCGCGCGCGGAAACGTGAAAAAAAAAAAGCCTGTGTACAGAACGCTCAGACGCACTATATATAATGGTTTTTGTTGGCTTAAAGACGGTAGTTTGAGGTGCAGATATAGTACGGTGGCTTACAGAACGTACGCGGTAGTCATTCAAGCTGGACACGCCTCGCCGCTAAGGTGAAAAAGCTAGAGACTTTCGACGGCGCCCGTTGTTGCGGCCGCCGCCGTACACTTGTTTCCTTCGTTTCTGTTTGCTGTTTTCAGTTCAGTTTCAGTTCAGTTTTATTTCTTTAAAGGCCCCCATTCAGGGGGTGTTACATAAGGGGTGGGATTACAAATAAATGACAAACAGTGAAGATTCAATTAACATTGCAAATAAGACAAACGGCGAAGTTTCAAATTAACATAGCAGGTGATCAGTGACGCGTTCCTGGAAGGTAGATGATGAGGCAATGGTGACAATGTCATAGGGCAGGCCGTTCCAGTCTGAAGCTGCTCGGAGGAATAATGAAGCAGAAAACGTGGCGGTGCGTGATGGCGGGCGGGCAACTTGAAGTGGATGACTGGTGCGGTGGGAAATGCGTGAGGCGGCTGTGATATACGGGGCTTGATTGAGAGAAGTTTTCATGGTTTGCCAACATCTGCGATGACGCTATAACAGAATGAAGTGAGTGTACGTGATTGTGGGAGTTATGCGTGCTAATTCTAGCATATGACATGTCTGATCTCGACGTAGACGGCGTCCGCACGCGCTGGGTGTCGTTCGGGCGTCAGTAACTGCTCACGGCGTGCCCCTGATTGCCGGAGTATGTGCTTGGGTGTCGGGATATGCTGGCGCAAAACCGTGTTTATTCTGAAACCAAGTTTTGAAGCGATTTCTCAGAAAAGAAGTGCTTTCATTCGTGTATAGCCAGTGCCTATTGCGAGACGAGGTTCCCGCTGCCTTTTACGTGAAAATTTGTTTTCGTTGCGAAATTTCAACTAAACAATCGTGGCAGATGTGTGTACAATAACGGTGTGTTGAGCAAAGGGTGGTTTTAAATACAAATATTGTGTGAGTTTTGGTTATTCCCAGAATCCCGGATTACTTCTCCCGCCTCTTCACTCCAGTTGATAGCCACTTTCGGGGAAACGAAGGTGCCGCCGCTCTGGTCTGGCGCCTCACCACTCGTGATGGGAAAATCAACAGCGGCGTTCGCCCTGTCAACGAGGCAGTCGGTCCTACATTTGTTTTGGTTCGACAAGATGACGTAGGAAAAGAGGTGAGTGGCACCCACGCAAAGGAGCCTAAACCAATTTCGTTTGTTTTTTAAAAGAGGCTCACATCATCTTGTGCTGCAAGTTTGTCGCCAAGTGACGTGTTATAAAGCTACTATTTGCAAGTTGTGTTTTACACGATAACGGCAAAAAACTTGGTTCCTTACCGTACGTATTTGCATTTGTTGTTTTGTTGTGAGCCTTCATTGTGCCTATGTGAACCACTTATTTTGTAGGTTTTGCGAACCTTTACTGCAATTTCATTTTCTCATCATAATATCACGTTCTGCTTTTCAGATACCGTTTTTCATGGTGCTCACGCTGAACAGGAGCGACAGCCTATCAAGCCACAAGTCTGATGCCTCCAGCCGTCACCACTTTTTGATTTATTCTTAATCATAAAGAATAAAGATTGAAACATGATGCCCATTTCTGCAGTTTATTTTGCACTATATGACACTATGCACATTAGTCACACATTTTAGTTGGCTATACTCATAGAAGCATGTTAATGAGGAATACCTAAACTTCTTCATTGGAAATCACAGACCATCTTTTCGCGTTTTCTATATAACTTTGCTGGAAAATATGTGTTGTTTTGATGAGTTTTATTAAAATAATGGTAAAACTTAACTATTCTTTTTTTGCAGTCGCTGGGCAGAACGGCAAGCATTATTGGACTTGCTTAAAATGAATACTCCACTATTTTCAACAGTAGTCGCGCAAAAGTAGAGCAAGGATCAAATGAGTAGCTTAAAATACTCGTGGAGTCGCTTGACGCTTCGGTGTGGGTCACTTGACCCCCGTAGGAGTGTTACCGGCAAGAGTCTTCTGACTGCCTAAAAGTGGTAACATGATCCTTCGGATGAGAGTCTTTCCACTCTTCCTAGAGGGTCAGGGGACTCTCCTAGAGCGAGCCGACCCTGACCCACCAAGAGAGTCACCGTGACTATTTAAAGAGAGTCCTATACGTGGCAAGTCAGAACTCTCCGAAAAGAGTTACGCATACTCTTTTTTTTTTTCTTAGAGCGCAGAAGAACGAACAGCACTGAGATTGTTGTCGTGCATAGAGTTTCCTACAATTACCTAGAAGGAACTCTGGCATTGCGATCGTTCAGCCACCATGGGAATGATGGGGTGTACACGGATTTGCCTAATCTTCGTGCTTAAGGCTGGAAACGCGCTTGTGGCTTCGTTTATTGCTCTGTTGTGGTGTTCGTTTAGACCGTTGTGAATTTCGTGACCAGATTAGACCCTTGTGAACTTCGTGACTACATTTGAAATGGTGAGCCCAAAAAGGTTAAAGTGGTGAAGTGGAACTGCTGACTTTTGCTGAACTTCATTTTGCGACAAAGCGGGTGCAGGCGACGCGGAGCCAAACGGAGCCGAAAGAACGAAGTTTAGACAAATGCGTGTGCTACCCATCATTCCCATGATGGCTGAAGCACCCTGCGTTGCAGCTCCCATAGACACTAGCGCCAGAGTTCGCTCTAGTAAGTGCTGTAGGAAACTACCTTGTCGTGAACAGTGACGTCATCCCGGTCGTCTGCTAGTTGCGCTCATTTGCCCTTCGGTTTCGGCATCGTCGCTGAATTTCGTAGAAATTCATTACTCCGCAACAATTTCCCGAAGCCGCTTTTTCGAAACCTCAAAGTGACGATACGCTATTCGCAGAAAGGCTTCAATTATTCCATTTAACCCAACCACCTGTCTCCTGGTAATTTATTTAATTCCTTTAATTAATGCTGGTTTCTATAGTATCTGAAGGTTTCTGCCGCTACGGAAAATGTCACTGTGAAGGCAGAGAGCAAATATGGCGTTTCCTTTATTTTTGAGGATTTCTCGGACACGTTCCTTGACTCACCCTGTATCGTGTCAACTCGCAGCCACTGTGCGACAACTGTACTGGTGTCGCTCTTGCGTTGCTTACATGGAATACTTTGGACTTGGAATACTGTTTTCACAAAGGTGAGTGAGAGGAGGAGGAATAAACGTTTATTGCACGAAACAGTGTCGCGGTGCTCGTCCCGCGTCTACCCTAGGCGGGAGGTCTCCTCATTCCAGGAACCCTCCTTCGCTGCCTCCTTGGCCCTGGCGAGCTTCACGTACATGCTAAAGCAGAATCTTGTTTAAGAGAGATGCACAGTGCACGTGCATTCCCAGTCGTGTCATGTGATATTCGAAACGCATATGACTGGGGATTGTGACTTAATCGAGAAAATTGGCTGGCTTTTAGTTGATAAAAATAAATTGTGATGCAGTTTAACGTTGTGATTGTTGTAATACAGTTTGGGAAATAAGCCCTCAGGGAAACTTCGTTGCCCATTTGCCTCTGCACTTTCACGAAGTTGTATCACACTTGTTTAATCGTAACAAACGTTCACATTGGTTTTCCTTTATATTGCTTGTTGTATAGATGAGTGCTGTAAGTGGCGCGCAAAACTAAAAAAAAATGGGGAGGGGCGAAGCATTTTGCGGTAAGCTGAGGCAAACAATTTGAGAGAGACACGTATGTATGTACATTTGCATACCGTGCCTCGAGTAGCGCGAGTGGCGCGGGCAATTTCGTGCAACCCATTTAACATCAACCGCCGCAGACGGAGCGTGGCGCGACTGCTTCGCTAACCGGCAGACCGCAGAAGGCAGCGCGTGGCGTTCCACTGCAGACAGGCCTCCGTTCATGCAGCGTTTTATTTCCATATATGACATCGGTGGACGCCCTCGTCGCATACATTAGTGATGACGTCATCGGCGACCGCACGACGGCGCGCACTACTGTGGCGCCGTGGGTGGCCGTTGCGGAACCTGTCGTCTCGCCACTGTCGTTCCCTCCACCTCGAGCTCTCCTTGCCACCGCCGTCCTTCATCCTCCGCTGTGCTCCACGTTCGCTCTCTTTCGTCCTTGTTTGCTCTGCCGGTTACGACGACGGCGACGTCGCTCTACGCATGAACGGACGCCTAAGAGCTGCGCTCTAAAAAATTGGAGCCTACCCTAATCCTTGGCTTAGGTGTCTGGCAGTGGCACTCGCCCGTTGGCGTTCGCGTACCTTGGGGTGATCCTTGGGTTATCTTTGTGTTTCGCGCGTTACTCAAGCGGATCTCAGAGGCTAGGTAGAAAGAATTACGTGCCTGAAATATGCTTCGCCAGGTGCCGCAACGACAGCTGGTGACAATTTTTCAACGAACTCAATAAATTAATGTCCATTAACTATCGTGACAGTTAAATGAGCCTTATCTCAAGTCATGCTTCGATATCATATGTATCCAATATAACTCCTAACTTGAACCAGAGCCACCGATTTCTATTTTTTAGAAGACCACTTATGGATATTCTTAAAACCGGAAGTGCTCAACCGGAAGTGCTTGGAAGAGAAGAGTGTCACTCGTGCCACCAAAAACTCCCAGGGTCCCCTATGCATTCGCTTAAAATGACTTCAAAGCGAAGGCATGGTGTTGTGCCAGAGCACCTGACCGGACGTGGAAGCGGGTCAACACATGCGACCAAGGAGAAGTCAACACATGCGTGCTGCTCATACCAGTTTGACCCCGATGGTGGCAGGTTAAGAGGAGTATTGCTAATCTGTGTTTTGGAAATGCGCTGAAAAAGTCCTGCCACCATAAGATTCATGAGAGTCTAATGAATCAGTCGGTGAGGTTATCGGCAGCAGGTTTTCCGGAGTCGGTACAGGTGTCTGTTGCCGAGAGTCTTCTTAAAAGATGCCGCTTGGACGTTAACCGCCCGGACGCAGAGGCGAAGAGTAAGAGCAGAGTGGCAGTAGTGCCCTATCTGCACACAACGGCGCACAACCTGAAGAAAATGGCTAATCGCGTGGACATTAAAGTAGTGTTTTCTGCGCCCGAACACACTAACACCAACTATCGAACCCGTCGTCACGTTTGTCAAAGATGGATCATCTGACATATGTGTGAATACCGTCGGTGGACGTTACCATTGCTGCCACTCACAGTCACAATGATTCCGCCGCTGTCACTGAGCTCGCTGCACTGCGGAGAGCGCTTGTATACATCAAAGATCAGAGACCCGATTCTTGGGTGATATTCTCCCACTCGCGAGCCTCACTGCAGTCCCTGAAATCACCGCGCACGCAAGATAAACTGGTCCTGGACATCAGACGTATAGGTAATAATACATATGAACTGCACCACTATGTTGTACTGCAGTGGCTACCAGCTCACTACGGCATAGAAGGGAATGTTCGTGCTGACTCCGCTGCCAGAGCAGCACATGACGCGGCATCCGAGAAGATTGCCATCCCTTTTTCAAGAAAAGACGCAGCGACTTTGGTATCTGCGTTCGCGTGGAATCTGCCACGAACAATATGGTGCGACGCAAGTGCAGACTACTGCACAGAACAGACCCGACGTGCAGCTTTCATATGCCACAAGGACTGACCAGGTGAGATGAAACGTGCATCCACTGGTTAAGACTGGACGTTGCCTACACGAAATACTTCGAGTGCAAGATCACGCAGTCGGACACGCCTATGTGCACCACATGTAATACTCAGGAAGTCTTAAAACACGTCCTCTGTGACTGTTCCCATTACGACGCGGAACGAAAAATTCTGAAGGCAGCACTGCATCGAGAACACGCGCTGTCCATCAACATTATAAACAGGCTCGCAGCGTCACCATCGATGGCGGGCAGCGTAAACAGTGTGCTAGCCAAGGACTTGCCACCATGTGCGCAACTTCGTTAGTTTGATAGCCAAAAGGCGCACTTGAAATTCATACTTAATTTGCAGATGTAATTTTTGCAGTGCAAGCTATACTGTATAATTTCCCCATCGTTAATTTTTGTTTAAATTTATTAGACCACCGAATTCTTGACCAGTCCTCCACAGTGGCTATGAGTCACATTGACTAGGCGTACAAAAACTTCGCCACTCGGTCTTTGGCCGGCGCGCCGCACGTTGCATTGAGGAGGCTCGATTATCACTAGACTGCTGTCGAGGGGAGGACATGTGCATGCATCGGCTGACACGTCAGAAAAACTTGGAAACAAAGGGTAATCGTTATATGCTCGTTATTTTATGTGCACATAATAAGAATAATGGCTACTAAATTTGACAAAATAGAAGTTCAAAGTAGCCAAAAAATGGCGATGGCACCAACCTGAATTTTTTGTAGCCAGACGGGTTCGTAAAGTACCCAATATGGCGCAGAGTAGCCCCCAACGCCAACCCGGCGGGCTGGTCGCATGAAAATACAAAAAGTATCGCGCGTGGCAATGTTGACACGCGTGCTTGGTTTTTCAGTTTCATTGAGATCCGGTTTCACCAACTAATAATGCTGAACTTCTTATCGCTTGGCACAAGCTGTGTCTGAATGTATCGGAATATTTTTGAATAATTTCTTTTCTTCTGTTCAGCTGGCTTACGTCTCTGACATTCTGCGACGCTAGTGAACGCCGACCACTGTTCCGCAATGTAAAGCTACTCATTCTTAATAGCCTACGCTTTAGATCAGTGGAGATCGGAGTCTCGACGGCCGACGATCATGCTCGCCGCTGTCACTGTAGTGACACGGCCGCTCGATAAAGTCTGTTGCGTCGCGCTGAAACACATGGACACAAATGGGAACACTGTGTTGAATGTTTTGTACGCGTTGTCGCTAGCAGGCGTACAGCCACGCGCCTTTATAACAAAAAAGAGACCAAAAAAATGAGGGATGTTTGCGCTAAGTCGCGCAAAGCTTGGCACAGCGAAGCTGGGGTGCTGTTCTGGACAATGTCAAATTCCGCCATATTGTCAAATTTCACAATGGCGACATTCTAAGCCAATCAGAGAGGCCGTACCAGCCGACTGGGCGGATCGGTGTTGATCAGTGGCGGAATTTGACAACATGGCCGAATTTGACAACGTCGAGAATATCACCCCTGGTTGATCCTTAGCTCGTCGTGCTGCAGCACGGGAATCACAACGCCGGCGGTGATAGGATCCAGCGTGCTTGGCCGAAGAAGTGACAGCCAAAAGACGGCGACGAGCTAATCCGGAATACGCGCAAAACTTGCCATTCTGAATGTGTTGAAATCGCTGTCCCTGAACCACGGTGTAAGAAACTGCCGTAGTTGCTATGGCGACGGTTCGGCGGCGGCTGCTCCTTGGCGCGGAGGCGGCTTGGCTACATTTAGGACAGACACGGCGCAGCAAGGGTGTCAAGCTTCGCTGTTAACCCTTTGAGACGCTATGTACACAATTGTGTACACCACCTGTATCTGCTATTTGTATCGACTAGGGGCTACGGAAGAGCCAGATACACTGAGGTTTGGATGAATTGAACCTCCTGCATAATAAATTTGTCTTCACTTAACTTCATTTTGCAGTGTACTGTTGCATATGATTACGAGTCGTTCGACGTGCCGCTTCCCGCGAGCCACGTATAAAGTATAATTTTTCTTTGCTCAGCACGGACATAACCGAGAATAAATTTGCACTGCATTTCTAGCCTGGGATTTGATTACGTTTATGCAAAAAGAAGGCATGAATAGTTCAGAATAAATAGTTATTTAATTACAAACAAATTAGGAATGATTACTATAACACGCATAAGTTAACGTATTACGACATTATTTTTGTTGCAATAGAATATCGAGTGCCTTGAAAAAACGTTGCATCGATTTGGCGTGTTTACCGACAGTTCTTCATGGGTGGCGTCTGAAAGGGTTAAAACGAGGCCTGTGGCGTGCGCAAGACGCTGTACCCCGCCGCCATATATGAGCATGCCGAGGAGCCGCCACGTTTCATTGTTTCTTTGAACGACAACAAAGGGTGTCAACGTCAGCGACCACGAATTTTTGCATGGCACTGAACCCGTATGATGAAATAAGATATCTTTGTTTCCGAAGAAATTATTGCATACAGAGGAGCGTTGATGACCTGATCCCCAGTACTATTTTCTGACAGTTCGAGGCTCCTCAAGAAAACCCGCAACACAAGAAGACTCAGTGACATCTTTTAGCCGCGAAAGAGCACAACACAAAGGAAAGAAACACACAACGACAGGACGGGCGGCTGCCCGTCCTGTCGTTGTGTGTTTCTTTCCATTGTGTTGTGCTCTTTCGCGGCTAAAAGATGTCACCATGCAAGTACCAACTAGGCCAACAAACAGTCTTGTTAAAACAAGAAGACTCGTGCTTTCTTTATGCAACCTTGGTGCGACCCGTCTTGTGGTGCCACAGCAGCAACACGCTCATCTATGCGGCTCGCACCGCTTTCGGGGCACGCAACAGGCGGCACCTTTTTTCTTATCGATCGGCCGCGGCAGTGACGGTTGCTTGGTAGTGGTAACAGCGGCGAACGCGGTCGTCGGATATTGCACGCAGCTTTCACCGGACCCTCCCCCCTTGATGTGAATTCCGGGCTAATCCCTGGTGTGTAAGTCATCTTTATTGTAAGAAATGAAACATTCGTGAACATGGGGTGTCGCAGGAGCCAACGTTTCGAGAGGCGGTGTTGTCTAATTCAGGGCTGCAACTTTGTCTTGTCTTCTTCAGTTGCAGCCTTCAAGACAAGACCGCTAATCGAAACGTTGGCCCCTGCGACACCCTGTGTTGACGAATACTTCATCTCATCAAGCTTTCATCTATTTCTGAACTTCTGCCTGTCTACTGTAACTTCTTTATCTGTAATAGATTGATTGTAACTGCTGGTAACCAGTGCAGAATGTCGCGCTGTTGCACCTCTTGCACCCACTTATCGCCTTTATGAGCAGTGACGTTAACAACGCGAAAAGGTCCTATACACTTGGAGTTTTATGTAGGGGTTGGCGGTCAATCATCGAAGCTCTTAAATTTTCGATGGCTGTTCGCTACGAAATGATGGAATTTATCTATATTCTAGCGCATTACAGCATCCGCATGATTTCGTAACGCCACAAAATGAAATGTACGAGCAACCATTGTCCATCGATATGAAACAATGTTATAGCCTTCTGTTTTTCTTATTTTTTTTTCATTTTTGCTGTGGGCACTTTTTTTTCCGACTACTACGTCGTCATTGTTTACAAGAGCGCCCAATGACGTAAATCGGGTCGCTTTTCATGGAAACATCGATGTCGCTTCGCGAAACTACTCAATTATGCCATTACACGTAAACCCTGCCGATATGATGCGTTGCACGTGGGCGTTCCTTCAGGTTTAACCACACTCCGAATCGAATCTCTCATTTCACCTCCGATAGCGATGAACAACGCAGCCACACGTCAGCGCATTACGATAGCGGCACCTGACAAACTCCGCCCGCGAAGGTTATCGGTCCTTGGTCGACATCTCCTGAGGTGTAAACGATATCAAATATATGTTTCATACACCAAACCTCCGCCACAGGTTTCCAGGCTTCATATACGAGACTTTACAGCAACTAAACGTCCGAGAGGTATTGCACTACATGAGCTGCAGCAGGAGCAAGGCTCCCAGAGTACCAGAATATGGCCGGCCATGACATTCGAGCGGTCAGTTGCCGCAGCTGCCCGCCGACATATTTGCTGCTCTCGCCAGAAGAGGGCGTGTTCGTCCATGGATGTGCTATACAGACATCACATATGCTCCTTAAAACAGGCCATGTAGCAGTGAATGAACAGGCTCGCTATCGCGCCGCCGGCGGTATCAGCTACCGCGGATCTCGCCTTCTCGTGACCTCCTCGTCTGACCCCCGCGAGCGTATAGGCCGCGAGCGCGTAGACGCCAGCGCCGCCAAGTGAGAAGGGAGCAGCCATTGGGGCGTGGTTTTCGTATCTCGGGTACGCGGTGAACTATGAGTAATGATCTCCGCGGCGGGCTTCGTTGGCGCAGTGGTGATCATGGCCACGCGTGTGTGTTCCCGTGTGCTACATGACTTTACATGCTACGTTTGCTTCGCTTGCAGCGAGCGGCGTCGTTTTAAAGAAAGGATGGCGCGTCGTCGTTGCTGGACTGGAGAAGCAATTTTCTTCACAGCCGAAGTTAAGTGGCCTGCGTATTACTTATAAGACGTCTTGCTCGCTTTGTTTTGTCTAATTCGTTTTATTGTGTTGGTTTAGAATACCTAGCGGGCCCTGCTAGGTTCTCTGCTCGAAGATATTTCTTACAAGAGGGCAATGCACTCTCTAGTATCTACCTTGTGCCGCTTTTCGCAGTGTGCAGCTGTAAGAGCTCACCTTTGTTCCGACCATGTAGTGTATAGGTATTGCGCAGGCAGTCAGTTCTTTGGTCACTGAATGTACGAATCTTCTCATGTACTAAATTCATAATTACATACGAGAGGCAACGCCGAATTTGTTTTGAAACGCGAACCATTCACGAAGACGAGATACGGATATGGCGCGTTAATATGCGGCTACTAGCTTTTCCATCGCACATTAAGTCTGTGTGAACACTTTAATAGGAGACATTCGCATTTGACACCTGAAACCTCTTTGAAGAAATTTAAGTGGGCCTATTTCATATTGCTTTGGCCTGGTTTGATCAATTTACCTCTAAAATCTAGGTGGCGAAACTTGCAGCGCACTAGGAAGGACGCGGACGAAGAAAGTGAAGACAGGACGGTGAGCTCTTCACTCTTTTCGTCCGTGTCCTCCGTAGTGCGCTGCACGTTTCGCCAAGTATCACCACCAACAAGCCCAGTCTTACATACTTTCAAAATATCTAGGTGTTTTCTTTACCATGAAGCCGTAGCCGAAGCTACGAAAGGGAAAACGGAATAATCCCTGAATTCGAATCCCGCCGTCAGGACTTATTTATTAAGGCGAAAGCCTTTGATGCCTCACCAAATGCGAAAATTGACCGTCGGCATGCGGCAGCGCCCCGCGTCGGCGGTGTCAACATGAGTGATGCATATCATCATCACGAGACGATGTCACCATATGGCATCATCATGACGTCACAAATCGCCAAAATATGTGTGTCATCACGACGTCACTATGAGGTCATATCACGTGATGTCATAGGCGTATCTACAGCGGGGGGGGGGGGGCAAAGGGCGCGCTGGACCCCCCACTGAGTGGCCACTGTCTGCTGCACGCTGGCAAATCAACAACTGAGGCGAAGTTTTGCTACAACACAGCAATCACGTAATTATATAATGAAATTTGTCCTACGATTCTGCTGTGAAGATTGTCTTCCGCGTCTCACGACCACGTACTGTAGGCTCTCTGCTGTGCAAGCCGCTTATTCGACACTTTCGCGTCTTGTGCTCCAACACTGCAGAGCAGGCTAGAGTCACTGGAAAATTTCAGAGTACCGCAAAGGTAGGCTGCACGCGGGCAACATTGGGCGGCGGCGGCCATATCCCTTCCGGACCGTCCGGCGCGTTGGTAGCGTATGTTGAGAAGTGACCGAACTTTTCCCCTCGAGGCCGTGTTACGCTCGGCGTAACTGCAATATGTGTGTGTGTGTGTGTTTCTTCAAAAGGATATCAGAAGTGATTTCGAGTCATCGACAGCCATGAATCGACTGCGCCGTAAGCGGTGTAGCTAATGAAACGTGCGGCGAATGTTGCCATGTGCTCGCGAACTCTCTTCGTGGCTTCATCGGTCTCTTTTCGTTTCACGGCCGGGTGTGTTCGCATGGTCCGGAGTTTTAGTTGCATTAGCGTAATGACCGTACGAGATGCCCTTTATTTCGACACTTGGTAAACGTTGACTGTTTGCGCTAGCTTTGCAGTTGGTGTTCAGGTTCACTTCATAGCGCATTCGAGAACATTATCGAACATCGAGAACATTCAGCATTGCGTCCTTCGACTGATCGCTGACGCATACCTTACTTGCGCACCATGCTTGCTGTTCAGCTGGGTGTTATCTGTAATAGAAGTAGTGTGTGTAAGGTAAGTGGAAGTTGTGCGTGAAGTATTTGTCTCAGTTCGGAACGCCAGCAGCCGAACGCACGGGCGAATCGGCGTGCGGTAGGTAAGGTGCGTTTTATTTTGCGAATACATTGTCATTTCCTAACAGATACGTGGCAAATAGGCCATCAAAAATGATTGACGTCACTACTCAGTTGTCTCATTTCCTATTTTTTGTCTCCTTAATATTCCCAACGTTACAGTGCATTTGCAAATATTTTGATGTGTTCCGACAAAGTTTTTTTGGGGGGGGCGTTGCCAGCGCGTAAACAGCTAGGGTTCGGTTTCTGCACTGCTTTTAATTTCAACTTTTTTTTTTCTTAATGCACTCTTGTTAAAACTTCCTCGGCACAGTGCTTTATGTTATTTTGATCAGAAATAGCACATCCCAAAAATTTTTAACGCGCATGCTACTGCAACACAGTACGTGTATACACGAACTAGGGCTCGCATGAAATCGATTCCCTCAATGCGTGGGAGGATAAGCCATTTTTTTTTCTTTTTTGCTGTGACCATTTCTCACCCACTAAACAGTATTGTAAGGGTGTGCTCTTCGCAATGCAGCATTAGCAACATTAAAAAAAAATAAAATACGCTTAATAACATTGCCTTATATCAAGTTTATCAACAGAGTTCCACGCTTCAGTTTTGCGCAGTGGCAAATGATCACGCGACAATTGCCTTCAAGGTATACAGGAAACAGTTATTATTTTAATAAATCTTCGATTTCGCTCTCGTGCGTGACACACTTATAACTCGAAATGCATGCACAATCTGTTCAACAGATCGAGATATAAACAGCCAAACAAATAGAAAGGTATGTAGTATGTATTTTTCAGTATCGCTGAACATAGCGAACCGTAAAGGTGAAGTATCCTGTTGCATGAGAGCTTTTCCGGCAAAGTTTGTGTAGTTCGCTGCAGAAAGGAGTGTTCTTCGAGGGGGGCGAATTCATTCCGCGGCCAACTATGCAGCCACGTACAAAGACGCTCTTTAACGTTAATGTTTCCCACACGGAATTCAAAAATATACGAAATTCCCGAAGTAGCTCACCAGCAACGTTCGGTTACTGGTGAGCTAATCTGGCATCTGCATGAGGCGTTCAAAAAGCGACGAAGTACTTCTAGGGACCGTGGCACTGCTAAATGTCCGGCCGCGCTCTGCATTCAACGCGCCTGCACCCAAAGCGCTTGGAAGGGATATGGCGGCGAGAGGTCTCGTGATGCGAGTAAGCCAATCGCGTCGGCGGCGGCGCGCGGAAAACAGATGCGATACTCTGAAATTTTTCTAGTGACTCTAGAGCAGGCTACCGCTGCGCAGGGGAGCTGTAACGTTAGATCAATCTGTCATGCTTTTATTCTGCTCTGCCTGGCCTGGAATTTAAATCATCGGTAGGACTCCGTGTTTTCGGTGTATATTTTTCCTGAAAATCGGCGGATGTTTATCAGAGTTTATATTTTTGGTGGAAAATCGGCGTTTATTTCTCGTAAATCCGCAATTCTCCGATATTCGGAGTTTTTCATTATTCTCAAAACCCCGAAATCTTCGATCAATCATATCTAAGTACTAAAACATGAAAACACACGAAACACTATTATTTTTTCTAGAAGGTTTGAATGCACAAAAATATATACGCACAAGCGAAATACTTGAACACAAAGCACCTGTAGTCGTCAAGCGGTCATTCTCATTAAGGAGGTCCAACAGAGTTGGGACATCTGATGCGAAGACCTCGGTTGGATCACGCCATTGACTGATGAGTGCGTGCAAACGAACTCCCAGTATGGGATAAACTTGGTGTACCAGGGTACTCTCTGCCTCAAGTTCCTTAATGATTAAGTGCATGGCGCACGAATTTGTCTTCAGAAACCTCATCTTAACGAGCAAGTCCTCCACAGCTTTAGGCGATGGAATAAGACTCTTGAGCTTCTCACACTTCGTGTCCTTGGCTTCGTCGCCTCTCAAGAAAAACCAAAGGGCGCGCCAGTTGTCCAAAATATCTTCTAGAGCTTCATAAAAAGAGAACCACCTCGACGGACGTACGGTCTTCAGCGACTTGGTGTTCATGCCCATGGCCAAGCACACACGACCAAACTTACGGCGCAGCTCCCGCGACGACTTCAACATGGCAGGAAAGTGCACAACAAAATCGTGAACGATGTTAAACGAGCTCGTACTGATTCTATCCTCCAGAGCATTGTTGAGTAGGTAGCAAGGATCTTTGAAGTGAAGCTCCTTGAATTCGGCGTTAGAGATTTGCAAGTCCTTGTGAAGCTTCTGCATGTAGGAAGCTGAGTCGGAGCACAATACAGCTGCGTCGCCTAATACAGCTACGCGCGGTAAACTGTAAATCGGTCAAACCAGAAGATGTATCGAGAAATGGTGGTGGCTCGTGTATTTGGATTTAGGTGCACATTAAAGAACACCAGATGGTCAAAATTTCCGGAGCCCTCCACCACGTCCCTCATAATCATTGGGGTTTTGGGACGTAAAACCCCAGATATTATATTACAGAAGATCTATCAATGAGCGCTTACAACTTGCCATTTCGATAAAGAACGGAACCAGGTTATATTGGCTATAAAAATCGAAGCTTATCAGATAAATCCGAATTGTCATAAATTTTACCGGCGAATGTTTATCGGACTTTTCGGATAAAACCGAAAACACAGAGCCCTAATCATCGGCGACGCAAATACGGGTGGAAACCCGTATTTGCGGTGCGGGGGGTAAACGTTTCGTGGAGTGATGAAACCTCTTCCTGTTTCAGGAAATTCATTTTCTTTCAGCGAAAAGGAATAACATCACCGCTACCCTATGTCCAAGCCGCTGTGAGTCGATGAGTGTGCAGAAGTGTTGAGTGTTTTAGTTTGGCCGAACTGGAAGCGATAAAAAAGATGTCAGTTTTAGTCTTCGATCAACTTGATTACCCTTGCTTATCATACGCGTATGGTAGCTTGCAGCTATCGCGGCGGCTTAAAGGGACTGACAATCAATTTATAGGGCAACTATTTTTTTTTAGCGCAACGGAAAGCTAACTGGTCAGAGTTTCTAGCCACGGAATGGTAACGTGGAAAACGCCGTGAAACATTTTTAATAAGAATTTTTCTGTCTGCGGCGAGTCTTATACACACTTGACAACACATGCTGCAAACAATGAGCGCGAGCGCGGTTCGTGTTCGAGTGCGGCGGTTTACTGCGCATGCGTGCACACCGCGCGCATGCGCCGCTGCTCAGCATGGGCCACTGGCGGCCGCGAAGGCAGCGCCGCTTCTCACCATGCAACTCCTCTTACCTCGTAGGCAGCACAGAACAGAGCGAGGATAGATAATAAATGCATACTCTAACTTTGAGCACAAATTATGGCGCACATGACAGCATCAGACTACGCGGCTACGTACAGCAAAGCGACCGATTTGATAATCGAGCTTCAAGGCTCTTCCGCTAGGCTGCGCGACATGCCGGATTTTGTTAATTACTTGTAAGCACGATTTAAAAATATAAATTCTAGTCACAATGCGAAAAGATGCTGGAATCTGTCACTATATTTCACGGTTTTTGCATTTCTACCAGGATCTAATCACACGTTCTGCCCAGTTGTCGGTCCCCGTAAAAAAGGCGACGAATATGGCAGTGGACTCGAGTACAATGCAAAGCCCAGCTTGCAAGCTTGCCCCGCAACTTTATATACCGGACGAGGGAGATGGTCAAGGTCCACGGTTTTCTGGACTAAGGAGAGTGAATTACCAGCCGCGCTGGTTGGTCTTGACTCGTCTTGAATTGACTCTTAGAGAGCAAAATAAAACACGGACTACAAGTAAGCACGCTAAGCGCCGATTATTCCTCTCTCCCTCTTTTTCAGCAAGGATAAGTTCAAAGAGTTGTATACGCGCAAGAACACCTACACTTCGTTTTACTACAACTGCAAACGTTTATCATACGCATCTGTATCTATCTCGCCAGCTGCTATAAGTGCCCGCTGCCAGTACGATCGGCGGGCAGGCTTCTTGAATTGCGAGTGAACGAATGGTTTTCTGCATATGACGCCACTAGCGGTTAGATATCTCTTAGACCGGTCGGTCCAAATAGCTTGGCGGTAGCTAAATATAGGTAGCTCAATATACCTAACGGCGAGCGGTCGAAACCCCATAATGTGAATGGCTCCTTCCGTCGTCTATGGCCACACCGTGTCCGCATGTGTGCGAACGTCATGCACGTCTTCAGAGGGCAGTTTATTCCGTTGTGTCAGCACAGCATCAAAGGCTTCTACGTATGCCTAGATGCTATACAAAAGCATTTCGCCTTTCGAGGCTTGTACGCAGTCTATTAAGTGAGTGCATGCACGTGTCGGTATGGCGCTAAGTGTAATCCTTGTGCCATCCATTCGCCAAAATCATGTCAATTTTAGTACCACTTTATCGCTCAAGCGCATAACATAGTGCATTTGGCGTCGACCTAAACGAAAGAAGTACTAAATGTCGAGGTGTGAGTGCAGAATTTTAGCGACACCATCTCGTGAAGTGCTGGCGATTTCAAAATCCTTGTGATACCGTAAAGCATGAACTGGCGTCGGTTACAGGTAAAAAAGACCTCAAGCCACCCACTTCTATAGCAGTGCCCGTAATAATGCAAACAGACGAGCAGTGCACAAAGTTACTTCAACTAATTACGCAGAAATACAGACGTTTTTTTTTTTCTTTTTTTCTTTTTGTAGCCGCCAGAGCAAGAAGTAAATACTTAATTCGCTCAGTCGCGCAACACCATTTACATTGCATTATAGACAGAGAACAAGCTAAACACGTACAGATAAAACGAGAAAGAAAACATCGAGCACAGTGCTGAACACGACTGTCACCGAAGGCCAGCACCCCATTAATTGGCAGATTGCGCTTTTCTTACACGTTAGAGGAACGTTAGGCCGGCTTCGTGCATTAATGCGGCTATGGAGGGCGTATATATCAGCATTAGGCTGCAATCAACGTGCTCTATTCGCCGACAATCGGCTCAAAGCGCTCACGGCGAAGCGCCGCTGTGTGCTATCGGCGTCAAATGAAACCCGAACAGCGGCGAGCATTCGCAACGGTATAGTGTGCGCCGTCCAATTATCACCATCGGCAGGCGCGCATATACGCATACGCGCTGTGCTGACAAACCAGACGCGCGTGCCTGTCAACGGTGCTGACTGGAGGGCGCGCACTACACCTATGCGAATGCTTGCCGCTGTTCTGGTTTCATTTGACGCCGATAGTACATCTGGATGCGTGTCGCCGATCGCTTATCCACACTAACGCGGTGACGGTGCTGCCATCTGTAGCCCGGCTCCGCGGCGAATACGCGTGTAATATTCAAAACACGGGTAAAGCAATTACTACTCATCTATATATACACGTCCCCATGTTTCGAGAACTTCGCTATAACAGTTCTCGGAACAGTTTCGTCAAGCAACAAGCAAATTAGAGAGGAGAGAACAGGAAGGGTGTGTCTTCGGGATTAAATGTTACAATAACAGGTGGCGTAGTGTTCAAAGATACCGCTGTATGGCGCACCTATCGGTCACAGAGATCTTGAATGGACTCGGCAGATAGATGCATCGTCTGTCCTTGGCCTTCAAAGCCGAACAGACGCGATTTAAGCACGGCGTTTAGAGGATCGCGCGGACCATCTAATTTGGCATTTAAGAGAATTAAAGGACTCGAAAGCTTTAAGGTATCACAAGGTTTCCGGTGGAGCCCCGTTATACCTGATACAGCGTGCTTTAAGGGAAACACCCGCAGTGGGTGGCCTGGCGCGAAACGCTATGAGCTTGTGTACAGGTTGCGTAGGCGTACAAGCGCGGAGTTTTGCGTGTAGACAGGTGAGTATGATAAGGCATGATTTATACTGCTTTGTCTGATGTTTCTTTCCACATGATAATATCTTCCTTTCATTGATTGGTTAATGGGAACGTATAATATTTCTCCAGTAGCGCTTCGCCGTTTCAACCTCTTGTCGATCATTCGATTGTGAAATTGGAAAACACCGCTCATAGAACGTACAGTAACGCGGCACTCTTTGTTTCCAGGTTAACCTCTATGATAAGCGTTAACTGGAGTTTTCGCGTGAAAACTGGATGAATTTGCTCGGTTAAGTGGGCGGCTTCTGTGGGAAGTCATTAACCGTGAAAGAACGATCGCGTTTTCTTTAAGGTCACTGACGGCGCCTTAAGAATTAACTCAATGCTGTAGTCCGAACTGAAGTCGTCCTGTAGCGAATGACGCATCGCGCGTTGATATTAATTGTATTTTGTTGGGTAAAATAATACGAATCATTTGTCGCTAAATGACCTATGGAGGACGGAGAGTACAGTTGTGTGACGTTGTTCTTGTCTTAACTGAAAATTATTGTGCGCGAGTGATCACATGCGCAGTTGTCATGAACAATGCCCTCCTTTAGCTTCCTATTAAGTGAGTGGGTCCATAGGCCCGATAGACGGGTATGTATACCCTACCCAATAGGCAATAGTAGTGAATAACAAGGCGTTGAACTGGGCTAGTTGGTACATTGAGACTCTATGTGAACAACAACCTTGCCATACTAAAGTGGCTTTCCGTTCTGAAATCCAACACTCTGAAAGCTAAGGCTTCTATACGCTTGGCGCATGAATTCCGTTGCATAGCAGAAAAGTCGCATATTAAAGGCTATTTACCCATTCCTTCCTCCAAGTGGCAGCTTGCGCTCTGAGTCACTCCAGTGCAGGGTTGGTTAGCCAACCGCAATACTTCCGTCTGGTTAATGTACCTGCCTTTCCTCTACATTTCTCTCTCCTCAGAGACTATGTGACTGTGTCACATTGCTTCTCAATAGTGACGATGTGACATTGTCACGTAGCATCTCAATAATGACTTTTTCTTTCTTTATTGTGAGGTATGAAAAAGAAAGAAAGAAAAAATAAATAAATAAATAAAATAAAAATAAAACCTCGGCCTGCACCATAATAATATAGCAGGCAATGCCAATGAGAAAAAAAAAATGAACAGGGCAGAGCCAAGTTAAATTTTGGAGGGGAAGGAGAACGGGACTCCAACCCAGAGTAGCGGACAAAAAAAAAAAAGACTACTGTTCATGTTACATTGATTTCTTGCTGCTAACATGTGTCAGAGTTTAATCTTCGGTACTGAATCTTGAAAGTGGTAGCTCTTCAGTCTTGTCTTCGTGGAATCTTCCTTGTCTTGTTTCCTTGGGGGCAGGCTGTTGATTTTTGGTTTAACTTCTACTGATTAAGTGCTCTGTAAAATAATGAAATTTTGATTACTGACCCCCCCACCCCCCCCCACCCCCCACCACGGTAGAATGTGACTTGATTACGTGTCAGTAGTAGATGTGGAGAATATATCTAAGTTGAATTATTCTTGAATTCTTGATTTTCATTTTTTTTTATTACATTACTGATATCTAGTGGTTGAAAGTGTGAGAGAATGGTGCGGCGCTTACATATTCTTTGGTTGACTTGTTAGTGTGGTTAACCTTCCTTCATGAATTTTAGAGATGTAATTTCATGGTTTTAATTCTGAGAAAAAGAATTTTGAAGTGTGACAGATGGTCCTCGATAGTTAGAGGTTGGCATTCGTGAGTAAATATAGTATACATATACATATACATACATACATACACATATACGTATATATATATATATATATATATATATATATATATATATATATATATATATATATATATATATATATATATATATATATATATATATATATATATATATTGCATATACTTCCATTTTCACAGTTTTGGTTCTTTCTTTTCTTTTATTTCTTCTTTTTTCTTTTGCTTCGGTCTCTGTTTTTTTGTTTTTTTTTCCTTTTCTCTCTCGATAATTTCTCTTGTTTTTTTCTTTTGTTTTCTTTTCACTTCTTTTGTTTTGTTTTGTTTTATTTTTTCCTCTTTTGTCTTTTTTTTGTAACGCAAATTTTTTTTCTTCTCTTTTCTTTTTTTCACTTCTATTCTTGTTTTCTTTTTTGTGCTTTTTTTTCTTCTACATTCATTTGTCGCTCACTTTCTCTTTTTTTTCTTTCGTTTTCTTTTCTTTCTTTCTTTTTTTCCTTTTTTTCCCTCTTTTTCCAAATTCATTTGGCGAATTACAGTTTGAATGTTCCTGAGCATAGACAACCATTTGAAATAATAATGTTTTCGTTTTCTTGAAGAGAGTGTTAGAAGTCAGAGGGAGCGTTTGCTTTCGGTCGTTTTTTTTTTCTTCCTCAATCCAATATAGTTTCCTCACCTTACAGCTCTCCTCTATTTTTTTTTATATTGATTTCATGGTGAAAACGTTTTCGTTTTTGTGTTCTGTTATTTGTAATTTTCTTTTATTGCCTTTATAGTCTCCTAAATGTTTTAGGGCTGTATTATAGTTTGACCTACATTGTTCTTTGTTCGTAAAGGTTTTCGAAGTAGCTCTGATTTGCCCACCGGTGGGTCCTGGGGGTCTTATAGAGCTGATTTGCCACCACGTTTTATTCTTATTTTGAACTTCTCCTTGTGCACCGATTGAACAGCGCCAGGAGAGGGTTTCCCACCTTGCATCTCCAGGGGGTCATGTTTCCTCCGTGGTTTTTGGTATTTGCACGGTAGTCAGTGTGTGATTTTGTCACATAATGTCTCAGCAGAGTGTCTATGTGACTTTGTCACATAGCGTCTCAATAATTGCTATGTGACTGTCACGCAGCGTCTCGATAGGGGCTCTGTGAATATATGTGACAAAGTCCAAAGAGACGCAAAAGTGAAAACAGCTTTGACATAGCCTGTCAAACCGACCGCTACTAACACCACTGGGCTAGCGGGATCAGTATAGTAACGGAGCAAGGTAGAGCGTTTCTTCGCCAGAGTGAAATAAACCAGACGTCTTGTCGTCATCACCACCGCCGAAACATGCTTGTTGTTATTGTTCTACATGCACATGATCATCACTGACTTCGGGACCACTTCCCATCTTCACCGTCGTAGAAACGCAACGCATAATATTGCTGCTTTGAAGGAATTGTATGATTATCCGCAGAAAGACGGATTATCCGCAGAAAGACGGATAATGGCGTAGTGGATGCTGTCCTATTGCTGCTTCACAAATATACAGGATGGCCGGTGAACGTTTGGGCAGCGCGAGCATTCGGGTTTTTTTTTTTTTTTCAGTCAGGAAACTCGCTATAAAAAAACTAGCAGACGTTGAATGCGTCGGCGTTGTCTCTCGCGGGCGAGGGCGCGTTCTCGTTCCTTTCGAGCTGGTAGTTCAGCGTTCATCGCAGAACGAGCGTTTCCATAGTCAACGCGCACCGTTCGCTCTCTCTCGCCACACGGCGAGCGCCGAGGCGGTGGCCTTTCTTGCGCTCAAGCAAATGGCGCATCACGACAGCAGACGACGATGCTCGCCGAGACCCTAAGGTGCTTCGCCCCTAAAATTACGCTTTATGGTGTAGTGGATACCTTGCATGTATACTTGTAGTAGTTACCCCAAGCTAGTTTAAAGCGGGCTCTAGAAAGGCCCGTCTTCCAGCTTTCGATGGGACTGTGCTGCGCCATTTTCACTGCGGAAACATTTTCTTTCGCTCGCCAAAAATTGGTCATAAGTTAAGCGAAGCTAATAGTAGGCTATCGAAAACATTTTGGCAATATAGCCGGCCAGCAACAGCATCAC
Source organism: Rhipicephalus sanguineus (assembly GCF_013339695.2). Taxonomy (NCBI): domain Eukaryota; kingdom Metazoa; phylum Arthropoda; class Arachnida; order Ixodida; family Ixodidae; genus Rhipicephalus; species Rhipicephalus sanguineus. The sequence continues at coordinate 129,610,734 of NC_051186.1, read as the reverse complement.
TATTTATACCACTATCGATAGTATTGTCACTTGGTTGTGACGGTGACGAACGCTGCACCAAGACTGCGAAATACGTAGCTCTTTATTTGGGCGAACTTCTGCCCAGAAAATCAAACCTCAAAATACAAGCGATACACGCTGCGCACTGATAGCGGCGAGGACAGTCGTCGGCCGTTGAGTAATCGAATCATCGGTGGAACGCGTCGTCTTTTATACATCAGTCATCGAACGTTCCAGCGTTATCGCTGGTGCTCGCGAAAGCTTTCGAATAAACTTGACTATTCGCGTCCGGCGCGCAATCATAACAGAATGATCTCAAACATCGTGAAAATTCTCAAACATTACGGGACTGTCTGCGTCAGACGTTTCGAACAGTCTTTGTGGGTGAAACCTGTATACACCTAAACAAAGCAATAAACACGCGTGGCAACAATATCGCTACAGTCGAAACTCGCGATAACGAAATCCCGAGGGAACGAAATTCTCACCGCAACGAAATATTTTTGGAGCGCCGGCGAACGCCCATAGGAGTCAATGCATTTCGTAACTCGCGACTACTAAAGATATTCATACCGCAGTCCCTCATTAACGAAATTTTCGAAAAACAGTTTCGTTCGTTGGCTTGGCTCTGTGCTTGCCTTTGTCTGCTTTGCGCGCACATGGTCGCGTGTGTGGAGCCATTTGTGGAGCGTTTGTTTGGTCGCTTGGTGCAGCGTGAACTGTGTGTTGCGATTGCTTCGTCCGATTTCGCTGCCTGCGAAGATGCTGCCTCCAACGAAAAAGTGGAAGTTCATCATGCTGGAAGATAAGGCTGCAATCATCAGTGAGGTGGAAAAGGGCAGGAAAAAAATGGACATCGCCGAAGAATTCGGCGTTGCGTGCAGCTCGCTGTCCACGATTATGCGCTGATCCGCGCTGATCCAGCGGAGCCGGAAGAAGGTTCGCCTGTAGGCGCACTTGATGACGGTACTGGTGACAGCGCAGTGTCGCCGTTACTGACCAGTGCATGCGGCGAACTTTGTGCCCATTCCCGATCGAGAAGCATGAAATTGATGCATGGTAAGGCCCGCCAAAGCAAACTTACTGACTTTTGGAAATAAAATGTGTTTTTTGTAAATTCCATGTCTTTTCGCCCGCATTCTCGCGCCAACGAAATTCCCGCAAGAGCGAAATTTTGTGCTTTCCCCGGCGATTTCGTTTTTGCGGGTTTCAACTGTAGTAACATTGTGGAGATGGGTTTGCGAGACGCTTACCCTACAAGGCGACCGGGAAGGGACGCACGTTCTTCAGTGCCGCAGCGAAAAAAAACCCGCATTTCCCCGAAGGGGAGTATGAGGAAGTGCGAAGCACGGGGTGATGCTATGAGGGGGCGCGCGCGACTAAACTGCAGAGCCGAGCGAAGGAGACGGCAGCGAGAGAGCACGCGCCAGCCGACCCACGGAGGTCTGGCCATTTTTAAGTGCAAAGCACTTTTACTGATGATGATGATCTGTCTTCCGAACTCGTTCCAAAGAACCCGCAACGCGTTCAACTTGTTGGCGGCGTTGCGCACGCCCGAGATGGGGCTCAGGTTGTTGTCGAACCACAGTCGATCGCACACCGCGCAGCTATATCCGAAGCTGCGGTCCAGGAAGTCTCGCTTGAAGTGCGCGTCCGCCCGATCGAATTCGAGGGCCCGCGCTCGCTCACGCATCGCGCGTCCCCGCGCCAGATCGGCTTCGGGGTGCTCGGCTCGCTTCGCACGCTTTCGTTCGGCGTCTCGCCGCCGGCCTTCATCACCACAATCAATGCGCGGGGCGCGCGCGGCCACGGAGCGGAGGGCGGTTACGCGCGCAGTCACGTGGGGCGTGACGTCGCTGCGCCGTTGCTACAGACGCTCCTCTCCGCTCCTCGCGCCGTTGCTATGGGACGGCGGATTCAGGGTCGCTTATAAAGTGCATTCGCACTTAAAAAGACGCTACGTCCGGGTTCGTCGACTCTCCGTCACGGCGCAGAAAAGGCACTCGAGGCAGGTTGTCAACAAACACGGGTTTATTACCCAAGATGCAGCACAGTGCGACAATCACGGGTTTGCAGGCCGTCAGGGTAACTCCGCAAGACCGATCGAGTACACATGCCTGCGGCGCTACGGTTACCACACAAAGGGGGAACCACCGAAGCGCGCGAACGAGAAGTCGCCTGCAATGGCAGCGCGTGACTACCCCGTTGCAAGCGTGCAAGGATCTCACGCCCGACAGAAGCGAGCTCAAGGGGGAAGGGGGTTGTCACTGGAGGCCAATAAGGACAGGCGTTGCGCAGTGACGTAGGTTAGCGTGTTGGCGCGATCATTCTCCGGACATGTCCGGAAACGTGGCGTCGTGCGGGGAAGACCGACGCATGGCTTGCACCACGCAAAAAGGCCTGGCGGCGTAGCCACGGTAGCCATGTCGCCGATTAACGGCGGTTCCCGGCGCTCGAGCCGCGCGGGGCCAGCACACGCTATCTGGGGAACGAGGCGCCAAAGGGGAGGGTGTGCTCGATTTCCACAACATTAACGATGATACTACCGATTGCACTATCGATAGTTTGTCGATAGTAGTACTACCGATAGTTTGTTTACACTATCGATAGTTTCAAAAAACTGTTGATGCTATCTATAGTCAATTTACTGATAGTTCTGCATCACTACTTTGCCGTTGGCGTAGCCGATAAAGCGAACAAGGACGAAAGAAAGCGAACACGTAGCACTCGAGCGCTGGCAGTTTCTGTGCCAATATGTAAGGAACGTTACATTGCTACGACTTCAAAAAAACTTCAAACACAGTCCGCGTTGCCCCAACACGAAACTGCGCTCGGAATTCGCGTTCGGCAGTATCGTAATCGTCGGTGAATTTTTTCTTTCTTCTTCCCTCTATTTCTTTCTTTTCCTTTCTGTTTCTCGTGCGTCTTTTTGGTCTCTGTTTATTTCTATTTTTTCCTCTATATGTGTATTTTTCTTTCTCTTTCTCTCTCTCTGTATTTCTCGCTTCCATGTTCTTTGAATTTCTTTCTCTCTTCTTTGATTATATCTCTTTCTCTCCTTCTTTCTCTTTCTGCCTTTCGTACTCTCTATTTCTCTTTCTCTTTCTTTCGAAGCTATACATTACTCTCTGCCATCCTCCTTTCCCTCCTCCTCAACTTCACTTCCCTTTCCCACCCCATGCCCTTTAAGTTCGATAATGAATATCACGAATTGCGTGCAACTTTCGTGATTTCTAAAAAAAATGGTATGCCATAAATTGGCACGCACTACAGCTTTCTAATATAAAGAACTGCCCTCAAGTCAATAATTAAAAAAGTAATTAACACGATTTGGCAATTATAGTCGGGTAGAACTTTAGAAGGCAGCTGAATTTCCTCCTCAAACGCGGATGAACACAGGCCTGCCCCAATGGGCGCGCACTCGGGACTGACGTCATGAGCGGGACGGCCGGGGGCTCCGCCTTCGGAGAACATCGGCGAGTGCATGAGCGGGACTATTTCTTTAGTCGTGGAAGCGATCGGCTGCCGCGCTTCGGTCGTCTGGGTGGGGCCTCTCCTGCCTTCTTAAGTTGCATCCGACTATAGTATCGTCAAGGTCATTTCAGCTGCGGCGAGGTATTTCCGCCTGGACATAGAGTGCGTGTGCGAAAACAAGTGGAGCGTGACTGTTATCTAATTTTTATTAAAAATATCTTTTGCCAAATAAAACTCCCTGTATACTATACAAGGCTATCTTATGCTCTGCTAGTGTGCCTGGACAGCCGAGTGATTAAGACGCTCGCCTTCGGATCGTGGGTGCGCGGGTTCGAATCTCGCTTGGCGAAGAAATTTTTTGCCCTAGATATCTCTTTCTCTATCTTTATTTTTCTTTCTTTCTCTCTCTCTGTAATCGTTGTCTCGCTCATCAGAGTCATTGCATCCCGCGCCGGAGAAACCGGCGCACGTGTTCTGGGAGCGAAGCAGATGATGAACACGACGAAGAGGAAGAGGAGAGCGCGTGCCGGTTCATGATGATGACCATTTTCTGCTCGCGGCTCACGGACTGACGGCCGCCTTAAATAGCTCCGCTGTTAAAAATGGGGAGTGCATTGACCTGAGCCCAGGTCAATGCACTCGATGCATTGACCTTGGCAGAGGCGCGGGGTTTGCAACTGAATATACCTTCCTCTGTCGAAGCCTCTAAATACAACCTGAGCAGGCGATGCGAGCACGTGGTAATTAAGTTAGTCCGCTGCAGTACTTCGCCTCCGATATTTTTCAGCGTGTCTGAGCCTCCACGGACGCCGTCTATTTTTGAAGGTCATGAAGAATAACCGGATGGTCTCGGTAATGCGTCACTTATGACGAGAGAGGAGAGGGTTTGAGAATTGGGGACCCAAGACACTTCGTCACCAAGCTGCGTTGGGTAGGCTGCTCTTGCGTTCGGAGGAGCAGCAGAGTTTGAGAATTGTGCCAAACGCAAGCTGCGCTGCGTCAAACGCACGGGGTTCCACACGTGGCGAAATTAAAATCATGCGAGATGCGGGCCATACTGATTCGTGGCCTGCGCTGCGTCTGCATCGCCTCGCTGGCGACCCAAAACGCCTTGGGGACCCACGCTAGTGCTCAATTTTTGGGTCTTGGGTCAACGCAAGCGCAAGAATGGGCTCTCTGTGCTGAGAATCAACCTAGAAACAACCTAGCATTATCTAGCTAAAGCCTAGAAACAACCAAGAAGCAACCCATAAAGAACCTAGTATCACCTAGCTAAAACCTAACAACCTAGAAGCAACCAGATCAGACTTCAGAATGGTCCAGTTTCGCTGTTTCAAGCTTTGCGGGACTTAGTGCAAGCTTCGCCAATTTTTTTGTTTATTTATCAATTTTTCTCTCGTTCTTTTTTTCAGCATCAAAGGCGGCTACATTAGGGAGCATTTCGCAACGATTTCAGTCGTATTTCAAACGTTCGCGTGTTACATTTTACGCGGTGGTTGCCTCTACGAACGTAGGTCGTGTATGTGGTGGTGCAACGTAACGATCAACTAGACTGACAAAACAACAAACCATTTTTTCTAATGTGAAGCATTTCTTAGCGAACCCAAGGCACATTGAGCGTTTCTATCTATCTATCTATCTATCTATCTATCTATCTATCTATCTATCTATCTATCTATCTATCTATCTATCTATCTATCTATCTATCTATCTATCTATCTATCTATCTATCTATCTATCTATCTATCTATCTATCTATCTATCTATCTATCTATCTATCTATCTATCTATCAGCCACCTACGTCGATCTGGGCGCTCGCGTGATCGCCTCCTGAACTTGGTGTAAACTAAAATTGGCATAGGAGGTACGACGAATATGACTATCTGTTCATTACATGAATAACATGAAAATATTCTCGCGTACGTCGTCGAATCCTTTCCTACAGACACGTGTGGCACATACCCGTATACCACTGGCCGTGGTGTACGGGTATGCGCCAGGCGACTGACAGTTTATGTATACCCAAGAACGGCGAGAACAGACATTGGTAATTTAAGTGCGAGAGCGTTAAGAAAAACCGACATGGGCAGTGTATACCCAAAAACAGCGAGAACAGACATTGGTAATTTAAGTGCGAGAGCGTTAAGAAAAACCGACATGGGCAGTGTTGACCCGACGGAAGCAAAGAATAAAAATTAACATCACAGCAGGAATCGAACCCAAGCTATCTGCGTGACAGTCACGTACTCTACCACAGAGCCCCGTCAGGTCTACAAAATGCTTTGGAAATAGACCATATGCAGACGTAATGTCGGTGATGCGTCAATTGTGGTTGTAGTGCGTGCTATTCAATTTTATAACAAAGCAATAAACACTACATGTGTATTCCTACGATACATGCGTCATGTTGTATTAATGTCAATTGTGCTTCCAGTGTTGGCTCCGCTTTTATAGCAGTCTAATAAACATTACATTTGTATGATTCAGCAAGCTTTATTCGCTATATTCAAGCATTGCTCAACTCCGGAGGAATACGCTAACAAAAATTACGTATCATATTCACATCATCGCACCGTCACATCCGCTTACTTTCGATAACACAGAGGTCTGTGCTCTAACGTTAGTGCTGATATTACGTCAGATCACAATTTACCATTTAAACGTCAGTCGAGTCGGAGTGCCTGGTAAGGCCACGATGTGCACACAACTCCTCCATTTACAAAAACACGTCAATCCACCTCGTAACACTTGGCAAATGCAGCATAGAACTAGTGGCCGCCTGCTTCGCATGAAACTGATCTCCACAAGGCTTGGGATCTGCCGAACTTTATTTTTTTTATTACAGGTTCTGCAGGCCTATACTTAGGTCCAAGCAGGAGGGGCAACGAAAATACAAAGTTGTACAATGCACAACTTTGATCACATAAATGACAGAGCACTTGAACAACAGTGTTACGGCACATAATCAGTGAACAGAAAACAATCATACGCAGCAGAAGTCTAGAAATAATTCACTCGAGCACTGCCAACACACGCCATATAGGCACATCATACAGAACTAAACTAAACAAAAAAAGTTTCAAATTGTTTTTCAATATCTTCGGACTGAAAAACACTTGTTGTCAAGGAGTTTCAGTCAGCAACAGTTCTGGGAAAAAAAGCAATTTTTGAAAGCTGTGGTGCGAGCAGAAATAGGCGCCAATGAATATTTATCGTTTTGTGTTGTTTTTCTAGGATATAGAGGTTTCACAAAGTTTGGCAGAATTATTGTAACTTTAACGGAAAGAGTTTTGTGTACGAACGTTAACCGATTGACATCGTAGTGCTTCGTGGTGCCTGGTGTCACACCGGTTCAAAATTCAATGCCAAGCATAACATTAGGGTAGCGAACCGACGGCGCGTCTGGTTGAGTCTCCTCACTTTTCTTCCTGTTCTCCTCCTCCCACCAACACAACGTTCTTACGTGCATTCGTCATTGGAATAATCTATGCAATCCATGCACGTATAAAGTTATCTTGGCCATATCGAGACCCACATATTATTATTATTATTATTATTATTATTATTATTATTATTATTATTATTATTATTATTATTATTATTATTATTATTATTATTATTATTATTATTATATTTTTAGAAGAGGAAGGAGAAGAAGAGTTCAGCGATGAAATATATTTGGCTCTAGACAAAAGCCTATTTTGTTGTGCTTTGTTCTTGGATTCGGCGAAAGCGTTCGAAACTGTGAATCATGGCATTTTGTTCGAAAAGCTATTTCGTTTGGGTTTCAGGGGGCTTTTATGACGTGCTCCATAATTATCGGCAGGACAGGTCACAGGTGGTTAAGGGAGGTGCAGAAGTCGTTAGCAATAGCAACTTGTTCCAACTCGCCCAACAAGCAACGTTGTTGAGCAATAGCAAGTATGTTCCAGCCGGTGTCCGACAAGGATCTGTGTTGTCACCTTTGTTATTTAATTTACTTGTGAATGACTTTCCCTCAGGAATTTGTAAAGCAAGTGTGTATCGGGATGCAGATGCTGCGGTGCTAACACGTCACATACGTTATGAAAGAGCTATTAACGTCCTTCACAGTGCAATTCATAAGGCGATGCTATGGTTTGAGGAAAATTTTTTAATTGGTAATGAAAAGAAAACCAAACTGATCTGCTTTCGAAGCCTTTTAAAAATTCAAAGAATAGATATGCCAATAGTCCTACATACGGAACATGGCAATTCATGCAAATTTACCGCAGCAGAACATGTTGATACATTAAAATACCTAGGGATAATTTTTTTACAGACATAACTAATTAAAATAAAAAACAACGGACAAGGTGAAGGCAACAGGCAGGACTCGGCGCTAGCGTCGATTCCGGTCTGTCGCCTTTACCTTGTCCGTTTTTTTTTTTTTTTTTTTTGCGCTAGTTGTGTCTCGAGTCAATACGCACCAACCAGCCCAACTCGCTTCTCTAGTATAATTTTTCACAGCGGCATGTCTTGGCAGCATCACATGACATTTCTATGTGCCAAACTGAGAAGTATTGTGTGTCTGCTTTTTAAAATAAAAGGCTTGGTGCCTCTCCCAGTGAAGAAAATGCTAGGTTACTCGCTAGCATATAGTGTGCTGAGATATGGTATTACAATTTTCGCATTTTCTTCAGAGCGCTGGAAAATGCGTATAGATGATTTACTTAGAAATACAGCAAAAAGTGTTGCTTACGGTAGTGAGCTACATTCCAGCAATATTTTTGATGAATTTGGATTTTGTACGTTCCAGGATATGTCTACCAGAACTGTTATTCTGTGACACAACTGTAGTGATGATTTCAAAGTGCCGTATGTTACTCGTCGGGCTGCTTAGAGAAAAAAAAAACACGGTTGATCCCTCCGTCATAGGAATCGGAATAACACGAAAGTAAAGCGCGCCCTTACAGAAGTAACTGAATGTTTACTGTACATTGATATAAGAGAGTTTGCACAATGTATATTGATGTCTGGCAGCTATGGCACCGTTTAACTTGTATGCACCTACTTTGATGATTGGCGGTGCATCTCCATCCCGACGACTAACGTCCATGTTAAATGATTAAACAAACCCTTGTGGTAGCTATTGTAGTTAATGGTGAAAGCGTAATCGGAGAACGAGGTGTGACAGCCAGAAGAGCGTCGCGTTTTGAACGTAGAACTTGGTCGCTATCTCTCGGCATGTTAAATTGTTAGAGGGAGACGCAAAGCGCGTCGTGCCGCCCCGCTAGCGCGGTCCGTGGCGCGGTCGCGATTTTTCTCGGGGCGAGCGCGTGAGCGCAGAACGCTGTGTTACAGCCAGGTGAAGCAGGCGTTGGGCAGGCGCGCGTCGCAGAGCTACTTTTGGTTTGGATTAGCGTGATGCTATGGGATAGAGTTGTACCGCGTTGCAGGTGCTAATCGCGGAGGCCATAGTAATGACGGATTACTTTACTTTACCGCTCCCAGGGGGCAACACCACCCGCCACCGGGAGAGTGGTAGATATAAAAGGCGCGTTTGTAAAGCCTCTTGAGTCTGTGACCGTGGCGCAGTGGATAGCGTGCCCGGCATCTGTTGTTGCGGACCGAGTGGTCATGGATTCGATGCCCGTTGACGGAACATTTTTTCTTTGCCATCTGATCGTGTAAATTTTTCGACGTCATTTCCGTGACGGAAATACTTCACTGAAGTCTTGGTGGACCCCGGCATAAAACACTTTCGTGTTAAAAAAAAGCGTATTAATGTACCACGGTCTTCTACCAGATATAGAGCAGCGAGAAAAAGTGTATGGATTCCTAAAATTTTTAATGAACTATGACAACAACTCTTTTCCGCTAATTCACAAAAGCAGTTGAGGAAGTTATTCTCTGAATTATGAAATCACATCGGGGGAAGTGGGTGAGGCAGGACTACTTCTAGCTAATCTGTGCTCTGTGCCTGTTCCTTTTTTTGTTTATTGCCTGTGAACAAGAATTTCTCTGAATTATAAATCTGTTCGTTGGCAAAAACAAAAAGAAAGTTATTTTGTGGCCATGTAATCACATCGCCGTAACCGACTCTGGCGGGCCTAGTCACACAAGTCTTCGGAGACTTCGACAGGCCCGTTTCTGTGCACTATCTCTAGATGTGTACAATAAAGTATTATTATTATTATTATTATTATTATTATTATTATTATTATTATTATTATTATTATTATTATTATTATTGTTGTTGTTGTTGTTGTTGCTGTTGTTGTTGTCGTTGTTGTTGTTGTTGTTGTTGTTGTTGTTTGATTTGGACACACAAAGGACACCGACGAAATCGGGAGGGATCAGGCTGACAACTACCACCTAGTGCGGCACAACGCCCGCCTACTCCTTCGGGAAGGCAGTATACAGAGGAAAGGAAGAGTAAAGAAAATAGACAAGAAATAATAAAAAGACATTGTTTACCTAGCAGTGGCGTAGCCAGGAATATTTTTCGAGGGGTTCAACCAGCTTTTATATATGTCCATGCGTGCGTTTGTATGTGTGCTAGCATATATACGCACGAAAAATTGAAAAAATTCCGGGGATGGTGGTGGAACCCACAACCACCTCCCTCCTGGCTGCACCACATTTAGTTATTCTGTGAGACGCGTCGAACAGTGTGAGGTTCCAGTTTTATTTTAGTAACTTGGGCTTCTTTAAAGTGCACGCAAGTCTGTGTATGCTTCGTCATTCCACCGCCATCGAAATGCGGACCAGGTATCGAATCCGCCACCATACGCCGTGAACGGCTCGAGTCGATCGTGTTGTGTACACGGTTTTTTCGCGATATTGCAACATTCGAGACGACGAGACGATGTGCATAACATCCAAGATTGAGTTTGGCTGCGCTGCTCTTTATCACGACGGAAACTATCACCGACAGAAACACTATTCAGTGCTTTGATTCGCAGTCCCGGGGCCACTGAGAATGGGTTAGACTCTCGCGTTTGAGTGATGGATCGCTCCCACCAGCCCTTCGCATCATTTTCCTCTATGCACGCTGTCACTTATATATATGCAGCCAGGCTACAGCGATTAGTCGTTTATTGTTTACGTTATACCACGCATCACGTGGCGCCTCGTGCCGGACTCGACACGTGGGAGGAACGACCGCGCGTTTTTGTTGTTTTTTTCTCGTCGTGGCGTGGCGGGACCGATGTGCTTCCAAGGTCGGCGCTGTTTGTTAATGCGGTGGAACGCGTTCTAAGCATGCATACTAGGCTATATGACACGTGTCGTGTGTCCATTGGCTCCCAAGCGTTCTTTCAAGGCAGTTCATAGGCGTCAGCTAAAAGAAACATTTAATAGCACTCTCAAGAAAAGAACCAGCTTTCGAGGAAGAACGAGGGGAAATAAAACATCGCCGTCCCACACTCCGCAGAGATGGTTCACCAGCAAAGCTGAATCGTGCGGCCCGGTGTTGAGCATTGGGTAAACCATTTCTCAATTATCGGTCAAGTCTGTGCTGATTATAATAGTTGGGGTTTTACGTCCCAGAACCACGATATGAATATGAAGGACGCCGTAGTGGAGGGCTCCAGAAATTTCGACCACCTGGCGCTCTTTAGCGCGCACCTAAATCTAAGTACCACGGGGCTCAAGTATTTTCGCCTCCACCGAAGATGCGGCTGCCGTGGCCTGGATTCCATCCCGCGGACTTCGGGTCAGCAGTCGAGCGCCATAACCACTAGACCACCGTGGCGGGTTGCTAGAACTGCCGCCCGTGTGTTCCTTCTTCATTTTTAGTGCACCGGTGCTGAGTAGTGGGATTTGGCCAATTTCTGTGGCACATACGCGCTAGGAGTTTTTGCAGGAGGGACGAATTTTAGTTTCGCCTAGTCATACACAGCTTCGATGTAAGAGCAACGTGAGGTACTACAACAAAAAAATTAGGTTAACACTAAATGTCGCCTTTCAAACAGACAGAAATTATTTGACAGCGTTGAGACTTAATTCCTATGAGAGTTATCAAGAGAGGCGGTTTCAAGAGAAAGTCAAACTTAAAAATAAAAAAAAAATGGTTAAGCTTGCATTAAGTTGTGCAAGGCTTGAAACAGCTAAATTGAACGATTCCGAAGTCTAATCTGGTTGCTTCTAGGTTGTCGCTAGGATTAGCTAGGTCATGCTAGGTTGTTTCTAGGTTTGCTTCTTAGCGCACAGAGGTTCGAGTTAAACCACAGTCAGACACAGACACGACACGGATGTCCAAACTCCAGAGACAGAAACTCGCGCTGAAAACCGAGCGTTCGCACCTTGCATGGATCTACGGGAACGTCGTCATTCGCGTAGGGCTTCCATCGCTTCGGGGTCTTCTCGCAGCCGCGTTGCCTTTCCCGTTTCCTAATATTCTCTCGTTGCACGCACCGCTGAAGCACTCCGTACAGATGCTTCAGCGATGCTGAAACATGCGCCCACGGCGTTTGTTACTGTTTAATCCTGAAGGTTTATTAAAGTTTTCTCGATAATTGGTTTCGTCTGTCTAGATATATTAATTGATGTTTGCCGCCCTCTGTTGTCTTCTTCATTTTTAGTGGACTAACGGTGAGTAGTGGGATTTGCCCAATTTCTGTGGTACATACCTGTTCATGATTAAAGCCTGGGTTTATGATGATGATAGTATTGTTTTTTTACACACTTGTACACGCCAAAGTTTTTACACGGCCCGCTTAAACAGTTTCACGCACGAAGGAACGAAGCTGAATTTTCGCTTCGTCCCGCCGTCATCTTTCTTTTAAGCAGGAGTAGGAGGAAACAACTTTATTGTAAACCCCGCCGCGGTGGTCTAGTGGTTATGGCGCTCGACTGCTGATCCGAAGGTCGCGGGATCGAATCTCGGCCGCGACGGCTGCATTTTCGATGGAGGCGAAAATGTTTGAGACCCGTGTACTAGATTTAGGTGCACGTTAAAGAACCCAGGTGGTCCAAATTTCCGGAGCCCTCCACTACGGCGTCTCTCATAATCATACCGTGGTTTTGGGACGTTAGAGCCCCAGTTATTATTATTATTATTAACTTTATTGTAAGCTGCTTCGCATTGCTTTTAAGTGCGGGGCACTTTAGGGGACCGGGCTGTCGTAGACTGTGATCGTAAGCAGTCGTCGTAGCTTGGCGTAACGCAGGCAAAATCACATATACTACAGCCATCTGAGCGCGCTCTCGCACCAAAGAGAAGTCTTCTTCTGTATTTTCCGCTTAGGGCTCATTTGGGCTCAGGCTCACCAAAATATTACTCAGTCGGACTCACTCAGACTCAGACTCACGGCTCGATGTGAGTCTTAGTGAGTCGACTCATAAGTCCGTTAGCGTAAAATTAGCTTTTTCGATCATGGTGTCAACGATTTTTAACACCAGTTTCTTGCATAATCGGTACTCTACGATATGCCTTTTGATCTTGTTCCTTCAAATACGAGTTATCATTGGTTTCAATTCAGTAGGACATTTTAATGAAGTACGCGACTCACACGAGATATCTTTCAAGAATTTCCGTGAAGAGTCTGCGGGGAAAAATCATGGCCCCTCCCCACCCCCTCCCCCACTTATCTCACGCCTCCGATCAATAAATATTGAGAACAATAAATAGGACGGCCATCAAGAAACAGTGACCAGCACGCGCTATCCCCGTCCTCTTAATCTTCTTCGTTCCCTAAAGACGTGCGCCGATTTGTACCGATCAGCGCTCTCTTCGTCTCTTATGCTTCGATGCCAGAACACGAGCACCGATTTCTTCGGCGATGGATGCAATAACTCTGATGGGCGAGAGAATGAGTACAGCGAGAGAAAGAAAGAAAGACGTTCTTGGAGAGGCGGGATTGGAACCCCCGTATCAACGATCCGAAGGCGGACGTCGTAACCACTTGCTATCCAGGCACGCTAGCAGCGCATTGCATAGTGTTGCCCAGTATAGTATGGCAAAGAGGGGCGATATGGATTCGAGGGAGAGAGGAGGGAAAGGAGTAGGGTAAAAGCATGGCATAGAAAGAAAGAGAAATAGAGAAATAGCGGGAAAGAAAGGGAAAAGAAAAGGAGAAAGAATGAGGGAAAGAAAGATCGAACGAGAAAGAAAGTGGAAGCGAGAAATAGAGAGAGAGAGAGAAAGATAGAAAGAGCGAGAGAGAGAAGAATACTAGATAGAGAGAGAAGGAAAGAAATAGAAGTAGAGACGAAAAGCACATAGCAAAAACGAAGAGAGAAAAGAAAGGAAGAGAAGAAGAAAGAAAATAAAAATAAAGTGAAATAAGAAGACCGCCCAGCTCCGCACTTCATTTAGGCTTGGCATCACTAGTGCAAAGCTGCCTTAATTTTTTTAATTGGTCTCACAGCTTCGGTGATTGTGCCGCTTGAATCAAGCTGCACTTACGTCAGCTGAAGCGGGAAGCAGCGAGAGAACATCACGACTAATTGGGCCTATACCTCTCCAGGACATCTCCGTATCATCCAGTGGCGTAAATCCAGAAAAATCACAGTGGGGGGACACACATCTTGACATGAGGGCCATGTTGTTTCTATAAAATATGTTCTATTTTTATTACATAAGAATTACAACATACTTCGAAATAAATTTTTAAAAACTATCATGGGGTCCAGCTCGCGTAATTGCAATTGCTTTATTGAGGCGAAAGCCTTATATGCCTCGTCAAACGCGAAATTTGACCGTCGGCGTTGGCGTCCTGCGGCGTCGGGGAGGAATGACGCAAAAAATCATCATCACGTGCTGACGTCCCCATATGACGTCGCAAATCGCAACAATTTGTGGCCTCATCATGACGTCACGAACTCTGGCGTGACGTCATGTGACGTAACGCCACATGATGCCGTTGTAGCGCCCTACTTTGGCGGCCAACAAAGCGGTGAGCGCGCGACGTCAACAGATGAAAATAAAGACGGCGCTTGGCAGTGGCACGTGAAGCCACGGCTCGTGTTCCCTAGCTGCTGCCGTAGACTCGGTTCAGCCAGTCACGCTCCTTCGCTCTGTGGCATAAGGCTATACCGTCATCACATGACATCGTAGCTGTTCAAAGGTGGGCTGATCACGGAGGCAGTGCTGAACCAGGTGAGGTGCCTCCGATCCTGGAGGCAGTGCGAAACCTCGCTACGAGCACAAAACTTTCGGAGGGTGGCGGGGTAGGATACATACTCTAGGGAGCCTACATGACCGGCCGTTCATGTAGGCTCCCCAATACATCGACTAAGAAGAAAAAGAAGATGATATACACCAGAGCACGCCTGTCTCGCACCCAGGCTGCTGGCGCGCCGAGCGGATACTCTCGCACCCAGACGCCGGGCTTGCCGGACTGCCAAGGCGCGAGCGAGTTGCACCAAGTAAACAGGGCAAGCTGCAGTTCTGAGGCTTTAAAGTGCGAAAAAGTACCGTTCACGCTGCTTCAGTGTATAAGAGCTCGTCTGTGCACTACTGCGTCGTCTTTGGATGCCAAAACAAGCAGTACAACAGGAGGATATTACTTAGCGTTGTCTGCGACGATCACGACGCGCCACGGGAATAGTGCCGTTGCGGTGTTTTTAGCTTCGCCCCGAGTGGATAACTGTGATTCGAGCAGAAAAACTAGGAGCCGAGTGAAAATTCGCGAGTAAATACACTAACTGCGGTAATCTGCAGTGTGATGCCCACATAATTTATTATACGAACCTAATTTGCGTGACACGCAGCTGGGTTGAAAGCAGGCGCGAGCTTTGTGTGGGAGTGCACCTTCATACCTTTGAGCGATTCCTTTGACGAAAATGTAGTGCAGGTAGTGCTTTGAAGCACAAGCAATCAGCATGCTTTGCCACTTCAACGTAGTATTAAGCTTTAGTGCTTTTGATGTATCACCTTCAAGATGTCGTATTCAAAAGGTAATAAATGGTACGGTGTTCCTGAACAACTGTCCAGGATCTCTTGTTTTATTTCAGTGTTTCATGTCCCCAGATTTATTTGGACACGACGCATCCAGCTGGACATAATACATATATTGGCACGAAAGTAACAGTACTCGCGCCAGTGTCCTTTACGTCGCAGGCGTAGAGCTAGCTCGAGCAGCTAAATTTTTAGCATATTTACACAGCTGTAGCGAAGCGTTGCAAGCGTGTAATGGGTCGCCCTCTCGAGCGCTTAATAGTGGTCGTCCTCCTCTTCCGCTCTTCTCGGACAGCACGCTCCTCGCGCTCAGAGTAGGCACCCCGCCTTGACTGTCGCAGCCGTGTGTCATCGCGAGTGCCCGCTAATAAACGTCTTTATAATTTGGTCGAGGTGCTGGGTATCGATTGTCAGCGCCGAAAACTTCAACGCACCTGTCGCCGGCAGGTCTGCAACCTCTACCTTGCCCTGACCGGCCGTTTGGCGCGTTGGCATCGATTGGTATGGACCACTTCCTCTAACGTCGGCTGGTAACCGCTGGGCCATCGTCGCTGTTGACCACCTTACGCGATACGCGAAACTGCCGCCCTCCCAGCGGCTACAGCGCGCGATGTTGCTCCTTCCTGCTGCACCGATTCATGCTGCGCCACGGTCCACCCAGGAGCTGCTCAGCGATCGAGTCGTGTATTCTTGTCCGAAGTCGTCGAAGCCATTCTCGAAGAGTGCAACGTTGTTCACCGGAAAATACTGCTTACCACCCGCAGACGAATGGTCGCCGAACGCTTTAACCGCACGCTCGGCGACATGCTCTCGATGTACGTCGCTGCCGATCACACCAATTGAGATGCCATTCTGCCTTTCGTCACCTACGGCTATAATACCGCCCCTCAGATCACATACTGGTTTCTCCCCGTTTTTATTATTGTACGGCAGACACCCGTCGCACACAATCGACACAATTCTTCCATACAAGCCGGTCCGTTGAGTGTGAGCGCCTATTTCTGCCACAAGCAAGACTTGCTGAGGAGTGTCGGGAGCTGGCCAAGACATTTTCTACGCATGACCAAGAGCGGCAGAAGAGCATTCGCGGTGACACCACCACTTCTGCGCCCCGTTCCTCCCTGGAGCACTCGTATGGCTCTCGGTCCCTACCACTGCACCTGGCCTTCTTCACAAAATTACGACCCCGAATACGACGGCCCCTACCGTGTCGTCGAATGCACGTCCCCGGTCAACTACGTGATCGAACCCCTTGAACCATCTTCGGACATGCGCCGTCGAGGGCGCGACATTGTCAACGTGGAGCGCCTGAAACCCTCCCATAACCCGCTCATAGTGACAAGCAGTTAGGTCGCCAGGCGGCTCCTTTTCGCACCCGGGGTAATTGTAGCGAAGCGTTGCAAGCGTGTAATGGGTCGCCCTCTCGAGCGTAATATTGGGTCGTCCTCTTCCGCTCTTCTCGGACAGCACGCTCCTCGCGCTCAGGTAGGCACCCCGCCTTGACTGTCGCAGCCGTGTATCATCGCGCCGAGTGCCCGCTAATAAACGTCTTATTACAGCACACATTAATAGAAGAACAACTGGATTCCTCCCCCTTCCAATTCGGCTTAACTAATAGCAGTTTCTTGCTTGTAAAGCATCATCGTTACAAGATTAAATCGCGCAGATAGCTCAAAAGGGATCGATGAACGATACTGCAGCGATTTTCTCCTGATAGCACGCTTTTGTGAGCAAGACGCATTATTGTAAGAGCTCTCGTAAAACAAAAATTACGTTCCGCGAGACTACCCGTAAAGCGTACTCTGATTATTACGCGTTGCATCTTGAAATGATGAGCTTTCACAAACTTTGTGCACAACTTGTAATATGGGGCTACAAAACATCGTTTCACTCTTTTGCGAGCTGCACTGCAATTGCGATTCACGCGTACTACAGCGAGGACGTTTTTTTACAAATGTGACAGCGTACGTAGCTGACGAGGTTGGTTTCCGCCAGCTGCTCAGCACGTACTGATACAGTGTAGACTTGCATGAGCAAGGTGTTCTTGATGTTCCAATAAAAATAGCGAAAATGTCCAGCTAGAAAAGACGCCAAACACGCTCTCCGACGGCTGAGTTTCGGGGTTCACGTTCGCTCTGGTAGCGTCTGCTGGCGTGGCAGCCCACGCATGTTGTTTCGTCGCGTGGCGATAGATGGCGCGACGCGCGCGCA